>NC_071548.1:1412052-1717382 GCF_026979565.1 Vidua chalybeata
AAGAGCGATTTTTGTTCTTTTGTCCAAAAAAAAAAAAAAAATCCAGTTTTCTTAGATGCAAAATATATGATTTGGTATTTTATCTCATAAGCCACATACGCAATCCTATCATCTGCATTCTGCAAAATTATAAATATGGAGTTAATATACGACTTTGTCTAGGGCTGTTCTCCTCCTCGAAAGCTGCATTCAGTATTTAGAGCTCATTATTCAACATCACATTTATTAAACAATGCCCTTTCAGTGGCGTTTTCATATCTACATAATGAAAATTCTTCCTCTTCAGAAAAAGATGAGGGAAATGATTGGGCTAAGAAGTAATCCAGGCCGGCCAGGTGTACTCCTGCTGTGCATTAACTCGCTGCACTTATCCCGTGGGACACATCTGCATTCAGCGCTGAAGAGGCACTGCAGGAAACATCACAAAGGAAATCAGGCTGGGGAAATGCACATTTCCAGCTCCCAGGAGCCAGCCGAGGCTCCTGGCAACAGCCGGACACGGGGACAGCCACGTGCACCACGGGGAGCCACAGGGTTGGAGCTGGGAGAACTCAGGGGGGAACAACCCCCAGAACAACCCTCACCTCCTGCCTTTGGCCAAAAGCAAAAAGTTTTGGTTTTGAAGACCACGAGGGCACAGCCAGTGGCTCCATCAGCAGTGGGGAAGCTGCAGAAGAGCCCAGCTTGCCCAGGGGATGCTCGAGTGGTCTGTGCCAGGCACACAGCCAGGGCTCTGCTGCACCCCTGGTGTGGGCAGAAGGTGTGACCGTGCCCCGTGTGAGGCTGTGCCTGAGCCACTGATGGGCACAGGGTCTAAACTCAGGCCTAAACCCACAGCCACAGGGCTGCTCCAGAGTAAGGCTGGGTCAGACATGGGCTGAAGGAGTTTCTGCCTGGGTCTCAGAGCCCAGCACAGCGAGGGGAAGGTGCTGCTCCCTCCCTGCTCATCTGCTCCTCAGGCTGTGCCTCCAGGAGGTGGCCAGGCACAGCTCAGGATGAGCCACACAATTAGCCAGTGTCCTGCTGGCTCATCTTAGGCTTTGGTGAGGTCTCCTGCTCTCAGGAAGCGGCTGGGCACAACCCAGGGCAGGACACTGCAGGGCTGCCTGTGGCAGGCACATTCTTCTCTCTCTCAGGATTTGTTCATAGAGGAGCACAGAGAGAAAGAGAAAACATTTTCTATTTCTGCTCCTTGTTTTTCCCGTGTGGAATGTGTTTGGAGAATTGTTTACCTGGGGTGATTGCTTGGTTGGATTCTGGTGAGGATTGTTTGAGCCTGGTGGCCAATCCAATCCAATCCAATCCAATCCAATCCAACCCAATCCAATCCAATCCAATCCAATCCAATCCAATCCAACCCACCTGTGGCTGCACTCCCAGAGAGGGGCACGAGTTGTGAGTTAGTTAGAGATGGGAGTTAGAACAAGTAGGTTTGTAGTTTTAGTATCTCCTTTAAATAGTATATTAATGTATGATAGCATAGTTATAATAAAGAAATCATTCAGCCTTCTGAGCTGGAGTCAGACATCAGCATTTCTTCCCACCAGGTTCACCTGCATTTGCAATAGCTGCCCAGGGAGGTGAGGTGGCTCTGCTTTGGGGGCTCAGGGGAGTTTCACTGTGTGCAGTCAGATGCTGCCAGGGCAGCAAACAACTGCTGGCTCATCTTGCTGCTTAATCTGGATACAGTCTGAAAGACCAAGCAAAGACCCTAAAGAAGACCCTAAAACCAAATTATATCATTTCAACATCATGCTCAGAGAAGAGCCACGACAGGAGCTGTCTGTCCTTGCCCTGGGGATAACCAAGAACAGCCCAACAGGGCAGCCTGCCTTCACACAAGGTTCAAAGGACCACAGGGCAACAACTCAGAGATGAATTCAGAGAATACTCACCCTCCAGAGGACAATCTCTGCATGGATTCTGTGCTAATTCAACCACACAGCGAGAATTCCCAAATGGCATTTGCACCTGGCACATGCAGCAGCAGCAGCACTGTGCCCTAAGGTGTGTCCACACATTTACTGGTGAGGAAACCACCAGCCAAGCCAGGAAACATGGCCAGCTGTGCACGGACACAGAAAATGCTTTCAGAAGTACCAACAGAAATCAAAACTTTCAAGGCAGACTCTGGGAGCACAGAGGGGGAGAACAGCACAACAGGCTGCAATAAAGGAAATTGAAAAGAGAGAGAAAACCTCATTACAGGAACAAAAGAACACTTTTGCCTTCCCGAGGGATCACTGCTAAGCCCCTGCAAATGAGAGGCCTTAGGACTGAAATGACCAACTCCACTGAGCAGCAAAGCCAGGGAGTCAGCAAAGGCACTGCTTTAATTAAATGACAAAATTCTGTGCCCTTCCTGCTCTCAGCTAACATTCAATAACCCACAGGCAGGAGTGGCACCGAGGCAATGACTGTGCCCTTTGCTAACATCTCCCCTGCTCCAGAGCCAGGCAGAGCTCCTCCACAGGTACCATTCCCTCCCACACGTCTGACTGATGAACAGAACCAAGGCAATCTCAGAGCAGCTTTTCTCAGCCTTTAGCTCGAATTCGATTGCTGTTTCAGCTTTAAAGAAGCACCAAAGAGCCTGAAATGTGCCTATTTCCCCAGGTCTCTCAGCAGATATAATTAAAGCTATTACCTTTCCCTACAAACCACCTCCTTCTGGCCATGGCCGTGGGTTTCTTCATCCAGGAGTGAATACCAAACTTCCCTGGCACACAGGTCACAGCAAAAGGCTCTGTGAAACTTTGTGCTGAACTTGAAAGAAGCTGGAAAACTAAATCATAAATGAGTGCTTCCTAAATGAGACGCTCCAGCACCACGAGCTGCAAACAGCCAAGCAACTGCAAAGGATTATTGGCCTCTATATATTATTAATCAACCCCCAACAATAAATAATAAGTCAAGTCACACAAGGCCAGTTGCATGCCCAGAACCCTCCACATTTAATGAGGTTTCCTTGGAAGTTAATGTGCCCAAAGTGGGAGGCTCAGAATGGGCCACAAATATCAATATTGATTTCTTTTGGCACTATCTTGGCCAGAACCCCGTGGCAAAAGGAGTCCTTTGGGCTGGAGCATTTGCAATGTTTCTGTGAAAAATCAGCAGAATGCTAAATTTCACTTTGAATTTGAAATATAAATTTGAAGTGTACTTCGTTCAAGCTTTGTTGAAGAAACAATTTATTATAGCATTTAATCTTCTTGATATAAGAAAAGGAGATTTTAGCCTGCTAATGAACTGTGTAGAATCCATGACTAATTAACCTAATTATAGCAGTCTGTGACAAAATATTATTTTACTAAACCCATGCCTCAAGTAACTAGAATTGCCAAAACCTCAGAGGTTAATAAACCAACAGACATCAACACAAACACTAATAAAAGTTGACACCAAACATATTATTTACAGCAAAATCAATAGTACAGTCATCACAAAAGACAATCTGAAAGGTATTTGTTATCTGATAATGCAGAATTCACTATCAGAAAGCCCTGAAATCCATAAAATTAGTGCAGATGACTGGGCAGTGACTCTTGGGCAGTTTCTGGGGCTGTTGAGTGCAGGCTGAGGACACCTGAGGTGTGCAGCACACCTGGAAACCTTCCCATGCACAGCAGCACCACAGATTCCACAAAGCTCCTCCAGTGGGGAAGAGGAGGCTGAGTGGGAAGGGCTCGCGATGAAGGGAACCACAGAGGGAAGAGGAAAGGCCATTTCAGCCCCACGGAGGGGGACTGGCAGCACAGCAGCGGTGACCTCACAAAGAAAACTCCGTGCAAACCCAGCAGGTGTGTGTCTGGGGATTGTACCACCTGCAGGAGTCACAGAATCATAAAGGTTGGGAAAAACCTCTAAAATCACCATGTCCAACCATCAACCCAGCACCAACCCGTGTCCTCACGTCCCACAGAGAAAACATGCTGTAAATAAAACTCATTCTCACATCACCACATGTGGAAACCCAGGGCACCGGGAATATTTCTCTGTCTGCTCTGGGGTGTCCTGACCCCCAGGGGAGCACTGACTCTGACCTTCATTCATGGAGAAAACTTCCAAAGCCTCAAGGTAAACCAGAAACCACAAAAGTGTGAAATAGATTGTGGAGGTTGTAGAGAGTAGTGTAGTGTGTCACACGGGTGAGAAATTTAGGTTTTAGGATTTTTAGTATGTTATAGATGGATACAAGATGGAGGGTATAGGGTGTTGTCTTGAGTTCCATTCTCCTTTCTTCTTCTTCTTGGGTTTAGGTGGTAACTTGTAATTGGGCAGAAAAATCCTCATTGTGGGTCTGTAGGGGTCAGTTATTGGGTTAGAAAGGGAAATAATTTAGGTGTCACTTCTTAATTAGGTAGCTTAGTTTTTGATTAGACTTAAAAGGCCTGGTAACATGAGATTGTTGGCCATTTTTGTGCTGTTTTTTTCCTGCATGCAGAGTGCTGAAGTTTTGATAACAATAAACAGAAGCTGAAGACAGAAAAAGTCCAATGCATCTCTGGTTCCTGACACAGAGCTGCTCCAGGAGGGTCTCCCCTGCCAGGGGAGCCCCCAGGGAGTTCCCCAACTTGGGGCCCACAAACTCACAACCACAGATGCCAGAGACTGACCAGCACCACAGCCAGACAGGAGACACAATCCCAGCTCCAGCAAGGTGGGAATGAACAAGGTGGAGAATATTTGGATCCTTTTCAGAAAACAAACCTCACCCTTATAAATCAGGTCCAAAGGCAGCACATTTCCCATTTGTTGACAAAGAGGAGCAAGTGTGGGATAATTCTCATCTTTTTGGGGTGCTTTTCCTCCCTTCTCACTCCAAACACATGGCTGGTGCCATTCCCATGACAGAATTTCCCTGCAGGTCTGGCATCTGTCACAGCTCCAAGCCCAGCACATCCCTGCAGAAATTCCCAATTATTTCCAAACACAGGGGCATCTCCATGTCCTTTACAAACCACAGCCACAAACCCCTGAGGGTATTCTCAGCCTGGTCTAACAGGGAGAAGCCTAAATCTCAGAGGGAAGAACCATCTTCCTGGGGACACACATGAGGGCATAGGAAGAGCCCTCAAAATCCGTGTTGGACCTGCAGAACTCCCCATGCCTGTGGCCCCTCAAAGGCAGACCTTGTTCACCAAATGCCACAAGGACCCTCTGAAGGGTTTTTAGAGGAGATAAGGGGAGCTGGTTTCCTGTGGATCAGGTACCTTGATTCCTCCCCAGGAATGGTCAGACAGGAACTCCACGGGGCTCGTGACTCCGGGCTGTGCTGGGTATCTGAGCAGGAAATCCAGTTCTGCTGGGTCGATTTCTTTATTCATCAGAAGTATCTGTAATTCCAAACAAACAAGATCTCCTAGAGCAGCCAGGATCCAGAGCAGCAACAAAATCCAGCAGATTATTTATTCAATTAAAGTGCTTGAAAAACGCGTGGCTGAAATGTACGGAGTGCCCCGTGCTGGAGAGGTGTGATGGACACAGCTTGTAAGTGCTCTGGGTGTCCCAAAAGAGGACCAGGAATGAGTGTGGAGATTGCAAGAGGACAGGAAAAAAGTTGGGAAAACTATGTGGTAAAGGCTGAGTTCCATGTGGGTGGAGAGCACCCTGAGGAGAAGGCCCTGGCAGCAGAGCCAGATTGGACAAAAAAAAAATAGAAATTATACAAACACCGTGGACATGGGCCAGCAGCTCTGCAGCAAGCACTTCTTTAGGTTCAGTGCAAGAGCCCTTCCAGGCCCGTTTGCTTTGCCATCTTCTGCATGTCCTGCAAGCAGGAATTTCTCAAATAACCTTTGTCAGCATAATTGAAATCCAACCCGGCATCTGTGCCTGCTACTGGCAGGAATAAATCCTGTGAGGAGCAGCTGAGGGAGCTGGGAAGGGGCTCAGCCTGCAGAAAAGGAGGCTCAGGGGGGATCTTGTGGCTCTGCACAGCTCCTGACAGGAGGGGACAGCCGGGGGGGTCGGGCTCTGCTCCCAGGGAACAGGGACAGGAGGAGAGGGAACGGCCTCAGGCTGGGCCAGGGCAGGCTCAGGGTGGGCAGCAGCAGGAATTTCCCCATGGAAAGGGAGCTCAGGGATTGGAACTGCCCAGGGAGGTTTGGAGTGCCCATCCCTGGAGGTGTCCAAGGAATTCCTGGAGGTGGCACTCAGAGCTCTGGGCTGGGGACAGGGTGGGGATCAGGGTGGACTCACTGGGCTGGGAGGGCTTTTCCAACCTCGGTGATTCTGTGATTCCCAGAGAAGACAGTCAAGCCTGGAGCCCCTGCACGGGCTGCTCTGGCAGTGAAGCCTGGCACACAAGGTGCCCGGGGTGGTGCTGGTACCTGGAAGGTGAGCTGGGCACTGAAGGTCAGTTTGTCCCTCTCGAAGAGCCCCCGGGCCGTGTACTGGAACACGGAGAAGGTGATGCTGTCCGTGAGGCTCAGCACCCGCCCTGCCAGGCTCTCAGCAGGAGCTGCCCTCTCCATGGCCTTCTGGAACACCACGTGGAACGCCTGGGAGGGGAGACACAGCGGGAAGGGGGAGTGGGAGATGCCCTTTGCACGCCCCTGGGTGCCTCTGAGGTGTCACAGTGATGCCAACTCAGGGAGCACACAGAGACCGAGCAGCCCCTGGCTCTGCCTGTGGCCGCTCCTCAGGGACACCTGGCAGTGGTGACATCCCAGGGATGTCATCCCCAGGGCACAGGGAACTGCCACACAAGGGTACAGGAGATGTGTCTGTGCCCAGCGTGCTGCTGTTGGGATGACACAGCCACTTCCTCTGCAAGTGCGGAGCCAGCAGAGAGTGGAGCTCCCAGAGGAAACAGACTCCAGAACGGCTTCCATGGGGAAAAACTCCAACACAAGCACGTCCAGTTCCACCCCTGCCATGGACACCTTCCACCGTCCCAGGCTGCTCCAAGCTCCGTCCAACCTGGCCTCAAACACTTCCAGGGATCCAGGGGCAGCCACAGCTGCTCTGGGAATTCCATCCCAGCTCCTCCCCACCCTCTCAGGGAAGAATTCCTGCCCAATCTCCCATCCATCCCTGCCCTCTGGCAGTGGAAGCCATTCCCTGTGCCCTGTCCTTCCATCCCTTGTCCCCAGCTCTTCTCCAGCTCTCCTGGAGCCCCTTTAAGCATTGGAAGGGGCTCTGAGGTCTCCATGGAGTTTTCTCCAGCTCTCCCAGCTGGCTCCATAGAGGGGCTCTTGAATCATACCCGTTGCCTCTTCTGGACCTGCTCAACCATGTCCACACCTTTCCTGTGCTGAGGACCCCAGAGCTGGACACTACTCCAGCTGGGGTCTTAGCAGAGTGGAGCAGAGGAGGAAAGCACATCTCCCACTGCACAAATATTTCAACTTGGAGAAGAGCAATTCCTCAAAATAAATAATTAAAAACAAAAATAAATTTAAAATCCCAAGAGTGTTTTACTGTCTGGATCCAGCAAAGGGCTGGCTGAGGAGGGCAGGGAGCAGTGAGCTGAAGCAGTCGTTGAAGTCCCCTCAAGGGTGGGTGTCTGCATCGAGAACAACCCTCCTATAGAAGAGGTTAAGGACTATTGCAACAACATTTCTGATCTAAATGAGAAAAGACAAAAAAACTTTCAGAGTCATCCCAATTAAAAGCACGAGCAAATTATCAAATGCAGCTGGAAAAAGAAAATTAACAAGAGCATAAACCCCAAGCCCTGCTTAGCGATGCAAAGGCTCCGTGTGCTGGGCCCAGCTAAAGGAAATAACCAGGCCAATACACACTGATGGCACTAACTGGACAAGGCATGACCGTGCTGGCAGCCTTATTTTTAGGGTTCTACAAAGGAAAAATGATGCCTCAACAAATTAAAGTAACACTGATACTGAATGCATTATTAAATAATTGCAGAATGCATTTTCCTGCTTAACGTTTCTTTAAATTGTGTTAAAACATGCTGCAGAGCGGCACATAAATCTTTGTGTTCTAATTTATAATGGGCTCCCAGCTGTGTGGCAAGTATTCTAAAATCATCCCTGTGCATCTTTACACAATGTTTTATGACCTGTCATCAAAATTTATTAGATAAAAGCATTTCCCCCAATAATTTTCCATGTATTTATACACGCTGCTAATGTTCACTGGAAAACATAAAACAAACTAACTATGGGAGGCACAGATTAAAGGTGAAACCTCAGGAACTCCCCGTATCTATTATGTATGTGAGAGGGATGAATCTTTCAAAAGGCACAAAAAGATATTCTGTACGTTTTTTTCTGATAAAATTACTGCAACAAACGAGTCACAGCTATCAGGAGGAAAAGCTTCTTTGTGGGTGAGGCTCAACATTTTGTAGTCGCTCCTCAATTCCTTTTTCCAGGTCACTTGTCAAGGTAAGAAATCGTTTGGAAGAAGCTGTAGACCAGAATGCTCCTTTAACCCTCCATCCCCCAAAACACCTTTCTTACACGACAAAAAGAAAAGTTTCCCATTTCACAGAATATTAAAGCTGCAACTTTTTCTAGGCAGGGCTTGGAGCAACCTGGGGTGGCGGAAGGCGTGGGACAGGAAGGGGTGGGCTTTAAACCCCTTCCAACCCCAACCGTGTGCGATTCTGGGACACCGTGAGGGCAATTCTGATTTTATGGACCCCAGAAGCAGAGGGCAGGAGGGCAGGTACCTTCAGGGAGAACTGGTACATGGGGTGCACGGCGTGCAGCTCGGTCATGGTGAAGTAGAGCATGGCGGCGCGGCAGGCCGCGGGCCTGTACTGCTCCCTGGCCTCGTTAATCCTGCCTTCTGTCGCCTTAAACTCCTGCACCTGCAAGGGAAACGCGGCACAATCCCTGTCACCACGGCCCTGGGCAGTGCCTGCAGCCCTGGCACAGCGGGCACGCGGGGCAGCAGCTCTCCGGCCACAGAGAGCAGCAGATAAATTTCCCGGGCATCGTGCTGTGAAAAGATCGGAGAAAAGAATGAGGAGCAATTCTTAACTTGCTACACCTGATACTGTGGACATGTGGAATGTGTTATGAAAATTTGTTTACCAAAGGGCGGTTTCTTAATTAACCAATGGTGATGGTGTTCTAACTAAAGGACCAGTCAATTCCACTTGTAGCAAACTAAGGTATAAAAAAGAGCAATGGGTTTCTTAATAAAGATTATTAATCAACCTTCTGTAATACATGGAGTCTATTATTATTATTACCTGTCTGGGGGCCCATTTCAACAATAGACACTGGCCACAAAGCCATCAGGGCAAGCCACAAGTGACCACCGTGGGACCAGCCCTGCCAGGCTGGAGCTGCCCTCCCCGGCATCTCCCCCTCTGGAACCTTCCATTTAACTGCATTTTCCACCCAGTTGCCCAATCCCCCTGTTTTCCTGAGTCCCCTCCAGACTTCTCCCTAGGTTCCCTGCTCTTTGCTAACTGGAATTCATTTTCTCATCAATGAGTTTCTCGTGCTAATTGCTCCCCTCCTGTGCAGGCCATTAACAAGCCTGGGCTGAGCAGCCCCAGTGCTGCTCTCAGGCAGCTTCCCCAGGGCTGAGAGCTGCTAATTTAGAGCAGACCTTTGCTGCCTTTCCTCAGCAACACCAAACCCCCCTGGGCAGGGCTCTGCAGCTGCTCTGAGGGATATGTGAAAACCTTCTTGGCAGAACCATCACCTCGATCCTGTTCGTTCTTTCATTCCACCTCAGCAGCAAGAAGTGCCACCCCTGAGCCTCCTGGGATTTATTTTAGTCCCTGGCTGAGGACAGACAGGTCTGACACCCTGGTCAGGAGCTGCTGGGACAGTGCTGACCCAGCCAGCCCTGCAAACCATGCAATGGGATCACAGAATCCCAGAATGCTTGGGGTTGGAAGGGACCTTAAAGCTCTTCTCATTCCACTCAGGGACACCTTCCACCATCCCAGGCTGCTCAAAGCCCATCCACCCTGGCCCTGGACACTTCCAGGGATGGGGAAGCCACTATTTACCTGGGCAATCTGTGCCAGGGCCTCCCCACCCTCACAGCTAAGAATTTCTTCCTAACATCTGGTCTAAATCTGCCTGATTTCAGCTCGAAGCCCTTCCCCTTGTCCTGTCACTGCAAGAAGTCCTCTCCAGCCCTTCCTAGGCTTCCTGTGGCAGAACAAGCCAGCAGGGCACCCCAGGGAAGCACAGGGTGAGCCTTAATCTGCTGTGGGATCTCTGGGATGAGCCTGTTTGCACATCCCCACGAGCAGCGCTGGGCTCAGGAATGGTTCTGGCAAACTCAAAGCCAGAGCTGGGGCAGACAGATGCTCTTCATCTGCAGAGCAGGGAGGACTTCCAAAGCAAGGAAAATGTTGGCTGCACACCTTTCTTTGGGTAGGCAGACCAAAAGGAGAGTGGGGCTTGACTCAAACCTCTAACAGGGCTCTTCCACAGCATTCCAGCTGGGCACAAACTCATGAAATCCAGGTGCAAACTCTAAAACTCATGCCTCGCTGGCACTGCTGGCAGTGAGCAGCTGTACAGCACAGCTGGTTTGGAGGGTGAAGCACTTCCAAAACACCTGCTTCAAGGGGGAGATGCCAAGCTTCCCACATCAAAAAATCCCTTCAACACTTGTTCTGGGGGTTCAAGAAACCCCTCCCCAGGGAGCTGAATGCATCACGAATGGAAAATAATTCTGATTTTTAACGTGGAGGGAGGATCACTCCGTGTCTTGGTCACTGGCTGGGAAGAGAGAGGCAGTTCCAGCCTGGGCCAGGCAGAACATGGCTGGGGGGGGACAAGTGCAGGATCTGGAGATGGGGTGACTGCAGAGGGAAGCAGCTGAATGTCCCCACCAGAGGTCTGGGACAATCCTGGCACGGGAACTGCACTTCCCAAGTTCCCTCAGTGGCAAGGAAAGATCTCTGGGCATTTACCTAAGCCCATGCAGCCAGCAAGGGCAGCTGTGCTCACACAAATGCTGATTTATACTCTGAGGAATGGAAGGGTGTGAAATACCTGAGTTCTTTCAGATTTACTCGAGATCACAAACTCCTCAGACTCCAGTCCCTGGTCAGTACTAAAACCCAGCCTAACTGAGGCAGTGTGATGTATCCAGTCCCTGGTCAGTACTAAAACCCAGCCTAACTGAGGCAGTGTGATGTACCCAGGATTATGCTGGAACAGCTTAAAGCTGCCTTGATACAGTGTGTAAATTTTATTGTCTTTACATCAGGAACCAATGTTTTCTCTTGGTCTTAAATAGGTCATTTAACACAAAAAAAAAGCTCCAAAGAACTAAATGGCCTGGAGCTCTCCAGAATGGAGAGCATTTACAATTTACACCAATTTCTACTCCCTGCTCATGAAGCAGATGGGCAGAGCAGAGGTTATATTCCACCCAGAAATCCTTAAAGGACCACAGACATGCCTTTCTCCAGGCTATCACTGTCTTTGTACCTTGTCCACAATCTCTGCAGCTGTCCTTTTAGTGGTCTCCAGGTTCTCCACCAACGCTGTGTCTCCCAGGAAATTCCCAGATGCTGATGACAGCCGAGAGAGCAAGTTGTCCTCCAACGTTTTCAAGGTGATCTTGAATCCATTCTGTTGCTTTGTGAGATCTGACTGCAAATAATAAATCCAGGAATTTTTAGCCATAAAGGATGTGGTAAAGTAAGGATGAATCAGCTTCACATGGGAACAGGCTTGCCACTGACAATTGCCATGGGCCAGTAGTGCTGATTCCTGCTCTCCTGGGAATGGCCAGAGTTCTGGGATCACTCCTTATCCAACAAGCTAGCAGCTCAGAGAATCCTGGAACAGCACAGAGAGCACCAGGAGAACTGAGCCCTTTTGCTAGAAAGGTAGGAAAACACTGGAAATGAATCAGGAAGACAAGACCTTTATCCCCATCTCAAAGACATATCCTGTGTCTCTGGGTAGGCAGACCAAAAGGAGAGTGGGGCTTGACTCAAACCTCTAACAGGGCTCTTCCACAGCATTCCAGCTGGGCACAAACTCATGAAATCCAGGTGCAAACTCTAAAACTCATGCCTTGCTGGCACAGCTGGCAGTGAGCAGCTGTACAGCACAGCTGGTTTGGAGAGTGAAGCACTTCCAAAACCTGCCCCTGTCCTGGACCTCATTTCTTGGGGTCCAGCCAGTCCCAGCTGCTCCTCGCCCCTCCTGCTGAACCTCTGCTCTCACCACTCCAGCCCACCCCAGTCCCTCCAGCAAAGGGGAACACGGGGTTAAAACCTGATGGCAAAACCAGCAGTGAAGCCCTTTGGGTACGGGGAGATCTCAGGGCAGAGCCACGGCCTCTCCTGCCCTGCTCCCTTGGCATCCTGGCCTCGGGCTCCCACTGCCACCAGTGGCTTACTGGGCTAGAGCTGGGAAGAGAGAGGCAGTTCCAGCCCGGGCCAGGCAGAACATTTATTCCCATTTATTCCCACATTTATAAATTCAGCACGTGCTCAATTTATTCCCACTCTCAGAAAATATTTAGGATTATTCATATTTGTTACACTGTTAAAGGCGTCGTCAGAAGGGAGGATTTTCTTTATAAAATTGCCTTGAAATTAAAGCCGTACTTATGAAGAGAGAGAGAAAATATTTTGGTCTGTTACAAAGTGGGAGGAACATTGCCAGCCTGACAATATTTACAGAGAGAATCCTTTACCACAAATGCTGAAAATTAAGTGAGATTAATCCTGCTTCCAAAATTAAATCTGTGAAGTCCAGAAAAAAACGGAGGTAATGAGAAACTCAGCTTTCAGTCACAAGAGGAGGAGGAAAATAAAGAGAATTTTTGAGAGAAAAACCTTGAAAATTAAGTACAAAGGTTCTCAAAATACCAAGAAAAGAGAAGGCTGAAGGGAAAAAAAAACCCTCACTGTTTGCTATCCAAGGGAAATCTGATTTTGTGAGGAGCTCAGCAACGTCTGCAAGCTGGCATGTGAAATGCTGTTTGTTAAAAACAAAATAAAAAATTAAAAATACCAATAACAGAAATAAAAATTTAAATAAAAAGTGAATTATGATAATGATGACTGCAACACTTGCTCCCAGAGACAATTCCCAGGTGCTGACCTTCAGCTTCTCCAGGTCAGGCCTCTAGTGTAAACCAATAACAACAATATCAATAACAATATCAATAATTACAATAATTACAATTATAAATGTAATTATAACAATTATAATTACACTTATAATTAAATTATAAGTCTAATAACAATGCTGCTGATTATTTTTGCTTTCTCCCAGAGACAATTCCCAGGTGCTGACCTTCAGCTTCTCCAGGTCAGGCCTCTCAGTGTAGACCAACAACAATATTAATAACAATATTAATAATTACAATAATTATAATTAAATTATAATTATTTATAAATATTATATAATTATACTTAAATTATAATTGTGATAACAATGTTGATTATGATTTTTGCTTTCTCCCAGTGACAATTCCCAGGTGCTGACCTTCAGCTTCTCCAGGTCAGGCCTCTAGTGTAAACCAATAACAACAATATCAATAACAATATCAATAATTACAATAATTACAATTATAAATGTAATTATAACAATTATAATTACACTTATAATTAAATTATAAGTCTAATAACAATGCTGCTGATTATTTTTGCTTTCTCCCAGAGACAATTCCCAGGTGCTGACCTTCAGCTTCTCCAGGTCAGGCCTCTCAGTGTAGACCAACAACAATATTAATAACAATATTAATAATTACAATAATTATAATTAAATTATAATTATTTATAAATATTATATAATTATACTTAAATTATAATTGTGATAACAATGTTGATTATGATTTTTGCTTTCTCCCAGTGACAATTCCCAGGTGCTGACCTTCAGCTCCTCCAGGTCAGGCCTCTCAGTGTAGACCAACAACAATATTAATAACAATATTAATAATTATAATAATTATAATTAAATTATAATTATTTATAAATATTATATAATTATACTTAAATTATTTGTGCTTGCTCCCAGAGACAATTCCCAGGTGCTGACCTTGAGCTCCTCCAGGTCAGGCCTCTGAGTGTAGACCGATAACAACAATATCAACAACAATATCAATAACAACATTCATAATTACAATAATTACAATTACACTAATTATAATTAAATTATAAGTGTAATAACGATGCTGCTGATGATTTGTGCTTGTTCCCAGAGAAAATTCCCAGGTGCTGACCTTGAGCTCCTCCAGGTCAGGTCTCTGAGTGTAGACCGATAACAACAATACTAACAACAATATCAATAACAACATTCATAATTACAATAATTACAATTACACTAATTTTAATTAAATTATAAGTGTAATAACAATGCTGCTGATGATTTTTGCTTGCTCCCAGAGACAATTCCCAGGTGCTGACCTTGAGCTCCTCCAGGTCAGGTCTCTCCAGGCGCACCACGGCCGCCAGCAGCTGCTCCTCGAGGCCGTCGCGGGTGACAGAGAAGTTGATGAGGGTGCACTGGGCCTGCAGCTCGGGCTGGAAGTGGGGGTTTGCCAGCTTGGTGTGCAGGATCAGACGGAAGGCAGGGTGCAAGGCACACTCCTTGTCCCCAATCTTGACGTACCTGGGATTTCAG
Organism: Vidua chalybeata; assembly: GCF_026979565.1. Classification (NCBI taxonomy): domain Eukaryota; kingdom Metazoa; phylum Chordata; class Aves; order Passeriformes; family Viduidae; genus Vidua; species Vidua chalybeata. The sequence continues at coordinate 1,426,596 of NC_071548.1, forward strand.
CAGAAGGAGCGTCAGCCAGGAGCTGTCGCCAACAGCGCTCGGGGTGGTCTCAGTCAGTGGCAGCACCAGATACTTGGCACTCCTCACAGAAATCATGATTTAATTCATACTGGGCGCATTTAAATCAATTCTGATTTAAGGTGAAAACCCCAGAGAGTCTCTCCTGAATTTTGGATCGTGTTTAAGGAGGCTCAGATTTTCCAGCAGTGGCACAACCAGTCCAACCATGACCTCTCCTGGCTTTGGGCAGAGGCTGAATTCTGCCTAAAACTGGAGTTGCAGGGAGGAAAAGCCTCTCAGCCTCGAGCTTTTCACTGGTCACAGCTAAAATTACCCAGAGTGTTGGCTCTGAGCAGGCCAGCTCTGCAGCTGCACTGAGCTTGACACGTGAAGCCACATGTGGAGAGTGGTGGCTGCCACTCCCAGGAGGTGACATCAGCCAGGAAACCCAGCATCCTGCTGCTCTGCACTCCTGACATGCAGTCTACAGCCCACAGAGACCCCAGGAAATTCCAACATTCTCTGAACCCAAGTTTAACCCAGCCCAGAAATCCAACCGTGCCCTGGGCTGCATCCAAAGGAGTGTGGGCAGCAGGGCCAGGAGGGGATTCTGTCCCTGGGAAGACCCCACCTGGGACAGTGCCCACTTCTGGTGTCCCCAACATCAGCAGGACCAGGAGCTGTCGGAGCAGCTCCGGAGGAGACCTGGAGGTTGACAAAGGGACTGGAGCACCTCCCCTGTGGAGCCAGGCTGGGAGAGCTGGGATTGTCCAGCCTGGAGAGGAGAAGGCTGTGTGGAGACCTCAGAGCCCCTTCCAGGCAGCATCTGCCTGGAGTCTGGGCTTAGGGCCTGGAAACACAAAACCCAGGGATTTTCTTTGTGATTTATGGCTTAGTTTCCCTTTGTTAGCTAAAACATGATTTCGCAGGGAGATTTGAGAGCAGACATGCACAAAAGGGGATGCCTGAGTGTTCCACTGGAGGGGGAGGGGGGTCAGATTTGCCACCCTCCCTGCTGCACCACCCTCTCAGCATCCTCCAAACATTTCAGTCCTGCCCTGGGACCAATCCTGCCCCTCCATCCTCCATCCAAACCCATGCTCAGCCACCCTTCCCAGGATGTTTTCCCCAGCAAACTTTGCAGACAGCTTGCCTTGTCCACCAATTTACAAGAGCCTGGGATGTTTTAGGCAAGCAGGGAAATAATCCTCAAAGAACTTAAGGGAAAAGAGCTCCCTGGCTGCTCCCTTGCTGATCTCCCCTCAGCTGGAGGTGACCAGCAGCTGCCATGAGAACTTGACCTCATTAAGAAACACTTGATGCTGAAATCTCTAGCTGCATTTCTAAACACTGCAGCGTTTGCTAAAATTCCAGGCTACTTTTACTTCACAACAGAGCAGCAGCTATTTTGGTAATGATTTGGTGTCAGAACAGCCAATTACAGACCCCAAGGTCCGTGTACAATGGGAGAATTACAGGTCTCTCTTTTACACGAGGTTTGAATGATGCTGTGAAATGAAATGAGAAATCCAGGTTGATTTCCAAGCCATCCTATGGCTGAATTACCTGTGATTGCCTGATTAAAAACACCCTCACTGCTGAAGGCAGGATGTTAATGCTGCTGGATGTGACCACCCACGGTCTGAGGGCAGGAACAGAGAGCACAGCAGCCCCCAACCCCCCCTCCACACGTGTCCCCAAGCCCCCCAAGCTCACCTGCCTTTCTTGATTGTTTCTCGCCCCAGTAACGGCCCCAGCACTGGATCCACGGATTCCTCCAGGTTCTCCATCAAAACCAGGTCTCCAGCAGCCAGGGCTTGTTCCAGTGTGTCCAGATACCTGTGGGAAACAGCGCTGGTGCCTCCTGCAGCAGAGCAGGATGTGACACTGGCAGTGAGCAGGGGACAGAGGGGACCCTCACTGCGGTGGCAGCTACAGGTGGGTGCCAGCATTTGGAGAGAGGCAGAGGGCTACAGTGGTGCCAGTGCCTGGTGCAGAAAGTGGCACTGACAGAGAGAGTCCTGGCTGTCCAACAGAGAGAATGAGGCTCCAGACCTCCTCTCAAGGACAAGAGTGACCAGTGAGTCTGTCCCAGGGCAGCCCTGAGCAAAGCTGGCACAGCCTGGAGGTATTTCCAGCACGGACTTTGTCTTCTCCAGAGCCCACCGGTGCAGTTCATCTTAAAGCAAGGATGAAGAGCAGCTTTCAGCTCCGTTTTGCCCAGAGTTTAGGGTCACGCTTAGGACACCTTCTTTCCTCACAAGGAAATGGAACCCTGTGCCCAGTGCACATGGTGACCTCTCCATACCCAACCCTCTCTTTCTCCAAGAAGGAGGAAGCCCTGGTCACCCTCCTGGATGAAGCTAAACCAGGACATGACACCTACAAGAGCCCCATGGAGGATGGCACAGCTCTGCACAGGCTTGTTGTCCAGAGCAGCTGTGGCTGCCCCTGGATCCCTGGAAGTGTTTGAGGTCAGGTTGGACAGGGATTGGAGCAACCTGGGGGAGTGGGAGGTGTCCCTGCCCACGGCATGGGTGGAACTGGATGATCTTTAGGGTCCCTTCCAACCCAAGCCAGTCTGGGATTCTGTGATTCTCAAACTCAGCCTCAGCTCACTCCATCACCAGCTTCAGAGGAGTTTCTATGGTAACTGAGCCAAGCACTAAACAGACCCTTGATTTAATAAGAAATCTGTCTTTTTGGTAATGAAGAAGCAGATAATGGGAGCAGATACAGTGGCAAGGTTCCCTCAGTGTGACTGGCTCAGTGCAGCTGAGTGCCCAGTGCTCACCAAACACCCCGGGCAGGCACATCCCACACTCACCGCGTGGCACTCCTCACAGAATCACAGAATAATGAGGTTGGAAGAGACCTCTAAGATCATCAAGTCCAACCCATGCCCCAACACCTCAACTAGACTATAGCACCGAGCGCCACGTCCAGTCTTTTTTAAACACATCCAGAGATGGTGATTCCACCACCTCCCTGGGGGTGGTCTTCCTACTCCTCCTACTAATCAACCTATTCAGCCTATCACCATACACATTTACCCCAACCACCCAGCTGCCCATGAACCTAGCTTAGCCTTCCCCCTCTGGCTTGCCACACTCCTCACATGCCTGCAAACCCATCCTTCTGCCTCCCTAGGCCGCCTCCTAAGGCTGCCAAAGGCACCCCAACACCACCACTGACCCCAGCCCTCGCCTAACCACAACAAGCCTGCTCACTCGCCCTCTAGCCCTGGGTGTAGCCAGCTTCACAGCAGGCCACCTCCTCCTCCAGCTCCTCTCCACAGCCACAACCGCCCTACTCCCAACGGCGCCAGCAGTCCCTCCTTCCAGAGAACGACGGCGTTACCCCTTGTGCCCCGCCGGGATCACGCGGAGCCTTTCCCCGTGGGCGCTCTTGATCCATTTGCTGCCCTGCAGCTGGGGGTCCACCAGGAGGGGCCAGCGCTGGCAGCAGCCGAGGATGGCGCCGTTCTCGCTGGACGTGCGGTCGGCCGGCAGGCCCTGGTTCCGCCACGCCGCCACGGCCGCCTCGTCCGCCAGCAGGGACAGCGGCTCCAGGCGCGGCGTCACGGGGATTGCCACCTGCCAGGCAAACAGAAAGGCTTCCTGTCGCAGCCCAGCACATCCCTCTGGCTGCCCTGGCTGGCTCCAGACCCTGGCAGGGGGCTCAGAGACCTTGGCACAAAGTCAAAAACACCTGTGGCTTCCATTTTAGCCCGTGGGAAAAGCTGCCAACTCTGTGTGAGGAATTACAAGCCACAAGGGTTTGAGCAGTGTGGTAGTTGAATTAACACAGGGTGAAAAAGTAGAATTTTGGGGCTTTTTAGAATGAGGTTCAGAGGTACAAGATGGAGGGATTTGGGTGTGTCCTGACCTTCTTCTCCTTCTCCTGCCCTCCATGTCCTGCTGTGCTGGTGACACTTTTCTGTTGGTTTAAGGCACAGACACACTGTCCAACATCAATGACAGACATTGGCACGTTATTGTAACCACAGCACACAGAGTTTTTGGTATAAAATGTGAACACTGCCCTGAGGGCAGACAGAATGCCATGGCCGAGCTGCTGGACAGAGCTCAGCAGGGCAGAGAGAGAATGTTCTAGAGAAGGGAAAATAAACAACCTTGAGAAGCCGATCTTACGCATTCCAGATTTCTTCTTTGGCTGCATGGGCTGAGAGAACAAGGACTTTTATATTCTTGGGGTCATCCTGACACCCAGACCCTGAGAGCTTCCTGGTCATCCCAGGGAAAGCTGGCTAGGTTAAAAAGCGGTAAGTTGTGTTTATCTGAGTCAGCAGCTGTGGGATTAGGAGGCTTGGGTGGGATTTTGCCCCTCTGCCCTGCTCAGGTGAGAGCCCACCTGCAGAGCTGCTCCAGCTCCAGGCCCAGCACAGGGAGGAGCTGGAGCTGCTGGAGAGAGCCCAGAGGAGGCCATGGAGCTGCTCCAGGGCTGGAGTCCCTCTGGAGCCAGGCTGGGAGAGCTGGGGGTGTACACCTGGAGAAGAGAAGGCTCCAGGGAAACCTCAGAGCCCCTTGCAGGGCCTGAAGGAGCTCCAGGAGAGCTGGAGAGGGACTGGGGACAAGGGACGGAAGGACAGGATACAGGGAATGGTTTCAAACTGAAAGAGATGAAATTTAGGTTAGTTAAAGGGAAGAAATTGTTTCCTGTGAAGGTGGGCAGGCCCTGGCACAGGGTGATCCAGCTGTGGCTGCCCCTGGATCTCTGGAAGGAGATGTTCAGTGGTCACAAAGAGTGCTCAGAGTGTTCAAGGCCAGGTTGGACAGGGGCTAGAGGAAGGTGCTCCTGCCCTTGGCAAGGGGGTTGGAATGAGATGATTTTAAGATGCCTTCCAGCACAAAGTATTCTGTGATTCCATGATTTATCAGTGGGTTCCCATTCTATGGGGTATTTGCAGTCTGTTTTTTTTTTTCCCCATTCCTACTGTACAAACAATCCCAGGGGTTTTGCTCCCCACAGCCCAGCCCCACTGGCTGGGGTCACTCCCTGCCCTGTTCAGCTCCCTGAGCCAGCTTGGAAGGACAGAATTAATGCCCTCCTAAGGCTGCTGTTGTGTTACAAACCAGCATCAGCAGCTCCAGAAACACTTCTCTGACAGGGGAGGCCATGTCTGGGCGTGCCAAACAGAGCTACCTGTGCCAGGTGTCTGAGCAGAACGGGCCTTTCATTTCCATTGGAATTACAGGCACTTCCTTGACATTTCTAAGCACAGTCAGGTCATTTTTGAAACCACATCTTAACTAAGTTTCTAGTTAAGAAATGCAGAATGAAGTTTTCCTCTCTCAGCCTAAGGAACTGTCTGCTTTGGTCAGCCCTTTGATTTGGGCATCTCTGGGACCTTATTCAAAAGCTTCTTGGCACCATTTGTATGAGGAACCTGTTAAAATTAGTGAAATATTAAACAGGCTTCAAGCACAATGATCTCCATCTGGTCCTAACAGCAAGACATGGGTAAAACCAGCTGAGAGGCATGGCCAGCACGACCAGAGCTCGTGTCCAGAACGAAAAAAACACCTGGAGTTTTTCCAAGCCTCCTGGAGGGCTGGCAGCGAGCTCTGCCTGCTCCAATTCCTTCTCCATATTCCCCCCTCTTTCGTGGCCATGGACAAAACTGCAGAGCTGGGCTCTGCATTTGGGATTTTCCTGTGTACATGGAGGAACCTCATCGAGCAAGGACACCACATTTTCCCCAGGGAGGAGTACGTGGCCACGTCCTGATCCTCGCTCCAGCTTGGTGAGGACACAGCGATGTCCCTCCCCTGAGAGATCCCCTGTGGGCACCAGGATTTGTGGCCACGTTAATCCCAGAAACAACGGCTTCTCAGAGCAATCAGGACTTACTTTTAGCTGGTGCAAATAGGGCCTCCAGATGCCATCCAGGAGGTCCTGGCGGTATTTCCTGGTGAAGTAGCCCAGGTAGGAGACAAAGGCTGTGACCAGCAGGACGTCTCCACACAAGGTGCTCTGCTGCTGTTTGAAGTCCTTCACAGCCTCAGCCCATCTCACATTTTCAGAGGCAAGTCCCCCAACCTGCAAATTCCCAAGTCAAATCGATCATTCGTACAATCATGGAATGTGAACCTGACCAAGTCCTGCTTCCAGCAGAATTCCAGCTGCCTCCTGAGGGGTCAGAGCCACCTTCACATTCCCAACACAAACTCGATGTGTTGGTTGTCCTGGAGACACTCCAGATCAAACAGCTCTCCTCCCAGCCTCGTGTACCTCCATGAACAGCCAGGATCTCCTGATGAACAGCCAGGATCTCCTAAGCCAAGAAGTGATTGGGTTCCCCTCTGAAACCCCCACCACAGGCCCAGCTCTGCAGGGCACACCCAGCTCCTGCAGCTGACTGCAGCCCTTGTCCTGGGAATGCTGCACATGCAAGCACAGCTCTGGACACAGCTCCCAGCTTCCCACAGCTGCAGACTTCAGGACCTTCTGACCCACAGCTTATATCCCCTGTGCTTAGCAGCCACTGATGGTTTTTGACTTCACAACTGAGCGTAAGCTGCTGTGGATATCAACCCAACTTTTGGCACCTACAGCATCCTGTGGGCAGGAGATCCACAGTTCAGCTGAGCTCTCTGTATAAAAGTACATCCTTTGATGTGCTGCCTGAACTTTTCAATTGCTGAAACATTTGTCCAGTGCAAAACCAGGGAACAATCCTGCTGGCACCAGCTTCTCTGCACCACTCAGGATTCCAAGCCCTCAGCATCCCCGTGCTGTCTTCTTTTCAGGTTGAAGAGCTTTGGCCTCTTCAATAATTCCTCAGACAGAAGCAGCCTTTTGATTTTCCTTGCAATGGTTATCTGCACCGAGTGATGCAATCTTTATTATCCGGTTTCTTTTATTGTTGCTGGCTCTGCACCATTTCCCGTTCTCCTCCAGCCTTTGAGGTGCAGCAGAGGGGGCGTTGGTAATGCTGCACATTCAAGATTTATTTAGAAGGTATTCATAGAGCAAGATGGGGATTTTTCTGTTTTGTTCTCCCTTCTTTTCCTAATAAACCCTAATATCCGGTTTCAGATGGGCTTTGGGTTTGGTGAGGGCTTTTTGCTTCTGGGAGCACAGAGCTCACAGCACTCTTAACTCCATCCTTTCATTCCTGAGTGATAACAATCGGCTCAGCATCACTTACAGGGCATGTGAAGCAAACCCTCATTTCTCCAGTGTACTTTACATTACATTTATCCACCTGGTGTTTCATCCCTCCACACTTGGGATCGTTTCTGCAATTCTTTACAGACAGTTGACATCATCACTGCGGAGCCGTGCGACCTCCTACACACCAGCTCATTTATGATTCATGCAATCACAGACTGCTTTGGGTGGGAAGGGACCTTAAAACCCACCCAGTGCCACCTCCTGCCATGGCAGGGACACCTCCCACTGTCCCAGGCTGCTCCAATCCCCACCCAACCTGGCCTTGGGCACTGCCAGGGATCCAGGGGCAGTCCCACAGCCCCTCTAAGACCAAGAAGTCTTTATTGATCTGATTTTCCTGATACTTGGAGGTGCTTCCATACTCCTAATTAATTTTTTCAGGTTACTTTTTATCTCCTTAGGTCCTGGAAGTCTTTTCTTCTCCTTTGCTTGGATCACACACCACTGCCACTTTTAATACATTCAAGAAACCCCAGGTGTCTCCCACCTCAGATCCTGGAAGTCATTGGAATTCTTTCTCTTTAGCAAGAGGCAAATTAAAAGCTACCCCTTGGCTTATCTTTGATAATGACAGAGAGTGAACAACCATCCCTCACCCACCTTCTGCACACCAGTCATGATTTTAGAAGCTTTTCCAAAATGAAGAGCCCTAATCCATTCCCTCTCTTCTCACATGGAAGTGGTTATGTACTTTGTTGTAGCTTTTCTAGGCTGCCCACAGCCTTCTTAGACAGGGTGACCACGTGTGGGATGTAGGCACTGACAGACCCAATACAGTGACGCTTAACTTCTGTTTCCTGAGGTTTTTTCCTACCAATTAGTAATCAATTTGTCTTTTCTCCTCCTGTCAAGTGCCACGCTGCTGTTCCTGAGAACTCTCTGCAACAACTCCAAGAGCTCTTCTGTGAGTGATAATAGTGCAATTAGGCCCTATCCGTGTAACTGCATGATTACAGTTTGTTTTCCCTGCACACGTTATTTAGCATTTGTCATCACTAAATTTCCTCCTCTGCATTAGCACACACCCACTCACAAACACCACTCGTCAGCCAGCCTCCCTTTCTGGTGCACAGATCCTGTCCTTTGGATCCTGGAGCATCTTGCTCAGGCCACCTGAAGTTCATGAGATGCCAGTCTGGCACTGTGAGAGCCGGGCTCGCCTCAATCCCCCCAGGTTCATCTGTCAATCCAAAGCATCGCCCTCCACGTTCACTTGCATTCCTTACACAACCTCAGCCGTGTTTGTTTCAAAGTCTGGGAACTCATTTCTACCCCCAGCCACACCAGTGACACCTCCTGAATGTCAAATGAGCTGCACATCAGTGAGGGCTGCCGGGTCCTGTTCCCAGATCAAAGCCAGGATGACACAGGAGATGGTGTGCAGGGCACAGCAGGAAGTTGGGATGCACGCAGTTCCTTTCCTACACTGCAGAAATGATGAATTGTTGACAGTATAAAACCATAGAATTCTTGAGACTGGGAGCTGTTCCCACGTCATGGGGTGGGGAATGGACGTAACCAGGGATGTGGTGTCACAGAATCACAGAACCATGGGATGGATGGGGTTGGAAGGGACCTACAAACCCCACCCAGTGCCACCTCTGCCATGGCAGGGACACCTCCCACTGTCCCAGGCTGCTCCCAGCCCTGTCCAGCCTGGCCTTGGGCACTGCCAGGGATCCAGGGGCAGCCCCAGCTGCTCTGGGCACCTGTGCCAGGGCCTGCTCACCTCACAGGGAAGGATTCTTTCCATATATCTAAACTAAATTTCCCCTCTGCCAGCCTGAACCCATTCTCCCTTGTCCTGTCACTACTGATGCAAAATCCCTCTCCAGTTCCTCGTAGGCCCCTCTCTAAACACCTTTGTGTTCTGACTCAGAGGAGACTGAGGATTTTAGAGATCTTTTCTCTCTAATTCTTGTCATTTCAGACCCTGCAAAGCTACGGGCGTGTTCACACCTTTGTTTTTATGATACCATTTTTGACTCACGTCATTTTGGCCCATCAGTACCTGCTCACACATTTAAACCCCAGGAAGGAGCTGAGAGTTGTGATGGCAGCAGAGCCAGGCACTTTAATGAGCAGAGCTGCCCCAAACCTTCTGGAATACAGCAGCACTTTCTGCAGCTGCCTCTCCTGTTTTTTTTTTTTTTTTTTTTTTGTCTTTTTTTGGGGTTTTTTTTTTTTTTTTTTTTTTTTTTTTTTTTTTTTTTTTTTTTTTGAGAAAGAGAATACACTCTGCCACAACCTCATGGAAACAACCTCTGTACAAGCATTTTCATTGCTGGAAGTTGCTGCAGTGCAGGAGACATTCCCAAAGACATGAGAGGATGGAACGTGTTGCGTGCACAGGCTTCAGCCCAGCCCTGGTCCCTCCAGGGCTGCCCTTGCTGGCACTCACCAGGCGGTTGGCGAGGGTGATGGTGCAGGCTGTGGCTTCAGCTTCCTGCTGGCACCTGAGTTTGTCCGACGTGGCCTTCTCAAACCTGGCCGTGAGCTTGCCCAGGTTCTCGTTGAGGCGCTGGGGGTGAAACACAGGAGGAAGTCAGGAACAGCACGGTTTTAGCAGCTCAGGGAGCACCTGGAGCTGTGGGACGAGTCCAAAAGGCCATGAAGACACTCCAAGGGCTGGACCCCTCTGCTCTGGAGACTGGAAGAGCTGGAGGTGTCCAGCCTGGAGAAGGGAAAGCTCCAGGGAGAGCTCAGAGCTCCTGCCAGGGCCCAAAGGGGCTCCAGGAGAGCTGGAGAGGAACTGGGGACAAGGGATGGAGGGACAGGGCACAGGGAATGGCTCCCACTGCCAGAGGGCAGGGATGGATGGGAGATTAGGAATTAGGAATTGTTCCCTGGCAGGGTGGGCAGGCCCTGGCACAGCGTGCCCAGAGCAGCTGTGGCTGCCCCTGGATCCCTGGCAGTGCCCAAGGCCAGGCTGGACAGGACTGGGAGCAGCCTGGGACAGTGGGAGGTGTCCCTGCCATGGCAGGGGTGGCACTGGGTGGGCTTTGTTATCCTCTCCAGCCCAAACCATTCTGGGATCCTGTGATCCTGTGGCAAACCCTTGTCCAGAGCTGGCCAAGCTCCAGCCCAGCTCATCCACCCAGGGCTGGCAGCAGGAGCCAGCACAGAGCAGGGACTTGGAATCCACACCCTCGGCACAGGCAGAGGCAAAGGACACACAAAATGAATTTATTCGGGGCTCCTGGCTGAGCCCTGATGACGAGTGCTATGGCTGAGCAACGAGCAGGCAGCTGAGGAACCCAAATCTGATATTTCCTGATGCCACAGCCCCTGGTCTCCGAGCAGTCCTTGAGGCTCTGCTGATTCCCCAAGTCGTGCTCAAATCCCCAAGGGGCTCCTGGAGTTCTGCCTGAACCCTCTCCAAACCATGCCCTCACACTGCTTCCAGCAAGGAATACAAGGAGTGAAGGAAATGGTTCTGCTCTGAGAGCTGCCCAGGAGTGTGCCAGGAGCCCCCCGTGAGGTGGGGCCGTGTCCTGGGCAGGTCAGGGCTGGGAGGGGCAGGAGGAGGCCAAAGCACCTGCAGAGGAAACTGGAGAGCCCTGTTCTTGGACAGAGCTGTTCACACTCGGGCCTAAAGCAAACCAACAGCTCCCACAAGCACTTGGAGCATTTCACTTCTGATAAGCAAAGCAATAATTGATTTTATCTGCACCCAATGCAGACTGCTTAAGGCTGAACTGCTTGTAAATCACTTTAACACTGAGCTACACACTAGAAACAAACCCGAAAATGAAAAAGGATTATATTAGAGATCTCTGCAGCTCTCCTGGATGCTGGCAAACACAAAGCAGCCTGTCCTTGACCTTCCTTGGAAAATAACACGAAAACTTTCTGTCCCTGTGTGCATGTGGATCTATCAGCCTGCAAAGGCTTGTGTATATCATATTCCACTATAAAAGCACGAGCTGATAATCGAGCTTCTGTAGAATATATGCATGTATGTGGTCTGCAGGGCCCCAGCAGGGGCACACAAATACAGCTGTGTGCAGCTGTGGACACACCTTTCACTCCTACCTCCAGCAGCCCCAGGTGCAGAGCACTCACTTCCCAGGCAGGGAAAAAAAGGCAGAAAGTCCTTCATGTTTTGGACAATTGGAATTTTCTCATTTATTAATAAAAACGAGTGTGAGACAGCTTGGGGCCCAGCTGTGAGCAGGTATGAATCAGCAGCCAGCAGTGAAGCTATCCAAGAGATCCCAGATAAGTAAGGATATACCTCCACATCCATCCCACGCTACCCTGCATCACTCCCCACCTGCAGAGAGGAGAAGGCCCCTAAACCAGGCAGTTTTGTAAGAGCCTGCCAGAGGAGCAGCAGTAATCTCCCCAAAGATTGCAATTTTCTTCAACAAAATCCCACTCCTTTGGGGAAAGAAAAAAAAAAAAGCCTAGGTGTAAAAAAGCTTTGGAGAAGAGCAGCATAAAAGGATGAAAAAAGTTCCCCAGCACCGTATGGCACATCTGAGGTGGGAGAATTAGACACCAAAGCCCTCTAAATCCATCCCTGCTCCAGGTGCCTCCTTTCATCTGCAGCAGGAAGGGCCGAGCGGAGAGTTCTGCGCCCTTTTCTTGTATTTTTAGTTAAAAAGTGTGGTAAGCATTTTAAGAATGATAAGCCCTTGAAAACATCAAGGGAGTGACGTGTTTTCTAACAGGGTGAGGTGCTGGTGGAGGTGGTGAGGGGAGCAGAGGGACCTCACTCACTGGGACCCTGCCCCTGCTGCGGGTCCAGCCCGACAGCCCAGCCACAGAGGGGATCCCACTCCCAAGGAGAGATCCCAAAACTCCCCAAAACCAGGCAGGTTCTGGAGCAGCTGCTTCCCACACCCTGTTCTCAGCAGGTATCGAGCAGGGAGGGAGCAGGGAGGAAAGCAGGATAAAGCAGGATGTGTTTTTGCATAGAGATAATTTTCTGAAGGAAAATGATAAAGGTCTCACTCTACACTCTGTGGAAATGCACTTTTAATCATGCTGTAATTTCTGCTATTCAGAGATTTTTTTTTAATTTTTTTTTTTTTTAAGTAGGAAAAATCCAAATAACATCCAAGATGTGCTGCCAGGGAGCTGTGCCGTGACAAATGAGGCTCCTGCAAGAGCAGTTGTCATCCTGCAAAACCAGGGACTGAGTGTGCAGCCAGCCCAGCTCTGTGCTCCCAGCACTGAATCAGCCTCCAGTTCCCATCCCCTGCCCTGTGCAGCACACAGGGAACACACTGGTTTGAGGTAGTGAATTTTCTGAGGGGCCCAGAAGAGGTAAATTACATTAAAAAAATTAGGTGGGAATAACAAGGATTCATATTTAGCCTTTCTCTTCAGGTGCAAGCAAGGCTGCAGAAGAACAGAGGAAATTGAGAAAGCAGCAATATTCTGTCACATGAGCACAGAATTCTTTGGGCTGGAAGGGATCTTGGAGACCTTTTCCACCCCTGCCATGGCAGGGACACCTCCCACTGTCCCAGGGTGTTCCCAGACCTGGCCTTGGGCACTGCCAGGGATCCAGGGGCAGCCACAGCTGGATCACCCTGTGCCAGGGCCTGCCCACCTTCACAGGAAACAATTTCTTCCCTTTAACTAACCTAAATTTCATCTCTTTCAGTTTGAAGCCATTCCCTGTGTCCTGTCCCTCCATCCCTTGTCCCCAGTCCCTCTCCAGCTCTCCTGGAGCTCCTTCAGGCCCTGCAAGGGGCTCTGAGGTTTCCCTGGAGCATTCTTCTCTCCAGGTGAGCACCCCCAGCTCTCCCAGCCTGGCTCCAGAGGGGCTCCAGCCCTGGAGCAGCTCCATGGCCTCCTCTGGGCTCTGCAGCAGCTCCAGCTCCTGCCTGTGCTGGGCCAGCTCTGCAGGTGAGCTCTCACCTGAGCACAGGTGAGAATCCCCCTCCCCTCCCTGCTGCCCACCCAGCACAGGGCTGGATTTCGGGGCTGCCAGTGCAACAGGGGGGAGAGAAAACCCCACAACCCCCAAAGCTTTGGGTTCCCACCCCTGCTTTAGAACACCAGTACCGAGCAGCAGCTCTGCCAAAGCTGAGGATTCCCCCAGGCAGGGACAAAGCAGGACGGGTCCCCCCATGGTCACTCACGGCGATTTTGGCCTTGACAGCGGCCAGCTTGTCCTGGGCTGCTGCCAGCTCGGCGTTGGCCCTGTCCAGGGCCTGCCTCTTGGGCTGCACCTCGCAGAACACGCGGTGGAAGCGCGCGATGTTCAGCACCCACGAGCACAGCCCGGCCGCCGCCGCCGACTTGGTGGCCACAAACTCGGGGTTGAACTTGGGGTCTTGCAGATAGGGCTGGAGGGCCCTGAGGCAGTTCTCGTGGATGTTCTCCTTGTTGAACTTGATCAAGGAGTCCAGGAAGCTGTCTACCCTTGCCATGGCCACTCTGGCTGCTTTCCAGCTCCTGTCCTTGGGGATCTTCCCTCCCGGGGCCGTCAGCACCATCACGGCCGCCGTGACGTTGCTGACAGCAGAAGGAGGTGACCCAAAGGACCTCAGCTCCGTCAGATTGGTCTGAAAAGGGGAAAACAAGGTTGTTAGGTGAAAAATGAATGGGCTTTCTTTTCACTCTGCCACTAATAGAGTCAGGCTCCCAGGCTATCAATCTGATAAATTGGGCTCCTCTGGGCCCCAGCAGTGCTGCCTTTAGATCACTGCTCTGCATGTTTGCAGCACACCTGCTCCATTCCCTGCTCCTGACATCCCACCTGGGACCAGCACAGCACGCTGCTCCTCCCCAGGCTCCTGGGGCAGCAGGAGGTTTTATGCCCTCTCAGAAGATTGGGATAAATAAGAATGAAACCTACAGAAATAATGCTCAGGCCCTCTCAAACAACCTTCAGAGCTTCCCTTCATGCTGCCTCCTACCCAAGCTGAGATGCCAATGCTGAATCCATCCTCTGATTCCCACATCCTGCAGCCCTCAGGGTTCTGGGAATGCAGCTGCTGAGAAAGCCCAGGCACCCCCACAGGGCAAGCAGCCAAACTGAACTGGAGGAACCAAAAGGGCATTTTTTGTCTCCAGCTCCTGACTTCCCACATTTTCAAACTCGCTATCACACCATGCATGAACTGCAGACCAAAATAAATTGCAGGGGCATCTCTCAGGCACATCTCAGAACCACAGAATTAACCAGCTTGGAAAAGACCTTTGAGATCATCAAGTCCAACCTGTGACCTAACACCATGGCACTGAGTGCCACATCACATGGGAAACCCTGGAGGACAAACCTTCCAAGGCACAGAAACTCCTCCCAAAACCAGTCTCCTGCAATCAGAGCAATGCTTATCTCCTGATCATACGTTTTCCCAGTGGCATCTTCCTTTGGACCAGCTTTGTCCGCTCCTCCCCATGGAAATGAGTGAAGAGGAACATGGTGCAGCCTCGTGGGTGCTCCAGGTTCCACCAGGAACCCCAGAATCACAGAATTAACCAGACTGGAAAAGACCTTTGAGATCATCAAGTCCAACCTGTGACCAAACACGGCCTTGTCAACTAAACCATGGCACTCAGTGCCACATCCAATCTCTTTTTTACAAACTTTAGCACCAGCAGGGAGGAAGCTGGAGGAGGGACAATACGATGCACAAAACTTGGGCCATCAGATGACACAGCCCCTCTCTCCCAGCGAGGAGGAAAACCACTGGGAATCCTCACCCTACCTTGTTGAGGGTGTTGAGAGCAGCCTGGGCAGCTGCCAGGGCAGGCTCAGCCTTGGCCAGGTCCTCCTCACAGTCCTTCTGCTTCTGCTCCACCTCCTGGGCGATGAGGGCCACCTTCCGCTCCTCCTCGTCAGCCACCGCCTTCTTCCTGCTCACCTTCTCCGTCTCCACCCCCACCACCTGGATCAGCTTGTCAGCATCCTCGTTCTTCTGCTTCAGCTCCACCTCCTGGGCTGCCAGCTTGGCCTTCAGCTCATCCACCTGCAGGGCAGAGATGTGTGGGATCTGGGCTGCCCTGCCTGCTCCTCAGTGCCCAGCACAGCCCCACACCCAGCGGGACCCCAGGGCAGGGAGGGCCTGCCTCTCAGCAGAGTCCTGCTGATGCCTCCTGTCACCAGATGACACAAGGAAAAACCCACCACTGTGGCAAGCACATTTCTCTCTCTCTCTCAGGATTTTTTATTGAGGTGCACAGAGAGAAATGAAAGAGAAAACAATTTCTATTTCTGCTCCTTGTTTTTCTCTTGTGGAATGTGTTTGGAGAATTGTTTACCCAGAGTGAGTGCTTGGTTGGATCATGGTGGATTGTTTGGTCCTGACAGCCAGTCGGATCCACCTGTGTCTGGACTCTGGAGAACAGGGTCACGAGTTGTGAGTTAGATATGATAGTTAGAGAAAGTAGCATGTAGTATTTAGTATCCTCTTTTATAGAGCATATTAATGTCTTATAGTGATAATAAAGCAATCATTCAGCCTTCTGAAATAGAGTTAGACATCATCATTCTTCCCATTGGGTTCGCCGACATCTACAACACGCACCACAGCTTTGGTCACGATGAAGAGACTAATTTATTTTCTCTGACTCCAATCTTTTATAGTTCTCAAAAGGTGCCAGTGGATTGGAGGGTGAACGTGCCACCTCTCCAACGACACTGGACAAACTACCTGTGCATCAAATTTCTCTGCCTCTACAAAAGAATGCAAAACAATAGGTTGTTTAGAGAAAGTTGTGTGGGAAAGTTCTCTACAAGAATGTAAACTCAGAAGGCTTTAGAAAACTCTTGAAAATCAGGTTGACAGCCTTCAGTTTGAGCTTTCAGATTTCCCAGGCCCTGCACTGCACTGGGAAATAACTCTGAACTCCACATGAAGTGTCAGCCAGCTCTCCTCACAGCTCAGGCACACACAACAATCCTTTCCCAGCCCCACAACCAAGGACAGCGCTGCAGCTCCAGCCCCAAAAAGTGCAAACAGCAGGGAATGGAGGAGAGCAACCTGGGAGGGTGGGACTGCATCACCTGGAGCTGGAATTGGGCAGTGAACCCCAGTGTGGAAATGGAGCAGAACTCATAAAAGTGTGAGAACTTGTGACTCTGAGTCCATCTTGGGTCCACCTTGGGTGTTCTTCCTAACATCATTTTTGTCGCTATTGGACACGAAATCAATACACAGAAGCTTGGTAAGTTTAAAAGAGAAAAAGACTAAGTTTTATTTAAACATTTGGTATTTATAGAATTCTAAAGGTGACTGTGGATTGGAGGATGGAATTACTACTTCTTTAACTATACAGGTCTAAAGATTAACTAATTATTTCTCTCTACCCACAGAGAAATATGTAAACTATTCTATTTACACATGAAATTGTGTGGGAACTCTGACTCTTAAATATGTAAACATTATTAGAAGGCTAAGGAAGTTTTATGAAAACTTTAAAACTTTCAAAAGAACTGGTAAAGAAAACTTAACACTTTTAAAAATCAGGGCAACACATTTTCACCCCACAAAGATTGCATTTGAGATCTGCTGACAGGTCCAGAGCTCCGAGGGTCAAGGGGCTTTAAATGTGGTGTCAGATGAGCCTGAGAAGGGACATCCCCTTGAGCTGGCAGCCAGGAGGCCACCAGCATGGCCGTGGTGGCAACTCCTCACCCCCTGCTCTCACACAGGAGCCCTCACCAGCATTTGCACGGGGGCAAGCTCACACAGGCTCTCAGCTGCAGACAGAAAACCTGTTAAAATCCCCATTTCAGTGAATTTAACCAGACTCTGGGCAGACCTCGGAGGCTTTCACTGCCTGATCTCAGGCTCATAGAGGTTCACTTGGAGCTCCTGGGGTACATCTTTCCCCACACAAAAATACTCACAGGAAGGGAAGCCAGCCACTGGTTCTGGCCATACCCATTTGGATACCAGAAGGGAGAGCACAACCTGCAATCCATGCACTGAAGCTGTTGACATTTGGCATTGGCTCCACGTGGAGAGCAGTTTTTCAGGACTCTCCACATGCCCTCCATCCATCACCATCCCCTGCTGCCTGCCTCTGTGGGACTGCTCTCCCCAGGACAAAGGCACAGCTGTAAATCCAGGCTCACATCATCCCTGCGTGTGACAAACCCAGCAGCAGCTCCTTGTTCAGCTCCAAGCCTCTGGGGGCTGCAGGAAATTGAAGCGGGCCCTGCTGATGGCTGATATGGCTGTGACCTTCTGCCCAGAAATCAGCCTTTGTGTGCTGGGTACACACACAGACGGCAGCTCCAGGGCTTTACACGGCCAGGACAAAACAAGCAGGGGATTAAAATCCACAGGCACTCAGCAGCAGCACAAAGAGCAGGTGTAAGCTCAGCCCTGGGGAACAGACAATGCCCTGCCAAGAACACGCAGCAGTGGAAGGGGAAATATTTTGTCAGGATTTTAAAAAAGCAGGAACGCTGGAGAAGGACTGTTTGCAAGGGCCTGCAGTGACAGGACAAGGGGGATGACTTCACACTGAAGGAGGGCAGGGTTAGGTTGGCTATCAGGAAGGAATCCTTCTCTGTGAGGGTGCTGAGGCCCTGGCACAGGGTGCCCAGAGCAGCTGTGGCTGCTCCATCCCTGGCAGTGCCCAAGGCCAGGCTGGATGAGGTTTGGAGCAGCCTGGGATAGTGGGAGGTGTCCCTGCCATGGCAGGGGTGGGAAAGGATGATCTTTAAGATCCCTTCCATCCCAAAGAATTCTGTGATTCTGTGAGAAACCTGTGAGCAGCTTCCTGAGTGCAGAACAGTCTGATGAGCAATTAGTAATGCGAGGTGGAAAGGGAAAGAGCAAAGCAAATGAGAAATTCAAGGGTAATGTGCTGTGACTTCATCAGGGAAAGGAAGGGAGAAGCCCTTGCCTACCACCAGAACAGCATGAGAAAAATTACTGAAGAGAAGAAAACCTGGAGGGCAGGCTCCCAGAAGACTCATTTTATCTGATTGTCCCTGCCTAGTTTCAAGAACACAAAATACATCAAAAGGTCAGCGATTAATTGATAGCAACAGCCAGGCTCGAATCTGGAATCCAGTGATGCAATATTAACCACAGCCATCCTCAGAATTACTCAGCAATGGGTGCTGACCTCTCGGTGGCACACAGCACTCTGAAAAACAAATGACTCATCCCACACATCTTCCCAATCCATTATTTCCTAACGGGAAGGAGGCTTCAGCTTCCCTGAGTGCTGAGGATGCACTGTCCGCAGGGAGAGGTGGCTGTAAAACATTGCTGGAGGAGCAAAGTTGGTCAACAGCATCAAGGTGTCCAAATCTCCACAGGAAAGAAAAAAAAAAAAAAAATGGGGTAGAGGGGACCACAGTGAAAGGAGGCAGAGAGGTTATTTTGAAATGGGGACAGCAAAGTAAGAAATACCTGCAGCTCCTGATACAACAGCCCCTCTGAGGCTACAGAAATACACAAACCTCAGCAGCAGCTCGTCATGGGCCCTGGAGAATGGCAGTGATGAGCACCAGCCCCCAGAGCTACGTCCCTGGTGATACCCAGGGATCAAAATCCCCCACCTTTATTTTGAAAATACCCCCCAGCACATCGCTCCCAAGCACAACCCACAGATGACAGCCTGAGTGAGGGAGAGGACTCTTCACTTCTAAGCCCCAAGACCGAGGATTTCCTCGGGTGAATGTAAAGTTCAGCCTTTTAAAGCCACGTTCAAGATAGAACATGCTGGTATGATTTCCAATACTGATAAATACCCACAACACTCTGCTTTCAAATCAACAGCAGTTTTGACTGTTGCGCACATCTGGTAATTTAGGTGTTTAATTTTAGGCCCCCAGTGCTAATTTTAGACTTGAATTTGACATGTTTTGTCCTCACTGCTCTGCATCTTAATCACCTGCTCAAGGAGGCACCTCTGAGCTCAGCCTCACTGCAACCAGACACCAGCATTGTGCTCTTTCATCCTTCTTGTGGTTTGATTTTCCCATCCTGCCCATTGCCTCCAAATCCCCCACCACTGATCTGTGGCTCATCAGAGAACCCTGCCCACACGGCACCCACTGCAGAGAAGCCTGAAGGATACAGAAGGGTTCCCATGTGTCACAACAGACCCAGGGACTTGTTCTCAAAATATTCATTTCATGTTAGCTGCTCCCCCCCCAAAAAAATAAACCAAATCCATTTTCTCCACCACTGGGGAATCCTGAAAAAACAGCAGCACCCCACAGGTCCATCAGAACGACTGCCTGCATGGGTGAGGTGAGGTTGTTGGAAAATATACCAAGTGTAAAATTTTTAATCTTATCATTTCAGTCAGGTTTGATCGCCTTTATCCCTGGGGAAGGGAATTTATGTTTCTTTCCAAGGCATTGTTCCACCAGGCAAGGCCTGATGAATTTAACATCTTAACGGACTGGGACCAGCACAGAAGAGACACAAAAGATAACGACCATCAGCTCCAAACATCACCCCTGGCATGGTCTGAGACACCTGGTCTGGGAAAAGAGAAATAAGAATGAGAACCTAATTGGCATCGGAGGTAATGAGAACATAATTGGCATCTGAGGGGAAGAGATCTGGAACCAACAGGAAACCAAAGACTAAGAACTCCATAACTTGATATCAATGAACATTGAACCAATGAATCTCTATGGGTTTTTACTGTGTAAAGTTTGTGAAAAAACTGGTAAAATTCATGTGCCATAGAAGGATTTTCTCTGCACACCCAGGCTATGTGTGGATTAAATGATTTCTGTTGCACATCCTGGCCAGAACCTAATAATGCCTCAATTCTCTAACTCTAAACACCTTGTTGGAGGGGTTTTTGTTTTTCCTGTAGTTTTGCTGACAAGCTGAGGTGCGTGCTGGGCAGTGAGGGCACGGCCTCGTGGCTCTGGTGGGTGACACCAGTGCTCTCTGCTCCCCCTTCCCTCCAAAGGAGATGCTGAAACCTGCACAGGGGACGTGGCAGCGCCCACCCTTCCGTGTCCTGCTCCGTGGAGGAGGCTGTTTGAAGGGAGATGGAGATATCAGCACTGAGAGCACCAGCCCAGCCCATCCATCACCTCCAGGCAGGCTGTGTCCCCTTGAGCACAAGAGATGTGATTGATGCCCCCAGCACTCCCCAGAGTAGCTGTGTGGACCTGCCAGTCCTTCCTTCTCATCCACCCCCCTCCATTCCTCCGGAGCAGCTCCAGGAGAGCCTCATTTGCCACTGGAGAAGCTTTGCGAGCAAACATTTGTAAGAGTTAATAGAATATGAAATGGAGAGCAGAATGGGAGTGTAGCAACAGATGTAGAACAGCAGAGAGGGCTGGGAACAACTTCTAATCACTACCAGAGGAGAATGCCAGCAGGAGTCTTTAGCTGGAGGATTTTGGGATGACTGATGTGCATTTCAGACATGTTTTAGCTTTCCTTAAAGATGGATGGCGTAATGGAAGGAAAAACGAACAGCAGCCTCATTTTAACCGCGTGCACTCTTTTGTTTGAAAGAGTTTGCTGAGGTTATTGTAGATTTCCTGGATGCAACTCCAAAAATCACTGTCATGTATTCTCTGAGCTCTTTTGTCACCGCAGCTGAAATTTAACCATTAAAAGAGGGTGGCAGAGCCAGCTGGATCCCAATCTCATTTTACTTACCAAAAGCTTTCAGTTACCTCCCAAACAGCAGAGACTGGGCACACACCTCTCCATTCTCCTTTCCAGTGCAGAGAATCACTTCTGCTCCTCCAGCAACCCAGCTCAAGCCAGACTAGAGCCAAGATCCAGCCCAAATTTCTTCCCTGTAAAGCTCTCCCTCAAGCCAGACAAGAAAAACAAGGAAAACCAACCCCAAGGAGTCCTTACCTGGGCAGAAGTGCTCTTGAGCTTCTCGAGGCCGTTCTCCAGGCGCTCCATTTTTGCCTTTAAGTCCTTGTCCTTCTCCAGCAGCAGGTTCTGGTAGAGTTTGATTTGCTCCAGGAAGGACTTGGGGGTGGTGTAGTTGTAGCGGCGCTCGTTGCTGAGGTACAGCCGGGACACCTCGTTGACACTGATGTGCACGTGGGCCATGAATTTGCTTATTGAATCCTTGACTGAATCCTAAAGGTAAGATGGGAAGATGAGGAGAAACTGTTTTAAATAGAAAACTATATATAAACACAGGTCTGTGCTGAATATAAAGGAATTTGGTAACTTTTGATTCTGCTGCAGCACAATCCAGGGTGTAACACCTGAGCTGATCCCTTTTCAGTTATCTCTAAAATAACTTTGCTGCTCATGTACTTTATACCTCTTTTTTTATATCTTTTTATCTCACACATTATCTTATTCCAAGCAATTTCTCTACAAAATAACAGCTCTTTTAAGTATAATTTTGGTCTTTTCTCCTGTACAAATGGGAAAAGTGCACACTCCTAAAAAGAGACATTGTAGGCTTTATTCTTCCTAAATCCTGCCTGGAAAAGCTAAATAAACAGAAACGAATCTCTATTCTAGTAGCAGATTGTCATCACTGAGAACTTGACCTATTTTTGCCCTTGAGATTTCCAGAGGCTCAGACACAAGTGGGGAGAGCAGCAGGTTATTTTCTGTGCAGGTTTGGGGCCGCCCTTGTGCTGGCAGAGCCATCCTGTCCCTGGCAGTGCCATCAGCTCCCAGTGACACCTCAGCAGCTCCCAGTAAGACATCCTCAGCTCCCAGTGACACAGGAGCGTGGTGCCCATGGCTCTGCTGCCGAGGTCCATGGTCCTCTCCAAAAAGATGTGGAGTGTGCCTCAGTGATGGTTTGGTTGAGTTCAAAGCACTTCAGTGTCACCAGCGATGCCCCTCTGGACATCAGCAGTGCCACCTGGATGTGTTGGAGGCCAATCCATGTGGATATTCTCAGTTCAGTCAGAGAGAAAAAGATTTCTGCCAGGCTAAGCCTGGGAAGAAGTCCGAGAGCAGTGTAAACAATCTGTTATCTTGCTTTCTGTTCATATTGTTTATAGATCTGTTCTACCAAACTGACCTAAGCCCAGTGCACCAATCAGGTGAAATGTTTTTACTGTAAGAACAATGGAATTAATGTTCACGATGTTCTCCATAAAAGAGAGAACACCTGTCTAGTAGCCTGAGAAGAAGAGAATTTTTGAATAAATGCTCATTTTTACCTTCTGAAGATGGAGTCTCTTCATTCCCATCCCAGCCTCAACAGCGACAAACCCAACCCTCCCTGCGACGGCGTGAGGGACACGAGGCCGCTGCTGGCTGCGACCAGCCCTGTCCCCAACGTCCCCAGCGTCCCCAGCAGGAGCTGTGCTGGCTGCTCACCTGCACGGTGTCCATGTCCCGCAGGAAGCGGAGGCTGACGGACTCCAGGGCCTCGCGGGGCCATGGCTGGAAGCAGTCCATGGTGGTGCAGCTGGCCAGCGCCGGGAAGCGGCGGCTGCGGAGGCGCAGCTTGGGGCCCACGGGGGACAGGCACAGAGCGACCTGCGGAGCAGGAGAGGGCACTGAGGGGCAGGGCAGGGAGAGCAGCACCTGCCCTGCAGCCCACCTCGGGCTCCACGACCGTAGAAGCTCTCAGTTCAGTGGAAGAGAGAGCAGAAAGAATTCTCTCAGGCTTCAGCCGGAGAAAGTTAAAAGAATGTTGCCCCGATTTTTAAAAGTGTTAAGTTTTCTTTTATGGTTCTTTTGAAAGTTTTAAAGTTCTCATAAAACTTCTTTAGCCTTCTGATAATGTTTACATATTTCTGCTGGAGTTCTCACACACTGCTCATGTAAACAATGATTGCTTTGCATCCTTCTTTGTGGGAGGAGAGAATTGATGGGCTGTTGGTTTGACCGGTGTGGTTGGAGAGGTGGCAATTCCATCCTCCAATCCTCTGTCACTTTTGGAATTCTGTATATTGTGAGGTCAGAAATAAAATTGGCTTTTTTTTCTCTCTTGGACTCACCAAGCTTCTGTGTGCTCATTTCGTGTCCAATAGCGACAAAAGAATTCAAACAATTATCTGTTTGTGCCCATGCAGAATGTGTTCTAGATTTTGTTTACCCAAGGTGATTGCTTGATTAGATTCTGGTGATGGTATTTAGATTCATTGACCAATTGGATCCACAGCTGTGTTGGGACTCTCAACAGAGAGAGTCACGGGTTTTCGAGTTCGTGAGAGCTCTTACTAGTGTAATATAACAGAATATACTATAAGATAATACAATAAAGCAATTGATCAGCTTTCTACAATCAATACCAATTATTACCCAGCTGAGGACCTGCAGCAGCGCATGACCCCTTTGATGCCTTATGTTTTAGATTCTGTGCTGCTTCAGTGTGCAGTTCTGAGCTTCATTTGAAGTGCTGGTGAGCTCTCTGCACAGGGTTGGGAGCCTGTTGCAATGTAGTTGCAGGGGTTAGGGCACAGTGTGCACAGCCAGCCTGCTTGAAGCTTGCCATCAAAGCCTCAGGAGTTCGTCAAGGCTATTGGAACATAAATTGTGCTAAATTAAGAAAGAAGAGGCTGAGAAACCGAATACCAAGACTGCAAGAACTGGGTAACAGAGGACTGTGAAACACCCGGGCTGTAAGCAATACTCTGAGAAATGCAGGCAGAAAACAAGTGAACAAGACAAAGACACCAATCAAGAAGTGTGTGCTTAGCAGTTTATAGACTCCATAAATATCTGTAAAATGTAAACAATAAATGGCCTCTGCTCAATCATATTGGTCAGCTGTTCAAGAGTCCTGGATTTTGTTCAGGAGTCCTGGATTACCACAGCTGGAGGCAAAACAATTCCTTCTCCAGCTGGGGACCAAGGACAAATGATCCAAATCTCAGGCCCAAGAGCACAAACAACGTGGGCTGGAGAGAGAAAAACAAGAAGGATGGGACTTCATAACCTAAAGCTATAATTGGACAATTAACTCCAATATGCAAATGGCCCACAGATGGAAACTAAACTTTGTTTATGAAAATACGTCTTGAAGAGCTGTTTTTGCCTTGGTTCCCAGAAAAACCAAGATAGGATAGAGGCCTTGTACCCCCTGGAGCTCTGGAATTTTCTCTTTCTGGCTAGGGAAAAGGTAGGGAAAAGTACTGGAACTAGCTACTAATACAATAACAGGCTACAAATACGTGTGTAAAGAGCACAGAGAATCTATAAAAGAGAAAAGGCAAAAAATCGTTCAGCACCAACCCCTCGTGCTCCATCTCACCTTCAGCTGCCGTCGGACTCGCTCGATGAAAAACCTCCAGCAATTCTCCCTGGAATCCACCAGCCCCCGGCCTCTGACTTCATTCCTCACACTGCTGATGATGTTTTCCACCTCATCATCTGGGAAGAGATCCGGGATTTCCCCTAGGAGAGGAGGGCACGCGTGGGTTTGCACCTCAGGAGGTTGTTGTAGTCTCAGAGCAAAGGGAAGCTGCTGTTCCCCTCCTCAGGGGCTCAGGGAAGTCCCCTCCTCAGGTGAAACCCCTGCACCAGGTTCCCCTGGGCCCCAGAAGCAGCAAAGGGGCACAGAAGGTCATTCTGCTGAAAAATAAACATCTGTGAGAGCAAACTTCCTTATAAAACATAAGGGAAAGGAAGATAGAATAGAGTCAAAGCACAGAAAATCCAATTTTTTAGCTGTGCAATCAAATTAGATAAAAAAAAATTCAAATCCCTAATATGCCATACGTATTATAAAATCATTGTAGTTTTGCAAATGCATTAATTACATGTAAAACTTTTGCAGCTGTTCAGGGCCATTTCTAGCAGTGGCCAAATAACTCCCAGCCCATCCAAACATTTCACAAGTTACAAATCTTGTAAAAACTTTTAGAAGTTAATAGTTAAGCAGCTGATTGCCAAAAATGCAACCAACCAAATATTTTTTTTTAGTGTTTCCTTAATTTATCACATATTCACTTCCTTTCTGGCTTCTGATTTGATGAAAATCATCATTATTGAGCCAGATACTTTCAATACGAGCACTAATCACTTCGGGAAATACACTAATCAGGAAAATCTGCTCATTCAGCAAAAAGATTAAAAGGTATATTTTGTTCTAGATAATGACAACAAGTGGGACATGTAAGAAAGACAATTTCCATTATCCCAGGTTGCTCCCAGCCCCATCCAGCCTGGCCCTGGACATTTCCAGGGATCCAGGGGCAGCCACAGCTGCTCTGGGCACCCTGTGCCAGGGCCTCAGCCTCACAGGGAAGGATTGTCTCTGGTCCTGTCCCTCCATCCCTTGTCCCAGGTCACTCTCCAGTTCTCTTGGAACCCCTTAAGGCACTGCAAGAGTCTCTAAGATCTCCCCAGAGCTTCTCTTCTCCAGGCTGAGGAACCTCAGCTCTCCTGAGGTTCAGCAGAGGTCTGTGCATTACACCACGGGTAGGAGTTGGTGGGAGCCCCTCCCCACAATCTGCAACAATCCCTGCCCTCGCTCCTGATGACAAAACCATCACAGCTGATTCAGAGGGAAGAGCTTCAGAGCTTGTTTGTGCTGAAGCCATCTGGCCACCAATTTACAGCCATACGTGTCGCCTCTGGAGCTACTCACCAACGGTTGTGCTGCTGATTCCTCACCTCTCCCCATCCCTGTGGGACCTGACCCAGCTGGCACCTTCCCCCTCACAAACAAGGCAGGCAGTGGCAGGGATCTGCCAGGGAAAATGGGGACATGCCCACTCCAGGTGTCCTCCCATGGTCCTGGTGACACAGCCTGCACCCCTAGGTGCTCGGGAACTGCAGCACACCTGGCACAGGGATGTTCATCCTCACACACCTGTGCCACGTTCTGCAGGGAAGCGAGCACTGGCGTGGACACCGACTGCCCTGCAGTGCTTTGGGTGAGCAGCACCTCAAAAACCTGAATGCATCTGGAACAACAACAGGGAAAAGCCTGGAATGGGATAAGCAGGTCACAAGGTCACCCTGTGGCTTTGCCTCATCCTCCAGCTCACAGATGCTCCACTCAAATCTTGTATCCAGAAACAACCTTAATTTCTGAGGCGGATGCACGAGATCCACAGGTGAAACTCCTCACCCTTGGCTCTGCCCCCAGCTGCAACACCCCAGCAGACACATCCCTTAACAACTCTCTGCAGAATCCCATGAGATAGGGAAAAACGGGTGCAAGACATGAGGGAAAGACAAGAAATCTCCCAGCTGATGGAGTGTCCCTCCTCAGGGAGGCCTTGGCATGGTTTTTACTCCAGAGCTCAACCTCATACTGTATTCACTAGGAAATGTAACTACCAGCACATTTCATCATTGCCCCTTTGTCTATTCCAGACTTCCAGGTGCTGCCAGGAGCAGAACTCCCCAGGAGAGGGGAAAGCAGAGCCTGAGGCTGTCGCCCTGATTATCAAGAGTTTTCTAAAGCCTTCTGAGTTTACATTCTTGTAGAGAACTTTTCCCCACAACTTTCTGTAAACAACCTATTGTTTTGCATTCTTTCATAGAGGCAGAAAAATTTGATGTATAGGTGGTTTGTTCAGTGTCCTTGGAGAGGTGGCACGTTCACCCTCCAATCCACTGGCACCTTTTGAGAACTATAAACGATTGGAGTCAGAGAAAATAAATTAATCTCTTCATCATGACCAAGGCTGTGGTGCGTCGTTTTTTCCTTGTGTCATCTGGTGACACCGAGGGCTGTACCTGATGCCAAGAAGTCGTTGACCAGCACCAGGAACTGCTCATCTGCCACCTGCGCGTCGCTCAGCAGGAACACGGAGCCCACGCTCTTCAGCCCGGCCTTCAGGTACAGGTTGGCCAGGTCTGCCTGCAGGTGGGACACCAGGAGGGCTTAGATGGGATCATTCAGAACCTGCCCTGAGAACAGCAGCACAGCTCAGGGCTGGCACTCAGGGCACTGCCAGGAGAGCCCAGGTGTGGCTGCAGCCCTGGGCAGACACACTCCAGCAAGGCATTTGCTCCTCTCCACAGCAGCATGGTGTCTCTGGGGTGTTTCAGTATCTCATTTAGGTTAAAAGAGCTCTCTAAGGACATCACATCCAACTGTTCCCCCAGAGTGGCCAACGCCACCACCAACCCATGTCCCCAAGTGCCACATCCACATGGCTTATAAATGGGGTGGGCATTTCACCACCTCCCTGGGCAGCTGTGCCAGGGCTGGATGGCACTTTCAGTGAAGAAATATTCCCTAATATCCACCCTGAGCCTGCCCTGGCCCAGCCTGAGGCCATTCCCTCTCCTCCTGTCCCTGTTCCCTGGGAGCAGAGCCCGACCCCCCCGGCTGTCCCCTCCTGTCAGGAGCTGTGCAGAGCCACAAGGTCCCCCCTGAGCCTCCTTTTCTGCAGGCTGAGCCCCTTCCCAGCTCCCTCAGCCCCTCCAGACCATTCCCCAGCTCCATCCCTTCCTTGGACACGCTCCAGCCCCTCCATGTCCTTCCTGTCCTGAGCTGTCCCCAGCCCTGGAGGTGCCCCAGCAGTGCCAGCACAGGGGACAGGCGCTGCCCTGGCCCTGCTGCCACCCCAGGTGGCCTTGACCTCTTGTCCACCTGGGCACACCTGGGCTCAGGGCCATCCTCCCCCATTCCCTCTCCCAACACACAACAATCCTTCAGGCCAAGCTCTGCTCTTTTTTTCCCTTCCCCTCCATTTCAAGTCCCCCACCTTGAGGTCAGGGACGCCGTAGCCTTTCCTCAGGGTGATCTGGAAGACCTCCAGGGAGCTGAGGAAGGCAGCCAGGCGGGTCAGGCTCTGCTTCCCAGTGCCTCCCACGCCGACCAGGAGCGCGTTCCCCCGCGGCGCCTCCAGGATGCGGCTGATGCGGCAGCTGCGCCGAGGCATACAAAACCTCTCATTAACAAGAGCATTCTGCCATTTCTCTGCCCACTGCTTTTCAATACATATTTTATTCGCTAGGAAATTGTGTTCTGAGCGGGGTGAAGAATGGCAGTCTCGGAGATGTGGCAGCAATCAATGCCCATCTCTGCTGAGAC
Source organism: Vidua chalybeata (assembly GCF_026979565.1). Classification (NCBI taxonomy): domain Eukaryota; kingdom Metazoa; phylum Chordata; class Aves; order Passeriformes; family Viduidae; genus Vidua; species Vidua chalybeata. Next base: position 1,454,643 of record NC_071548.1, read on the forward strand.
CTGTCCAGAGGATGGTGGCAATTCAAATTGTGCCCATTTTTTTTCCACTTCCAAGTCCTGCTGGACAGAACAATGTTTAAGTATGACTTAACAATGTTAAGTCCTTGGGTGTCTTTGCAGGCAGTGCAAGGAGAAAAGGTGTTACATTGACATACAAAAACTGAGGGTAAAATTCAAGGCTCTGACCCCCCTCCCCAGAAAAGCCCCTCTTCTCCAGGCTTTGGGATTCATGCACAGGTGAGGAGCCCTGCTGAGCAGTACAGAACATTCACACCTGGCTGGAATGGCACAAACCTGCCTGGAAAACAATCTCTGTTCCTTTTATCCACACCGCCACTATGTAAGAGTGAGATTTTCTCACTCTTACAATGATCTTGCTGTTATTTCCCAGGTCTGCTCACCTGAGAGTCCTGTGGTGAACTCTGTCTGCCTCCCTTTTGTTCTCTTTAAGCAAATGCTGACACCCCCACGTGTTCCCCACTAGGTGAGGGGGGTCCAGAGGATCCCACCTGTGGAACCCTCACTGTCCTGGGTCTGAAACACAGCACCATTCCTTTATTCAGCTCCCTTCACTATTTTCCTAGATTAATCTAATTATTTTTCATTTAAGACTGTGAGAAACACTGCCCTGCTTTATTACAACTCCAGTATTCTATAATCTATGCACAGACTCTGACTGATTTTTATATAATTTAATAATTTCTGTGAAATTACTTTCATAAAAGCAATCCAGACCGCGAGGAGAGCTTTAGCATTCCTGCTCAGAATTACCCAGACCAGCTCTGCTCGTGGTCCCTGCCTTGATGAGCTCCCCAGGGCTCCGTGCTGTGACACAGCCCTGGATGAGGTGACTGACAGGTATCCCCCATGGCCCTACACACATTAAGTCATCAGATGTCTTTTTTCCTTCTTTTTTTTTTCTCCCAGCTGAAAATCTTCAGCAAATTCAAGCTGACATTCAGAAGCTGTTTGAGATGGAAGAAGTTGTGTATTTCAGCCAAAAGCAATTTCCAAATGCAGTGAATGAGATTCACTCAGCTCCAGTGAAATTGTGAAGTGGTGCTGGATGCTCAAATCTTGCTTTCCTCATTATTCTCAGTGCCGTGTTTTGCAAATTCCAATTGCAAATCCCGATTTATGTAAAGTGCAAGAGCAGCACAGGGTCAATATTCCTGTTAGCATTCTGCAGGCAACGCAAGCAGAAACACTCATGGACAGCAGATTTCAGGAAAAATCTGCCCCAGCCCAGTGGTCAACAACACAGTTTGGGAGCACTTGGAACAGACAAATTTGTGTGTATACATATATATACATATATATATACACACATATATATATATATACACACACACACACACACACACATATATATATATATATATATATATATATATATACACAAATACATATACATATATACATACACATATGTTGCCCTGATTTTTAAAAGTGTTAAGTTTTCTTTTATAGTTCTTTTGAAAGTTTTGAAGTTCTCTAAAACTTCTTTAGCCTTCTGATAATGTTTACATATTTCTGCTGGAGTTCTCACGCACCGTTCATGTAAACAATGATTGTTTTGAATCCTTCTTTGTGGAGGGAGAGAATTGATGCACTGTTGGTTTGACCAGTGTGGTTGGAGAGGTGGCAATTCCATCCTCCAATTCACTTCCACTTTTGGAATTCTATGTATTGCAAGGGCAGAAATAAAATTGGCTCTTTTTCTCTCTTGAACTCACCAAGCTTCTGTGTGCTCATTTTGTGTCCAATAGTGACACATATACATATATACTTGTATATATATATACATTTTGTATGTATGTATATATATATATATATTTGTATATATTCATATATTTATATATATTTATGTAAATGCTACTCCTCTGTATATACAGATATATAAGAGGCTGCCAGGTCCTGTGAGAATTAAAACCACCCACCCTGGCTGCAGCAGGTCAAGGGCTTCCTTCAAGCTTAGAGTCCCAAATCTGCACCTCCTGGGACAAGGTTTCTGTACAAATTCAAGCTCTGATTGCCAGGGCAGCTCCATCTCCTGGAACCACCTACGGCCAGCTCTGCATCCCAGCACCCAGAGTGACTCTGGCTCTGCTGGGATTCCCCCAGGCTGTGTGTGAGAGCTGGAAGTCCCCCCTCAAAGCATGCAAACAGCTTCATAATAATCAGCAGGAGGCCTATTTTTATATAGTCCCACATGTCCAATTTCCAGCTGGAATCCATCTGCACCTCCAGGCATCTCCATGCAAGCAGGTTTTCCAAAGGATCAAAGCAGTTTAAATGCCTCCATCCTTTAAAAGTAGTAGGCTGAATGCACATAATCTTACTTTATACAGAGGAAAATCCCTCTAAGGGCCTGTGTAAATGTGGCTCTAAACCCAGCAGTCAGCATCTGGGGAAACCTCAGTACAACCAGTTCTGTCCTGGCTGGCAAGGGAAGGCAAAAAAGCACCTGAATGTTGTCACATCTGAGAAATGTTTATGCAGAGTGCAGGACCTGGCACTTGGCCCTGCAGAACTACAAATTATTTGCCTCAGCACATGGATCCATATTCCTACATCCTCCAGGAAACCCCACAAAACCATCTGCACAGACAAATGATGGGGGCAAAAAGGCAGAAAATCCCCTTACACGTGGCTCATGGCATCCTCAAACAGCACCAGGTCCATGGCAGCGTTGACTTCGTTGTAGCTGTCCAGGGCTTCCACGAGGATCTGGTTCAGCTCCTCCCAGCTTGGAACTGGCCTATAGCCAGGTTCCCCGAGGCCTTTGGCAAAATGGCAATAAATATTCATGTGTTTGGACTGCTCTAAAGTGTCCTCAATGTCCTGTAAAAGAGAAGAAAATAGTAGAGAACAAATACAGGAAACCCCTGAGCCACCTTCCAAGGGAACCACGGCGTTCCAGCCTTTTGATGTCCACACGGTTTCTCCTGCGTGTTGGAAAAGGGGAAACAGGCACAGGAGTGAAAGAGAGGGAAAGGAACACCCCCAGTACTGATTTCCCTTCCAGTAAATCCATTCTGTTCCATTCTCATCAGAATTAGACCTCATCAGAGCTCCACACTTACGTCGTAGCATTTCTTCACCGTCTCCCGCTGGATTTTATCAAAAGTGTCCCAGTCCACTTCTTCAACCATCCTATCCCGGTACACCCGGTTTGACTCGTGCAGGTAGAGCTTCACCAGGTCCTGGGGCTGCTTCAGACATTCGGGGGTAGAGAACAGAAGGCCCTGTGGGGAGCAGAGACAGCCAGGAAACCCCGGCTTGGTCTGAGGGACTCCAGCACCCCCCAGGCTGAGTCCCCCTCACAGCAACCTGCACCTGAGCAGCCGCACAGCAAACGCCCCAGGGAACATGTCCTTTGTTAATCCAAAACTCCCAAAGCTGCTTCTCAACCCAGAAGGGTTTGAGTTGGAAGGGACTTTAAGGATCATCCCATCCCACCCCTGCCATGGGCAGGGACACCTCCCACTGTCCCAGGCTGCTCCAGTCTGGCCTTGGGCACTGCCAGGGATCCAGGGGCAGCCACAGCCTGCCCACCCTCAATTTCTTCCCAAGATCCCATCTAAACCTACTCTTTGTCAGTAGGAAGTGATTCCTCCTTTGTCCTCCATCCTTGTCCCTCCATCCCTTGTCCAAAGTCCCTCTCCAGCTCTCTTGGGGCCACTTCAGGCACTGAATGGCCACAGTAAGTTCACTTCAGAGCAATCCTCAGGCTGAACAACCCCAGCTCTCCCAGCCTTTGTTCACAGCAGGGCTGCCCCATCCCTCTGATCGTCCTGGTGTCCCTCTGGACTCCCTCCAGCAGCTCCAGGTCCTTCCTGGGACGTCCCCTGGTGCTGGGAGCCTCGAGCTGGGTGAGGTCTGACAAAGCAGCACAGAGGGGTAGAATCACCTCCCTCAACCTGCTGCCCACAGCCCTGGGAATGGCTGTTCCCCACATTCTTCTGAAGGTTTACACTCATTACACCCATTTTACCCATTTTAATCCCCCACTCAGCCTCCCCTGGCCGGGCTGGGGTCCTGCTCTCAGCATTTGGGACCCTGCAGAGCCAGGCACCAGCCCAGACATGTGGTTCTCCCATCCCAACCCCATGCCATGGGTGCTTTGTCAAGAAGGAAAAAAGGTTTGGAAATGTTACTGGTGGCTATTTTTTCTTTTAATCAATTAATTCTAATTAGGTGCATTCTGCCTGCAGGAAATATCAGTTGCTGTCTGCTTAGCACAGTATGTTTACCATGAACTCTATTAAAATGCATAAAAGAATTATATTTCAAAGAGGTGTCGCCTATACTAAGCCTATTAACAGCACACAGGGTTTTCAATGGTATGAATTAAACAGACAGCTTTTATTCCTAACATCTAATTATTTATACATTAAATATCAAATGCATTGAAAGCAATGTAAAGCAGGCCCTCTCAGCTCACTGGTCCATGGCTCAGATTGTTTGGGTTTCACATCTGTCATTACAGCTGTCAAATTATTTTATTTATTCCAGAAAAAAAAATAAAATTGGTGAGAAAAGCTGACAACTCAAAGAGAGGAAGTAAAAACACATCAGATCCTAAACTGATTAGAACAGAATTAAAGGTCACTGAGTCCCTCTAAAGGGACTGAATCTAAAGAACCCCGCACCCCAAAAGCACGAGGGACACGTGGCTGTGGGTCACTGCATCTGGGATGGAGGTGGGGCCAACATTAAAAAGAAACAAACAAACAAAGAGGATGGGGAATCCCTTGAGAGGAGAATGAGGAGCGTTCCTGTCACCGCCCTCTGGCCCAGAGCTGGGATCTGGCAGGATGTTTTCTGTTACCCCCCAACCCTGGCACATTCAGCAGATCAAATTAAAGCCTCCCACTGAAATGCTGAAATTTCATGCATTCCATGAAATTTCTTCACCTCCCAAAGCCCGGATTAACTGGAAGGCAGGATTTGCCACGACCCACATCTCAGGTCCGAGCTGCTGATGCTCAGCTGAGCACAGCGACAGGCCTGACTCCTTCCTGCCACGGTGGAGTTATTCACTTCTTTGAGGGCAGGCACAAGGCTCTGAACTTCCACGTCCCCACTTGGTGAAGCAGATGTTAACAAGGACAGTGACAAATGACCAGCTGGGGGTTTAGAACAGGCTACGGTGCTGACCCTCGGTTTGGCTGCTGAGGAATTTATCAAATTTTATTAAGCGGCCCGAAACTCTGAAAGGCTCTTTGAGCAGTAACACCAGCTGCCTCAAAGCACGAGACTGCTGGGGAAATCAGAAAAACAACATCTCACCAAGGATGGAAGACAAGGTTTCTGGAGCTGAACAACTTCGCTTTGGTACAGTGGCTGGTAATTCAGTTTCAGCGGTGAAATCAAAGCTGGTTTGGATGGATTTATCAGCTCTTTAACTGCCAGCCTGCATGCACAATGCTGAGCACCTGGGAGGACGTGCTCACCAAGCTGCCCTGGCTCTGGCAGAGCAGCTGAACCAGCCACTGCTGTCCTCTCCTCAGGGCCAGCAGCCCACAGAGCAGCCAGCCCCTGCCCCATGCAGGGAGAGCTTCCCTGTGTGCTGGGTGGTGCCAGGGACCCCCACACTCGCACCCACTGGGGTGGGGATCACCAAGACAAACCCAGCTCAGCACACTGACAACAGCCACTGCTCGAAGGGCTGGGGTCAGGAGCCCAAAGCTCTCTCCAATTTGTCCTTTTTCCAGCCACTGGAACAATTCAAACCCCTCAAAATCTACACCTCCTGGAGCTGTGCATCCCTCCCCATTGGCCAGAGGAGGCTGGAAAGTAAATAGCCATGGGTGATGGCTCTGGAATCCACTCAAACCCAATCAGGAGTCAGGGAATGGCCCCAGGTCACCCCCTGAGCTCAGGGGACATTACTGTGTCATTACTGAGTGGGACACTGTGTTTGGCTCACCAAGGGCCAGAGGAACCTCAGCTGCCTGTGGCACGGGGACAAACTCCAAATGCCACAGGACAGGAGCTGCACTTACTTGGAAGATATTGGAGAAGTCTCTGAGGTTGAAAATGTAGTGGAACTTGACAGCTGTTGGCAGGAAAGTGGCAGCCACCTTCCGATGCAGCCCCAGGGCCAGGGCTATGAGCTGCTGGGCTGATTTCTGCACAGCCTCTGAGAAGTTCCCGCTGGCCAGGTGCTGCACTAAGATGGTGCTGTAGATCCTGGACAAGGAGTCCTGGTCAGGGTTGGAGAGAGCGAAGACGCAGAAGTGACGCTGAGGGAGGGAAAGTGAGAGGTGGAAAGGTCAGAGAGATGGAAACCACCTCCCAGGTCAGTGCCCTTTCTGTGGTTGGACACAGCACTGAACAACCTCATCTGGGCTCCTCTTCCCACGAAAGGCTGGCCCAGAAGATCCTTTGAGGTCCCTTCCAACCTGGGATGCTCTATGATCCCAACTGAAAGTCCACCAGAACTCTGTCCCCGCTCCAATTTCCCAGCAGAGGACAGCTGGCAGGAGACACCTTCTGCTGGCTGAACAAGGGATTTTCAGTGGCATTTCACAAGGGAGGCTCAGTCCACTGAGGAGCTGAAAGGTCTGAAGGTCCCACAGAGCCCTGGTGAAGCCCAGGCCTGTCCCTGGAAGGAGCAGCCCCTGGAAGGTGCCACCTCCCTTTGCTGATGAGGAACTTGCAGAGGAAGAGAACATAGAATGCTTAAGGTTAGAAAAGACCTCTGAGATCAAGTCCAACCATTGCACAAGTCCCAGAGCAAACTGTGGAGTGCCATGTCTACTCATTTTTGAGCATATCCAGAGTTGGTGACTCCACCACTTCCCTGGACTGCAAGTTCCAATGCCTGACCACCAAAAGACTTTCAAGTACTATGGTCCAGCAGTAATAGCAGCTAGGGGAAGGTAAAATCTGCCCGTCTGAACCAGAAGTTTTCCTGAGGGTGGCTGGGAACTTGGGACTTCTTCCTCCCACTGAGCAGTAAAACAAGAGGAAACCCAAAGAAGGGAGAAATCCCATCAGGAATTACAGCCACTTCACAGACCCGTGCTGCTTCCGCTGATTGAGCAACAGCAGGATGTGCCACAGGTTCTCCTGAAGCCTTGAGCCTGAACAACCCACCCAAAACCAGGGCCACGGAGCAGGGCTGTACCTGGAGCCGGGGGTTGATGGTGAAGCTCCCCGCGGTCGGGTTCATGCAGGACACGTACTGCACATTGCTGATCTCCTTCAGGGTCAGCCTGCTCCTGTCGTACCTTGGGGCACAGCAAAAGCCACAGATGGTGACCACACCCCCCTGAGTGTGTCTGTGGGCTGCCAGGACCCTTGTGGCTTCAGGGGGAGTCACATTCTGCCCCTCTCCACACAGGGCCCTGCTCCTGGGGGAAATCCTGGAGCTGGCATTTCCATCAGCTGGTAACGAGTGCTGAGCAAAGCTCTGGGATGTCAGAGCCAGCACTGGCAGGGAAACTGTGGGAAACCACAGGAGTGGCTCTGGATGGGGCCAGCCTGGGGTGGGGGCAGGATGTGCAGCAGAGCCCCTGGGTCACTGCTGCAGCCAGAGCAGCCCAAGGGGACCAGAGCTGTGCCCCTGTCCCTCCTCAGCACCCTGGGCTGAGCGGGAGCACTGAGGGTGCATCAGAGGTGCTGCTGAGAGCAGGGCAGGGAGCGTGGACTCACCTGGGAAGGGACAGGTGGCCCATGGTGTCCCCAGCACGTGGCATTGCTCCCACACACCCCACCCAGCCCTCTTGTTGCCCAACCTCCCCAACACCCACAGCCCTGAATTGCTGCTTCCACCCCACTGTGGAAGATTTGCTCAAGTCTGGGCACACTCCCAGCTGAGGAGACTGGGAATGTCTGTGTCTCTGCCTTGTTTTTCCCATGGGAGAGCTGTGAGTATTCCTGTCCCACTGGCTGCAGTGTAAAACTCTCCAATCTCCTTCCAAAACACTGCTGCTGGATTTCCCACAGATCACCTGGAAAATGACTGGTTGCTGCTGCCTGGCTGAAAACAGCATCAGGAGCTCCCAGCAGGGGCAGTCCTTGGCCTCCCTCCATGCTCAGGGAATGTTTGCTGGGGACATGGGACAGCCCACGGTGCTCTCCTCACCCACAGCCTCCCAGCCAGCTCCACCACGGGATGGGAAGAGGGCTCTGCATTCATCTCAAACCCCGTGCCCAACACCAGACTGGACAAAAAAGGTCTCAGCCCATATTTGCACCTGATGTCTTGTGTTTCACCCACAAAAGACCGTGAACTTTGGGTTTTGTAAGTGTGGCAATCAGTAGGGCTGTAGAAGGTTTTGTTGGGTGACAGCTTAAGGGAAATATGGAGTTCAATCAAATATTAAGCTTCTGGTTTTTTGCTTTGCTTGCTTTTAGTAGTACAGATCTGCCAGGTAGCTGTCAGAGTCCAGGACATCCCTCTGGCTGCCCTGGTGTCTCGAGACCCTGGCAGGGGCTCAGAGACCCTGGCACGAAGTCAAAAACACCTGTGGCTTCCATTTTAGCCCGTGGAAAAAGCTGACAATTTTGTATGAGGAATTACAAACCACAAGGGTTTGAGAATGTGGTAGTTGAATTAACACAGGGTGGAAAAGTAGAATTTTGGGGTTTTTAGAATATAATTCAGGGGGTCAAGATGGAGGAATTTGGGCATGTCCTAGCCTTCTTTTCCTTCTTCTTGTCCTCCATGTCTTGCTGTGATGGTGACACTTTTCTATTGGTTTAAGGCAGAGATTCACAGTCTAACATAGATGATAGGAATTGGTAATAAATTGTAACCATACTACACGTAATTTTGCGTATAATATGGGAACTGCCCGAGGCTCAAGGCAGAATCCTGTGGTGGATTTGCTGAGCAGAGCTGGGCAGGTCAGAGATAGAATGATACAGATAAGGAAAAATAAACAACCTTGAAAGCGCAACTGGACGCATTCCAGGCTCCTCCTTTGGCTGCAGCGGGGTAGGGAGAGGACTTTCACCCTGCTGGGGACCCGACAAGCTGTCCCCAACAGTTTTGGCATCCCTGGGAGGGCTCGAACCACCAACCTTTTGGTTAACGCCCTAGAGCAAAGGTCCAGCAGCCTCATACCAGTGGCCATAGTCCAGGTGCTGCCTGAGCAGGGTGTGGGGCTGCACGGTGCCGTAGGCATCCACCTCGGGCATGTTCAGGTCATCCATGAAGTACACCAGCCTCTTGGTGCCCGGAGGGCCGTAATTCCTGCCAGCCTTTTTGTCCAGAGGCTTCTCCAGCACACCTGTAGGGACAGGAGTGACCGGGGTGAGTGCTCAGCCCAGCCCTCTGCCTGCTCCACCAGCGATGTTTGTGCCCTCCCAGCACACTTGGGATGTTTGTGGCTTCTCAGGAAGGAAGAGCATGGAGAGTGTGAAAAATGTGTATTTTATGATTGGCTCTGGGCAAATATTATACTGAATACTATGTGTATTATGGAGGGTTATTTTGTAATACTGTGTTAATCCTTTTTAAGTGGTGTGTTAAATACAGTTGTAGGTTACAACATAATGTTAAAAGAGGAACTCTGCAATGTAAGATGTCTTTTACTAGCTCAAGAAAAGGGATAAGATCATCAAGAAACTCTTTGCACAGAGATAACAGCCACAGGGCACATAAAGAGTTACAGCCTCCTTATCAGAAAAGACAAACATCCTTCCACCTTCTCTCCTTCTTTATGGAACCACCAGGATTAAGGGGAAGACATTGACAAAAAACAGAAAAATTATTAATTGCCAAGGAATTTATGCATCATGTATGAGATATATGAATATGCAACAGGCTGTTGCTTTTAAGGGTTGTTCCTTTGTTCACAGGGCGTGTTTTTGGCAGCTCAGTGCCCAAAAACATCCAGACATCCGTAATTCTTTGCTTTTTATTGTCTCGTAGTGTCCTAATCCTCATTGTCCAATTTTTTATTACTCTAATTTTATTACTATTTTTTATAACTATTTTATTACTAATAAACTTTTAAAATTTAAAAAACACAAGTGATTGGTGTTTTTCACAGAGCGAAAACTCATTTGGAAGCTCTGGAAAGTTCCCTTTTTTTTTTTTTTAGGAGAAGGCTGAGGTTATGTGTTGCTCGAGAGTGTAGCATATTGGGAATATTTACTATGCTGGAGTGATATTTAATGCAGATCACCCCACACTGCTGCACAAAATGTTTTATAGGTTATTGATTTCTTTCACTGCAGCCTGAGCAAACTTTACTGCCTCAGGAAGAGGCAAAGCAAAGAGCAGCAGCTTTTCTGGGCCCTGGGGTGAATTTCCTGCCAGGGGCTTTCCTGGAGCCCATCCTCACTCCCAGGTGCTCCCAGCCCTGCTGGAGATGGAGGCAGAATTTATTTCACTGACACAGTTTGGGGTTAGCACCAGTCCTGTAAGCAGCACATGGCAAGGAGCAATCCTCTGTAATTAGGGACAACTGGGAGCTTTGATAAAAAATTTGTGCAAATGCAAGCTTCAGCCATCCCTTATCAAGGGCAAAAGTTATTAGGGAAAATTTATATTCTGGGTTTTTTTTTTGTTTTTTTTTTTCAGACCTCAAATCTTTTAAAACCCCATTTGTTTCCTGCTTGGGTGCCCAGCAGACAGCCTGGTTACCCACTAAGAATTCAGCTGTTTTCTTGTCACAGACACTTCTGCACAAAGCCATGAATTGTGCTTAGAAAAATGATAGATTTTTCCTCAGTGGAGTCTCTCTCCCCCTTCAGTAAAACCACAATATTTGAAATTTCTGGTAGCAAGTCAAATTAAGTGTTTCAAATAAGCATTTAATTTAAATTTAATTAGGCCTTAATTAACACATAAAATCAGCCCTTTTCGAGGTTAAACAAGGATGCAGGAGATTCATCATAGTGAAATGCAATTACTGGGGATGAAGTGACATGTTTGTGGAAGTTGCATTTTAATTCAAAGCTTATCCCACAATAATCCTGCAGGGTCCCTGCTCTGGGCTCCTGACACATCCCCATCAGCCCCTCAAACACTCACTGCACACCAGACTTGGCAAGTGTAGCTCCTCTCACCCTGATGGCCAAGGGGGAAAGAATATCCAACCCCCAAAAACAACATTTATTGTCATTTTCTCAAGGCAGATCTGGAGGGGGAAGGTGGGGAATGAGGGCAGGGATAGAGCTGATGGAGGAGCAGAGGTCCATGGAGCAGCACTCCAGAGGTCTGGGCTCCACAGGCAGCGGGATTTGCTCACAATACACCAGAGAAAATCCCCAAACTGTGCTCAGGTTTGGGCAGAGAGAGGGTCTGGCTCCTTTTAACCCCTGTGCACATGAAAATCTGTAAGCTACAACTCCACAAAGATTTTTTTTAACCACATCCCTGTGCTTCCCCTCAAGAGTGCAGCTCTGCACCTTAAAAATCTCTGTCCCAACAGGCACCTCGACTAAAAATCCCTGGCTTTCAGGTTGGCTCTTCGTAAAGTAAATAAAAACTAAAATCCCAAAATGCTTTGGATTCACATTTTACAAATCTAAAGAGGCACCTGCTGGGGAAGGAAAAAAAGCAGCCAACTGACAAACCCCACAAAAAGGGACAAATTAACTACAAAATGAGCAGTGGGGAAGGATGCCAGGCAGCATAAATCACACTTTCCCGTGATGAAGACGTGCTGGGCTCTGCAGAGGAAGGAAGGGGAGGGCTCAGCCTGGAGCTCAGAGCAACAGGGACACCCTGTACCTGTCCCACAGCTGCACACGCTCACCTGGGCAGGTGGGGAACACGAGGGTCCTCAGCTCAGCCCCTCCCCAAACCAGGGCACTCCCCACTCCAGGAGGAAAAGGAAAAAGGGAGGTTGCAGCCATCATGCTGCCCATGGCTTCGAGACTGGTCAGAAGGGGAGGTTTTACCTTTTTTTCTTGAAGGACTTCCCTGGGGCAAGAGATTCCTTGGGGGTCCGAGCCCCCCAGGGCTCTGTGCCCCTGCCCCATGGGACGTGTTGGGCTGTGGCAGGACAGGAGCACAGCCCCAGGAACCAGCCCTGGCTTCCAGCCTGCACATATCCACTAGCACCATCCTCACTGCTCATTGGGATGCAGCTCCCATCATTGCACCCCGAGGACAGTTTGGATCCTCTCCAAGAAACCCATCTTATTCTTCAATTCCAGCGTGTTAGAGACACACTTCAAGTCAGGTACAAGGCATGAAAAGCGCAGCAGATTGAAGCCTGGGCTTTGGCACAGCCCTGAACCAGAGGCGTGGGGTTAAGAAGGCAATTCTCAGGTTGTAAAACATCATCTCCACAAAAGCAGGGCTCTGCTTTTGGAAAAATTTGCTTTTGGAAACGTTCTCAGGTTGGAAAACATCATCTCCATAAAAGCAGGGCTCTGCTGAGCGGAGAGTTTCACTGTGGGGTCGTGAGTGTGCCCACAACAACACGAGCAAACTCACCCATGGGTCTTTCCTTGAGCTTCCCAGTGCACACCCAGCTCCAAACCCCAATGGATGTCTCAGGAATGACACAGGATGACACAGAATCACACAGAATGTCACAGGATGTCACAGGATGTCACAGAATGACACAGAATCACATAGAACATCACAGCATATCACAGAATGACACAGGATCACACAGAATCACACAGAATCACACAGAATGACCCCAGCTGGAAAAGACCTTTGAGATCATCGAGTCCAACCTGTCACCTAACACCACCCTGTCAACTAAACCATGGCACTGAGTGCCACATCCAGGTTTTGTCAAACACCTCCAGGGATGGTGACTCCAGCACCTCCCTGGGCAGCCCATTCCAACGCCCAACCACCCTTTCAGTGCAGAAATCCCTCCTGATGTCCAACCTAAACCCCCTTGGCACGGTTTAAGAGCTTACCTTGCAGCATGGCAGAGGTGGTGTAGTAGTTAAAGGGGACCTTCTTCACCAGGAAGACGTCGGCGTCCAGCGAGCAGAGCGTGTCCCCCAGCAGCACAGACTTGCCCGTGCCAGCAGTGCCCACCAGCAGCACGGGGCGCCGGCGCTGCAGCAGCCTGGCCACGAGGAACCGCAGGCGAACCGTCTCGGCCGTGGGCACCAGGCAGGCCTGGGGGCACAGCAACCGCCTCAGTGTCCCCTGCCCTGCCACTGAGGCTGATGCCTTCAGGTTTTAGCCTTTTACAGAATCACAGAATAATGAGGTTGGAAGAGACCTCTAAGATCGTCAAGTCCAACCCATGCCCCAACACCTCAACTAGACTACAGCACCAAGTGCCATGTCCAGTCTTTTTTTAAACACACCCAGAGATGGTGATTCCACCACCTCCCTGGGAAGACAATTCCAGTACTTTATTATTCTTTAGGTGAAAATTTTTTCCTAATATCCAACCTGTACCTCCCCTGACGTAGCCTGAGGCTGTGTCCTCTTGTTCTGTCAGTGCTGCCCGGTGGAAGAGACCGACCCCACCTGTCTGCACCTCCCTTCAGGGAGTTGTGGAGAGCAACGAGGTCACCTCTGAGCCTCCTCTTCTCCAGGCTGAGCACCCCCAGCTCCTCCAAACGTTCCTCACAGGGTTTGTGTTCCCAGCCCCTCTCCAGCCTCGTTGCCTCCTCTGGACGCGCTCGAGCATCTCAACGTCCTTCCCAAACTGAGGGGCCAGAGCTGGACACAGCCCTCAATGACCTCCCTGCTCCTGCTGGCCACACCATTCCTGATCCAGGCCAGGAGCCATTGGCCTTCTTGGCCACCTGGGCACTCTGCTGGCTCACATCCAGCCGGCTGTGGACCAGCACCCCCAGCTCCCTTTCTGCCTGGGCACCGTCCAGCCCTTTAGGGAAGGAATGATCTGCTGCTGGCAGCTGTTAAAATCCACCTTTTCAGGTGAGCCCCTGGGAGCAGCGCCTGGATACCCCCCACAAAATCACGCCTTGCTGAAACAGTGATGATTTTTACCAGTCAACTGTGGCATTTCTGAAAAAACAGAGAAGAGCAAGTGGCAGCCACAATTCACTACCTGAGGAACTCTTTTCTTGGCCCAAACATAAACCCATCTCTAGTTACAGCCACCAAGGGTGGATATTCTCAGTTCAGTCAGAGAGAAAAAGAGAAAGATTTCTGCCAGGCTAAGCCTGGGAAAAAGTCCGAGAGCAATGTAAACAATCTGTTATGTTGTTTTCTGTTCACATTGTTTATAGATGTGTTCTACCACACTGACCTAAGTCCAGTGTACCAATCAGGTGAAATGTTTTTACTGTAAGACCAATGGAATTAATGTTCACAGTGTTCTCCATAAAAGAGAGAAGTGCTTTTGAATAAACACTCATTTTTACCTTCTGAAATCATGCAAGTCATTTCGCCCGTCCCTGGCTCAACAGCGTCAGGCAAGAATGACAACAAGCCGTGGTGTCTCAGAGGCTTTGTCCCTGCTCTGTCTCACCACTTCTCTCTGCACCCTGGGCACAGCAGCTCCCTGCCCCTGCTGTAGATCACTCATGTTTGATAGATGGATGGAGGTTGTGGTGTTACACAGTTGAAGCACAGCAAAAAAAGATGGGTAATTTAGTTGTACCCAGTGAAGAATTCCATCAGTGCCTGGCCTTTCACCAGACTGCATTGAAACACCCACGTTCAGTCACTAAAACACAGGAACTCCTCCAGCCCAGCAGCCTGCTGGGGTCACCTACCTGCAGTGGCATCTCTGGATCAAATTCAAACTGGGGAATAAGTTTAGACCAAGGCTCAAACTTCTTTGTTTCCGGATCAACGTAAAAGTCAAAGACTGTGCCCTGAGAAGGGAACTTGATTGTCTTGAATTCAGCCACCCACCACTTGCTGAACTCCACTCTGTAGTCCACGAGCTGCAGGACAAAAAGAGGAGAAAATAGACAAAACCAGAGAAATTCATTAGAGATGGAGAATGTTATTTATCCCAGTCCGCCAGAGTGGGATTAGTCCTTAAAAATATATTCCACAGCATAACAATCTTATCCTTTTTCCTATTATTAGGTCTAATTTTTCATTTTCTTCATTTTTTCTCATCACTCCTATTTATTCCCCTAAATAATTCATCCTCTGTGTTGATCACTCCTAGTATGTCTGAGATTAGACAGATGGATCAATTTGAAAAAGAGAAATACGTGCCTATGACTAAACAGACACTTGATTGATTTTTGGTGCCTACTTCTTCCAACAGACAAGGACACCACATCCATCTCCATCCTTGGCCATGGACAGTCAGAGCATGCATACCAAATCTCTTCCTCATAAATCACACCACCCTGCAAACATTTTGTTGTTTTCTGGCCTCTTCTCAAGCAGGAGCAGCAGGACTGCAGACCCCAGTTCAGCAAAGAATGGGAGAGAGGAAAGCAAGCTCCTGCTTTCCTGCTTTTCTCCCTTCTGTCTCTCCATGCATGAAGATTTTCAAGCATCTGAACTTTTTTTTTTTTTTTTTGTGGGAGCTGTGGTGACAGTTTTTGCTTGAGACACTGAGTCAGGATTTTCAAAATGTGCTTAGTCCCTTCCCTGCTTCAGGTCTCCTCTGTGAAATTGGGCCAGCCACTGTCTGAACCCTTCCCACGCAGAGCACAGGGACTGCAGCCCTCAGCCCTGGGGAGGAACAGGGGGGGAAGGAGGGGGAAAGTGCTGCTAAAACGATGTCTGGGAGAGAGCACATGCATCACTGAGCCAGTTTTAGCAGCACAGTTTGTTCCTGGGGCATCTCTATCGGGTCTCTCCTCGCCATAGCCACCGCACGGGTTTTTGGGACCAGGTGGGACCGTGGACTGCTCAGCCTCCCTCAGGAAACCTGGCTTTGAACCGAGTGTCCTCCGCAAAGCTCCCCGAGCCACCACACATCAAAAGACCAGAGGATTTGAAAAACACATTATTAGCATCCAAGATTTTGCAGTCTCGTGCTGCCCAGAGAGGCAGAATGAGTGTAATCTCCTTTCTCCTGCTGTCACAACTCCTCAGCCCGGCAGCAGAAAAGGGATGTGCAGTGCTGCTAAAAGCTTTCTCACAGTGGTGCCTCGCCCTGCTGGCAGTGCTGGGAGGGGCTGAGCCCTTAAGTGGAGCAGTCCCAGCCCCAGCTCTGTTGCCAGAATGGTGTCGAGCTCAAACTGCTTCCTGAACAAAAACCCTGTGTGGATTGCTGCTACTTTGAGGGCCTGGAAATGCCAAATCTATCATCTGCTTTTATAGAGGGGCCCCGCTCCCCACCAACAAACACAGATCAGTGGGAAGCCTTCCAGCCTGTTTCTCCTGACATTTCGGCAGCAAAAGGTCAGCAGGAAGGGCACGTTCAGCAGGGAGCAATAAACAGCTTTTATATTGGATCATTTTTCATCAGGCTCCCCCTCGCTCGGACGCCGTGTGCTCGCGCTCTCCTGCCTGACATTTACAGAGCAGAATCCTCCCAGCGGGATGCTGAGCCTGCTCCCAGCTCCTCCTGCCACACACCCAGCTGTGCCAAGGCCCTGCCACGCCAGGGCTAGCTGCTGTGGCACGGGAATGCCACGTCCAAGTGCCACCGACCGCGCTCCAGCCAGAGTGAGGGGCTGAAGTTCCTCTGCTGAGGCAGCAGCTGGGCAAGGGCCAGCCGTGCTCCCCAGGCTTGGCTTAAATGTTATCCTGCACTGACAGAACCAGGGCTGTGGTTTTCCCAGCTGGCACACAAGGAATTGAGGGTTAAATCCTCCACAAGGACCACGAAAGCCTCGAGGTGATGGCACCAAGGGAGCACCACGCTGGGCTTGGCCATTCTCCAGTGCTCCCCCCTGGATAATGAGGGCTTTCATCAAAGGGATAGTTTAGTTCAGGTTTCCAGGTCAAACAGCATCACTGACACAGCTTTAGGTCTGGGAAAGTAGAAAAAAGTAGGGGGGGAAAAAAGGCAAGAAAAGGTCTTTAGAAAGATGCTGATGTGGCACATCTCTTCTTACCTGGTCCTGGAACATGGAGCCACCAAAGGCCCAGACAGCAGCGAAGACAAAGTAAAGTTCATAAAGCTCCTTGGGACAGTCAGGAGGTGTGTTGTCCTCTGTCAGGAGGCATTCCAGGAGGTAACAGAGCATCTGAACCATGCTCTGCTCAGGAATGGGAATAATCTTCTTAAATCTGAGGGATGGAAATGGAAAACATAATTGGGAAATATAACTGGGTGAAGCACCAGGGCTGCTCCCAGCCCAGGAAAGCAAGGCAGGAATGCTTTGCCAGAATATCAGCACTTTCCTTGTCAGCAGTGGGTGTCTCATTCCCTGGAAGAGCACTGAGGAGAACATACATCCTCTGCCTGGCCCCGCTGGCACTGGCACACACACACGTAATAACAGTAATCAGAAGTTTCAGGCATTTAAAAACTTTGATCCTCTTGAAAGAAGTAAAATGGAGGAGTTGCTGAAGGCGATGATTTCCTGGGAGCGCCAGGAGTTCAAAAGCGGTCAAATAGAGGAGTAATAAAATAAAACCTTTCATCTTGCCATTTTACATTCGTTTAAGCTACACTTACAGAATTCCAAACTAATATTGTAGCAGCACTGAAGTCCTCCATAAAGTAATTAGAGCTATTTGAAAGGTTGGTTCTACAATTTCTGAATTAAGCAAGATCCCAAAATACTCAGCTCGGGGCTGGTGCAGCTAATCCTGGGGATTTCACGGGCTGACAATTGCTCAGCAGAGAGAGCTGGAGATGCTTGATGGGCTTTGCTGCCAACAGCTTTAAAGTTTGGGCACCCAGGGAGCAGCTCGCCTGCAAGATTCCCAACTCCCAGGCCCAAGGAGCAAGACTTGCACTCAAGCAGCTCCTCCTGACACCTCCTTGTTGGGGCTGGTGGTGCCCAGGTTCAGTTGTTCACTGACTTTTCCTCTTTTTCTATTTTTTTTTAAACCTTCAGGTATGTGGAGCAAGCAGAGGATAGAGAATCACACAATCGTAAAACTAGATTGGGTTGGAAGGGAACTTTTAAAAGTCATCTATTCCAACCCCTTGCCATGGCAGGGACACCTTGCATTGTCCCATGCTGCTCCCAGCCCTGTCCAGCCTGGCCTTGGGCACTGCCAGGGATCCAGGGGCAGCCACAGCTGCTCTGGGCACCCTGTGCCAGGGCCTGTCCACCCTCACAGCCAAGAATTTCTTCCTAACACCTAAGCTAAATTTGCCCTTGTTCAGTTTAAAGCCATCACTCCTTGTCCTGTTTTTCCTGACATTCAGCGTCAGTGTTTGGCCATGGAACACGCCCAGGCTGGGTGCTCACACAGAGGGACTCAGCTGTGCTCAAATGCTTCAGGAAAGAAATCCAAGAGAGGACTGCCCCTGGAGCAATCCCACCCTCTCACACAAAGCCCAGCTTCCTCCTCATCCCCAAGGGGCAGGAAGAGATGAGGGGAGAGGATAAGAGATGATCTGCTCTGCATCTTCTACACTTTCTTTCAGCAGTGCTCTGAAATCTGCTCTACTGACCCAAAACTTGTGCAGTGAACTCAGGTCTGGCCTGACACATCAGGAGACTGGAAAGATTTTCCCTTTAGGATCTCCTGGGTTTGATTTCCAAGAGATAGAGAACTGATCCCAGCACAGGAACCATCAAATCAATATCCAAGGAGAACCAGATCAGACCAAGCAAGGATGGAGTGTCAGCTGCCCCCTCACCCACAGCTTCCTGGAGCTGAAGCCAATGACACTCAGGGCTCCTGGGGACAAGGAGGACACTGGCCAGCCCTGGAGCTGGTCTGGAAAGTGGTGAGTGACCACCTGCCCTCGCCAGGGGGACACAAGCCCCCTGCAGTGGTACCTGGTTCTCAGGGTGTCCAGGCAAACGGGCAGGTACTTGTCAAACAGAATGGTCAGGTTGGCCCTCTCCGACTGCACCTCCCGCCGGTCAATCCAGCTGCTCACAGGGGGATTCCAGCCCAGGTCCGAGGGGTTGATGTACAGGATCCCTTGAGGTCCAGGAGAAGAGACAAGCATAAGGACACAGCAGAGGCTCTCCCTTTTCCCACCAGAAACTTTCAGCTGGTCTCAAACCACTGAAACCCTGTCAAATACACCTGGACCCTCATTGCCTGCCCCCTCCTCCTGCCCCACTGCAGCAGAGAAACATTAACAGTGAAGAGATGAAACTCAGGAGACCAGGACGCCTCTCAGGACCCCGCACCAAATTTGGAACGTGGTGTTGCCTGAGCCATGTTATTGCTCTGGCCACCAGACACCAGGGAACACCTTCATTCCCTGTTCCCATGCACTGCTCCAAAAGATTGAGAGCTCTGTGGGACAGACACTGCTCTCTCCTCATCAGGCCCACACAGAGCTGTGCAGGAGTGTTCTCTCAGCAGTGCCATGACTCCACAGCAGCATTGGGAACACTCCAAGTGCACGCCCAAGATGATGGCAGACCCCGAGTGGGGCTGGGCTCGGCATCCTCAGCGTGTCTGTGAGCTTCAGGAACACTCCCTGCACACCACAGGCAGCTGTGCTCCCAGCCTGGCAGCTTTTAAAGGATCCCAGAACCACTGGGTTGGAAGAGACCTCCAAGATCATCGAGTCCAACCCAGCCCCAACACCTCACCTAAACCCTGGCACCCAGTGCCACATCCAGGCTTGTTTTAAACATACCCAGGGATGGTGACTCCAGGCCGTTCCAGAACTTTATCACCCTTTCTGTAAAACACTTTTTCCTAATATCCAACCTGTATTGCCCTTGGCACAGCTTAAGCCTGGCCAACAAAGGCTGCTAACAGCCCCAGGTGCTGAGACAGAGTGAAGATTTAACAGGGTAGAAATCCATTTGGGTTTAGGTGAAATGTGCTGCTTTGAGCTTGTTAGCATAAGTAAAATACGCTGTTTAGTCTGGTAACTGCAGCACTAGTGAAACTGCCCCAGCTGAGGAGAAGGAATGTGAATTTCCAAGCTGAAGAGATAAGAGAAGAGAGACTCTTCGAACCTTGAAACAGGGTAGAGTGACTCAGAAGTTCTTTCTGTACTTTCTGATAAAAAACTGGCTACAAGTGTAACGAGCTGCAAGTGTAACGCGAAATCAGCAGAATGAATATGCATGAACTTATTGAGAAATTTTATGCATATGTAAACTAGTGAGAAAGAATAAAAAGGGATCAGGAGTCCTCAGGGGCACGCGTGTCCTTTGAAGGGGATGATCCCCACAGGCGCCCAGCGCTGTAATAAACATACCGTCCCTACAAATCTTTATAGGAATTGTAAGGTTTTAATTTTTTTCTTTTTCGGTGCCACCTGCAGCGAGTGCAGCCCAGGCAGGACCCACCTGCCCGGGACACGGTGGCCGGGGTGGCCGTGCGCAGGTGGCTGATCTCAAACAGCAGCCTCATCGTGGGGTTCAGGGGGATCCTCTCGTTGCTGGCCAGGGTCAGCACCTGTACGTGCAGACAGACAGACAGACAGACAAACAGCCTGAAGCTCTGCCAGGAACAGGAATGAAGAGCGTTTAGCACTTGGCACTGTTGAGCTTGGCTGCCCAGCCCAGCTCCTTGAGGCACAGCAGCAAAGAGCTGCAGCCCCAGCAGGACAAGGGGGATTCTGCCCCTCTGCCCCATTGAGGCCAGAGCCCACCTGCAGAGCTGCCCCAGCCCTGGGCCCAGCACAGGCAGGAGCTGCAGAGAGCCCAAAGGAGGCACCAGGATGAGCAGAGGGATGGAGCAGCTCTGTTAGTTCTCAGACAGGCTGAGAAAATTGGGGGTGTTCCACCTGAAGAAGAATCTGGGGTGATCTTTTGGTACCTAAAGGTACCAAGAGAGCAGGAGAGAGACCTTGGACAAGGGCCTGTAGGGACAGGACAAGGGGGAATGGCTTCCCACTGCCAGAGGGCAGGGATGGATGGGATACTAGGAAGGAATTCGTCCCTGTGAGGGTGGGCAGGCCCTGGCACAGGGTGCCCAGAGCAGCTGTGGCTGCCCCTGGATCCCTGGAAGTGTCCAAGGGAGAGGTCTTAGAGCAGCCTGGGACAGTGGGAGGTGTCCCTGCCCATGGCAGGGGCTGGGATGGGGTGAGCCTTAAGATCCCTTCCAGCCCAAACCATTCTGTGATGACAGACATGATTTCTGACAGGCATAGAATGCTCCTTCTCTCTTCCACAACCCAGAATCCAAAGCATTCCCTCAGGGTGGGGAAAAGACACAGAATTATGTCCCTACCTTACTTCTAAAGGGCCTAAAGTTACGATCAGGACATTTGCAATTACTCACGTGCATGACTCTCCAGAAAAGGGAAATTACAATGAAAACAAGCTCTAAGTTATTTCCCTCGTGCACCATTGCCTTTATGCAATATTGTTTGGTGTGTCTGGAGAAACACAGCTGCATTATTCCAGGAGATGTTATTACAATCTGCATTTGTCCCAGGCTGAATCACCCCGACAAGGAATACCTGCTTCTTTACCTTGCATCCATTACCTTATTATCATCCATCACAGTGTTCAGAGATTCAATCCACATTGGATCAATATCTCCATCTAGTACCATCCACTTGGGACCATCATGTGAGATGTTGGCCAGCTCTCTCATGATTGATGAAAACAGTCCTGGGAGGGTGACACGAATATGTTGATGAACATTGAAATTGCCACCTGCTCTAACAGATTGTTCCAGCAACTTCCTAAAAATTATGCTTCCCCCTTAAACATTCATGACTGGACATAAATAATACTATATAATGATATCTGCTTTGAAGAAAAAAAAATTATCAGAGTTATTTTCACTGAGAGTGATTGTGGGCCTACACAAGCTTCATTCCCACTGAAAACCATAAGACACAGGAAAAATGAAGAGCAGATACTCAGAGAAAACAAACCCCACAAACTACACAACGCAGAGAAAAACCATCTGAATATGCCTTGAAAATTCTTATATTTGTTTTTTTTTCTGTAGCTTGAAGTATATCAGGAAAATCAAGATGCTTTAAACACTGGGTCATGGCTTTAGTGAGAATGAGGGGAGAACAAGCCCAGACTGACATTGAGTGACAGAACAAAATGTCAGTAAAAATCAAGGAGACAGAGAATATACAGAGTCTCAAGGGGAGTAAATAATGAATGCTAAGAAGAGTGAGAAGCTGGGAACAGAGCAGAAGTACTGCAGGGCAAATGAGAGCTCCACAAAACCATCACTTCTCCTCCACACGAGGAAATACCTAGGGAAAGGCTGGTCTGCATGAAGGAACATCAGGCAGACATTAAAAAGAGCCTCTCTTCTGGTGAATTGTGACAGCCATGCTTTTTGTTTCTCCAGGACCAGCTATTCCCTCGTGGTGCAGGTCGGGAACCGCCGGTGGCACTGCATGACCAAAACCAAGCTTGTGCACAGTGCAGAGCAGCTGAGCCACACAGCTACGAGATGGGGTCAGAGACAAATAACACCTCCCTGGCTCTGCCTGGACTCCATTCCTCATGCTGGACACAGCTTGGCAACCTCTCCAGCACTGTCAGCACCAGCAGCAGCTCCTGCCTGGGAGCATCACTACCACGGCAGCAGCTGGACGGAAGTGCCCCTCTCCCAGCCTCGGGCATCCACACCACAGAGGGCTTTTGGGATTTGAAAGAGGAGTTTGGTTCTGCAAATAACACTTTTAGGATTCCCTTGTGAGACCTTTTTCCACCTAACATGTGCAAACTTCCCAGCTGCTGGCAGTGAAATGAGTGACAGGATGAACTCGGGAGGAAGAAAAGGAGGAGCTGATCCATAAGGGGACACATCCTCTCCTGTCAGCTGTGCTGAAAATGGCCTGGCTGCTCTTTGGCATCAAGAAACAACATTTTCAGGAATGATTAATGCAGAAAATATCTGCCTTGAGCCATCAGAGAGGAGTCCTGTAAGTTCTCTTGAAACATTAGAGGATTGAGGACACTGGACAGCCACCTGGCAATGTCTCTCCTGCTGTCCAGTGCCACCCACAGTCCCTGATCCACAATCCCCAGTGTGCAGCTCTGTCTGCAGAGGGCTGGCTACATCCCACACTTCCCTCTGTCACTTTGATTTAGGATTCCCAGTCACAATTAAAAAGAAATTAACCCTGGCACTGGAGCAGAGCAGGGGGGCAGGAGGGGCGGTGGCAGGGGGCAGGGAAGGTGGTGGCAGCTCCTCTCCTGGAGACCTCTGGCCGAGGATGATTTATGGAGCTGTCCTCCCTCACCTCCCCCTCAGCTCCCAGAACAGCCACACAGGGAATCAAAGCTGCCTTTCTGGATTAGTCACAACCCAACGTTTTCACTCTGCGTCTCTCTAATCTCTCAGCAGGTCGTAAATGCTCATCTCATCCTCCTCAGGAGCAATCAGGATCAACAGCCTGGCCAACTCCGCGTGCTGGTGATCAGTCAGGGATATTCAGTGGGAAAACACCTCTCAGAGGCTGCTGGGAGTGTCCAACCACGGAAACATGGCAATGGCTCTTTTTGGGGGGCCCCAGGGCACAGCACAGGACACGAGGGAATTCTCTCCCATCTGCAGCCCAGCCCCAAAAAAACAACCTGCCCCAGTTAGGAATTGGGAAGTGCTGGTGTTAACATGTGGGAACCCAGGACATCCCTCTGGCTGCCCTGGCTGGCTCCAGATCTTGGCACAAAGTCAAAACCACCTGTGGCTTTGATTTTAGCCCGTGGGAAAAGCTGCCAACTCTGTGTGAGGAATTACAAGCCACAAGGGTTTGAGCAGTGTGGTAGTTGAATTAACACAGGGTGAAAAAGTAGAATTTTGAGGCTTTCTAGAATGGGGTTCAAGGGGACAAGATGGAGGGATTTGGGCGTGTCCTGATCTTCTTCTCCTTCTCCTTGCCCTCCATGTCTCGCTGTGCTGGTGACACTTTTCTGTTGGTTTAAGGTACAGACACACTGTCCAACATCAATGGCAGACATTGGCACGTTATTGTAAACACAGCACACGGAGTTCTTGGTATAAAATGTGAACACTGCCCTGAGGGCAGACAGAATGCCATGGCCGAGCTGCTGGGCAGAGCTCAGCAGGGCAGAGAGAGAATGTTCTAGATAAGGGAAAATAAACAACCTTGAGAAGCCGACCCTGCACATTCAGACTCCTCCTTTGGCTGCTCAGGCTGGGAAATGAGGACTTTTACACTCTTGGGGTCAAACTCGAGACGGACACAGAAGTTAACAGACATGATGATTATCCTTGTGGCAAAAGGATAAACTCCCAAAAAGCTGTGACTCCCTACATGTCCTTCCAACAGCAACTCTCACACGGCTGGGAGCAGCACCTGGGCTGTGAGACCTGCACACAGACACCCACCATCTCCTCATTAAAGATATCCTTTTTACCTCCAAATTCAGCCACGAAAAGACATTTACCATCTCTCCACTCTCTCGTTGCTGGGTTAATGATGCCGAAGAGCTCGTCGTTGGTGACTGCTTTGGGGTTGAGGTCTGTCCACACAGCACGGCGCTTCATTCTCTGGTAGGTTTTGTGCAGGGACCTCAGCACCTGAGACTTGCCTGTGCCTGCAGCCCCCACCACGAACACGGAGTGCCGGACACTGAGCAGCTCCTCCAGCTGCACCACCTGGGGAAACACCCCAGAGCTCGCACAGGCACGCCAAACTGCAGTTCAAATGTGCAAAATCTAGGGGAAAGAGTCCCTGTCCACAGCTTAGGGTTGGAATGAGATGTCCTTTAGGGTCCCTTCCAACCCAAACCATTCTGTGAAATTAGCTCTCACTGGGACTCTTGTATAGAAATTTGTGACCTAGACACACAAAGGGATTTGACCCTGAGCTTGGTCTGACCACTCTAACCATGATGGTGAAATCCTGAGCAGGCAGACAAACCTCCAGCCAGAGAAACTGCTCACAAGTGACAGCCACCAGCCAAGGAGGCTCTGCACTGCAGGGGTGCATGTGCACAAGAGTCAGTCTCTGCAAGTCCAGGGAAGAGGCAGAGCTGGATTTAGGAGCAGTCAGACCCAGCACAGCTGACTGTCCTCCATCAAAGCCTGTCTGCAAGGGGAATATTGTGGCTGCCCCATCCCTGGAAGTGTCCAAGACAAGGTGGGCAGGGCTTGGGAGCACCCTGGGATATGGAAAGTGTCCCTGCCCATAGCAGAGGGTGGAACGAGCTGAGCTTTAAGGTCTCTTCCAACCCGAACCATTCTAGGATTCTGGGATTGTGCAGAGCCCTCTTTGAAGAAGCAAAGGCGGTTGAGAAAACCCAGCTGAGCTGATGATGGTGCAGGTAGAGCAGAATATCCCTTGGCCTTACTTTGAGCACAAAGTTGTCCTCAGGCTGCAGCCGCAGCTCCAGCACGGCCTCCTTCACCACGGCCTCGAAATCCAGGTCGCGCTTCCGAGGCACGTCCAGCGCAGGGAACAGGTCCCCAATCAGCCCCATGAACACTGGCACGTCATCTGTCACGATTTTGGGGATGTTAAAGTCACGGAGGGAGCGCATCAGGACCTGCTCCTCGGGCCGCTCGGGGTCTGCGCGCTTCAGGGAGCCGGCCACCACCAGCACCGACTTGATGGCCCGCAGCCCCCAGTCGTAGTGGTCCTACATGAGGGGGAAGAAAGAAGTAAAAACAGGGGTGAGTTTATGCCTAGGCAGGGGTAAAAGCCAGCAGTGCCAGCTGCCAGAGCAGGCAGCAATGGAAATGCAGCCAAATTCGTTATTTGTGTCATGGCCAGAGACCTCCACCAGCCTGAGTCTCCATTTCAGAAGGTGAGCTTCCCACCAGGGAAGTCAAATAATTCAGCTGTTCATGCCATCACATGGGCTCAGAGCTGGCACTAAGTCAGCAGTAGAACTTGCACTCTGGAGACCTAAGCAATTTTTTCCCCTAAACCCTAAAACCTTGACCTTTGTGCAGGTTAAGCAAGGCCTGCCAGAGCCCTGGATCTGCAGGAGCTATTGAGATGGAAGGCTTATTAATCCCTTCTGAGGCCTCAGACACCCAAATTTCTCCATCACGAGGTTACCAGGGACATTTGGTCCTGGGGACAGTCCACCAAACAGGGGCAGGGAGGACACTGCTGGAAAGGAATCCTAAAGAGGCAGGAGAGGAACTCTCAAGCCAACTAACAAGTCCTTCTATCTCTGCTCCATTGAGACCCTGCAGAGCCTGACTGCTTTGTGTGGGGGGCCAAAGCTACACAGGGCCTCCAGCTGCACAGCACAAAGTTTCTGTGACAAGGCAGAAACCCACCCAAGCTCATGCTGGAGCAGCCAAGACCAGGTTTTCCATCCAGAGTCCTGATTCAGCTCACCCCAGCTTTGATCTATGCAGACAATACCAAGTTAAAATCTGATTAACCAGAGTTTTGCACTGGAGGCAACCTTACATGGTCAACACTTGACATGACAGAGAAGTATTTAGTTGGACTAAGAGAGGAACAGTCATCATGAACCCCTTGCAGGCAGGAAAATCAATAGGAACTAAGAGACTGGAAAGCCAAGGGTCACTGAATACTGCCCCAGTCATGGTGGCACTGGAGGCTTTTGAAAAATCTCCCTCACAAATGCAGTTGGTCAAATGCTTCAGTCCCTGCAGATCTTCCAGGAGAGCAGTTTGAAAATGTCATTCCTCTGGTGATCACAAACCAAACCCTCCCTTCTGCCAGCAGCTGCCACAAAGGCAGTCAGTGACTAAAAGTTGTGAAGCTTCAGCTGTGGAGGTGCATGGCAGAGTGTCACATCCCTGATTTGGGGATCCAGGGCAGGATATCACATCCCTGATTTGGGGATCCAGAGCAGGATATCACATCCCTGATTTGGGGATCTAGAGCAGAGTGTCACATCCCTGATTTGGGGATCTAGAGCAGAGTGTCACATCCCTGATTTGGGGATCCAGAGCATGGTGTCTCATCCCTGATTTTGGGGATCCAGAGCAGGGTGTCACATCCCTGATTTTGGGGATCCAGAGCAGGGTGTCATATCCCTGATTTCGGGGATCCAGAGCACAGCAGAGGGCTCACCTGCTTGGACAGGAGTTCCTTGCAGAGTTGGTAGAGCGTGATGAACTTCCTGGCCAAGGCCCGGGCCTGGAGGAAGCCCTCGGCCACCAACATAATCTCACAGATCAGCTCAAAGTCTGGCACAACCATGGCACAGGGCCTAGGGAGACAGGCAGGAAAGGATTGCAGAGCAAGTGTTAACTACAGAGCTCGAGGGCAGAGGATTTGTAGCTTCCAGGTACTCTCCAGTGAGCCACTGGAGACTCTCCCAGTCTGCCCACACTGCCTTTCCCATGGCACAGGACAGAGCTCCCTTGTCCTCCCTGTGCATTCCCTGATCCAGGCTTGATGCACAAGGCTGAAACCATCTGTGAATCCCCAGTGTGAGTGAATTTCCCAAGAAAATGAAGCCTGGGTGTTCCAAAAGAGAATTTCTACCAGTTTTAATACACAGGTCACAAAACCTGACCTCAACTCACCTGAAGAGAGCTTTTAAATTCTCAGGTAACTCAGTCCGTCCTGCATAACCAGGGTTCATGGTGATGAAAATCCCGACTGAGGGGACTAAGTTAATGTCTTCTCCAAGAAAACTGAAGGATTTCTTCTTCTCCCGGATGGCATCCTGCACGCTCTTCACCTGGGAACCAAGGCAGTGCTCAGTGCTGGTGTTCAGGTATGAAAATCCCCAGAGAGCACTGCTGCCCTCCCTGCCCTTGGCCCATGATGACTGGGGATTATCACTGCTCTGGTCTGGGTTTTTACTGACCATATAAAGCTTTCTACACTTTTGGGGTTAATCTGTGTGTCTCCCATCACAGAGAGAACTCTGACAACTCTCCCAACTCTGACAAAACAGAAAAGGGCTGAAGAGACTGGACAGCCAAACTGAAAAGAGTTCCAAGAGTTAGCTTCATAAGACACTTGGCTGGTCTTTTCTACTTGCCTGATTGCAGCTTTGCTTTTCTCATCCCCCACTTTCCAAAGAGAGTGAGTCCATTAGAGCCAGACCACCTCACTGCCCACCTTCCATTCCCAGAATTCACAGAATCACTGGGTTGGAAGAGACCTTTCAGATCGAGTCTAACCCAGCCCCAACACCTCAACTAAACCCTGGCACCCAGTGCCACGTCCAATATTTTTTTAAACACGTCCAGGGATGGTGACTCCACCACCTCCCCGGGCAGATCATTCCAGAATTAATCACTCTTTCTGTCAAAAAACCTTTTCCTAAACAGCAAACACTGCCAGACCCTCCTTCCCCACTTCCAAAGGGAGCAGCTCCTTGCAGCCAGCTCACCTCCTCCATAGCACCACTCCATGGAGGGAGGAATCTCTGCCCTCAACTCACCCGTCTGCCACCTTAAAGCAAAGCAATTAAGGGAGTTTCTCAGTGTAAGGACCCACAGCGACAGGAGCTGCATGACTAAGGCAGCCAATTAAGCATCACCATGGTTACCCTCTAACAGCAGCAGAGGCGATGATGGAGTGACAGCCCTGCTCGCTCAGACACCACGCTCCAGCCAGGAGCCAGGGAATCATTAGCAGCTGAGTCATATCTGGGCTTCTTTTGTTCAGCTTCCCCTTTTATTTTAAGATCCTCAAAGACGTTTTTCAATGACAACTTTAGGCTGGGACCTGATGGAAGGGGAAGGGGAATGGAGAGGGAAGGACACACAAACACCTGTACCTGCCTGGGATTTCTCTGGGACATCACTGGAGGTACAATGATGAGACAAAGAGAGATGAGAGTGAGGAGTTCGTGGAGGGGTTCAGAACAATTCCTTTGACCAAGACATTTACAGAAGTGGAGAAACTTCTGGGCTCTAGACCTTAATTTCTGCAACGCCAAGCCTCCAAGTGGGTCTAGAAAGAATTCAGCACCTCAGCCAAACACTGGGATCCCCAAACCTGCACTGACAGCTGACATTTGGGACCAGAAGAACTTTGATGTTTTAGCAACTCAATTTTCAGCACTGAAGTTCCCCAAGACTCAAACACTTCTGTTCTGGCCCTGTGGGAGGGAGGGACGGAGGAAGGGAAGGAAGGCTGGCTTGTATTTATCCACAAGCTTTTCTCTACTTACCTGTACAGCAACCACAGAAAGGACCTCAACTGAGATCCTGTTAAATTCATCAAAACAGCCCCAGGCTCCTGTCTGGGAAAGGCCTTTGTAAATATTCCCACAAGACTGAAAAGAAAAAAAAAAAAAAAATAAAATTACAAGAGTGAAATCACAAACGGAATCAACTCCAGCAAAAAATGGATTTGATTTCCCTGCCTGTTTATTTATAGCAATTTACAGACTATTGTGGGTATTTAGAGAAGTGCACGGGAGCAGCAGGCACAACTCAATTATAATATTTATAGCTGTGCACAGTTTGCCACTTGATTTGCTAATTGCACTCTCTCGACATCTCTGCACTCTGGTTCCATCCAAAGGTCACCTGGGCTCAGTTACTGATGGCCCCATGTCCATGAGAGACCTCAGCTGGATAAAATACGGTCCAAGGCCACCAAACCCACTGCCCCTGGCGAGCACAGGGGTCAGCCCCATGACCAGAGCTGGCCTCATCCCAGCAGAGGATCCCGGGAAGCCAGGAGAGCTCTCTCCCCATGCCTGGGACAGGTGTCCTGTGGGTCTGCAGAGAGGGAATGGATCAGCACAGCCTTGGTCTCCACTGAACAGGCCAGAATTTGTGAAGAATTTCATGTGGAACCTAACTCCAGAAGGGAAGGGAAAGGTGGAGCAGGGCAGGGAGCACAGCTCAGCTCTCTTCCTCCTCAAGAACCTTGTGCAAGTCTCAGAGACAGAAAGGAGGAGAAAAATCTGTTCAGCAGGAAGGGAGGCAGCAGGGATGAGAGGAGAGGGCATGGACCAGAGCAAGCCCAGCTGGCTAACTCCCACCCTGCAGGTTCCAGGGGCCCTGAGCAGCCCCAGTTTGGGGGGAGCAGCACCTTGTAGTCCATCTGCTCGGAGCAGTTGAACACGTACACCATGATGCCCAGGGCACGGCCCAAGTCCTTGGTGGTCTCTGTCTTGCCGGTGCCAGCAGGGCCCGCAGGGGCCCCGCTCATGGTCAGGTGCAGGGACTGGGTCAGGGTGATGTAACACCTGCACAGGACGAGGGAAAAGGGGACAGAGACTGAGCTGGGTGCCACGGGTCACTGCAGTGCACTCTGCAGAGCCCCACGCCCTCCTTTGGGACAGCTCTCTGTGAGCACGGCCAAGCTGGAAGTCCTGGTGGGCATTAACGACCACCTCTGCCCTGCTGGGACTTCTCCAGCATGTCACACAATCAGAAAAGACCTCTAAGATCATCACATCCAGTCACCAACACCTTGTTCACCACTAAACCACGTCCTTTAGTGCCACATCCACGTGGTTTTTGAACAACTTCAGGGATGGTGACTCCACCACTGCCCTGGGCAGCCAGGGTTTGACAACACTTTCAGTGAAGGAATTTTTCCTAACAGCCAATCTGAATGTCCCCTGGTGCAATTTGATGCTGTTACCTCTCATCCTGTCCCTTGTTCCCTGGGAGCACAGCACAGCCCACCTGGCTGCCCCCTCCTGTCAGGGAGTTGCAGAGAGTGAGAAGGTCCCTCCTGATCCTCCTTTCCTCCAGGAAAGTCCCCCAGCTTCCTCAGCTGCTCCTCAAATCCAAGAGATCCTCATCTCCCACTGGGGTCTGCCCAACCCCTTCACTCCAGGCCGTGCTATCTTTGGACTGTCACACTCAGTGACGTTGGGCATGTCCAGGGTAGCACAAGGAAAGTCAGCTTTTCTGAAAGATCTTCCTCAGCCCAAAGGATCCTGTTCCCCAGCACAGTTAAATACCTCCTCTGATGGCCCAGGAATGATTCCACACAATGCCCCCAGAGCTTCTCCATCGGGCTGCTGGTGGATCCCAGGGAGGTACCCACATTTACCCCCTCTAGAAGTCACCATGGCCAACAACCTGCAGGAGGGCTTGGCTTAGCTGACTAACACGGGTCACCAGAACCACCTGAGATGCTCAGGGCCACTGCAGCATCACACAGAGTGGGAAAATATGACAGGACATCCACAGGAGACTTGCACACATCTATATGGGCAGCTGGAAGCCAGGTGGGACAACTCAGAGCATCCCATGTCATTGTCTGTGTCCCCACTGAGATGGGGACCCAATGTGTCCTTCGGGACAAGATGAAAGCTCTGGGACTGTCCAGCCCTGCAGGGTGTGGACACCTCGTGCCCAGGCAGGCACCCACCATGAGCATCTTCGCCTGGGGGTTGCCTTCTGGGATCTGAGGCACAGACACCCCAGAGGGCAACACCAAAACCCCAAACCAAGGGAGAGCTGCAGCTCTGCCACTGCTGGGACACGGGGGAAAACAAGAGGGACGTGGGCATCCCAAGTAAGCCCCTCTTTTGTGCAGCTGCCTAGCACAGCCCAGCCGTGAGAGGGTTCTCCTGATGCCTTAGGAGTTTAGCTTTTCTATTTTTCATGTATTTGTAATCCTGCAGTTCCTTAGTGTATGACTAAACTCCACACACAGTGTGAGCTGCTGCTTCCCTATTTTGGGCACACAACAATTCCTCTCCAGGCCTGGCAATCAAGAACACCTCAGTGCCTCAGCCCTGAGAGATGGAAACAAAAGTGACTTGGGGGCAGCAAACTGGGGGTCAATGACTTCATTACCTGAAGCTGTAATTGGCAGATTCACCCCCAATATACAAATGGACCAAACTGGTCAAAGTGTGCAAACCCCTGACCCATGGTCCATTTTGGGTGCAGCCCCTGGGGGGCTTCGCCTGCCCGAAATATACCTGAAGGCCCTTCAATAAATTAACTGCTTTTTATTCCCTTAATTCTGTCTGGACCCTGCTTTCGGGTGGCCTCACCTGTCGGTCAGGGGGGTGATGACGAGCCGGGGGGTGTTGCCCAGGTACTCGTAGCAGTAGAGGAACTGTGCATCGCAGATGTTGGCCCAGCAGTGCCGCTCCTCGTCCGACCAGCGGTGCCGCAGCTGCGCCAGCCACACGAAGGCCTGGCCATTGTCCACCTGCAGAGGGCCACCAGGGAGGGCAGGCGTGACGCCTCGCGGTTTAGATTTCATGTTTTTTCAGATGCTGTGCTGCCTAGGTGTGTAGCTCGGAGCTAGTGAGGGTTAGTAAATTCTCTTCACAGGGCAGGGAGACAAAACAATTCCTTTTCCAGCTTGTCCAAAGACAGCTGTTACAAGCTCCAGGCCCAAAATTCATAAACAATGGGGAACTGAAGAGAGCAAACAAGGAGGATGGGATTTCATGACCTGAAGCTGTAATTGGACAATTAACCCCAATATGGAAGTGGACCAAATTTATGAAAATGTGAAAATTCATGACTCGGGGTCCATCTTGGGTGTAGGCATGGCCAGGCTCTTATACTGCCCAAGGTATATCCTTTAAAGATCTTTAAATAAATCCCTACTTTATTCTTCTAGCTCTGTCTAGTCTCTGTTCCAGTTCAGCCTCTCTAGGCATCAGTTCTGGTACCCCAGATGGGACAGAAGGCATCCGGAAAACCCCTGGAGCAGAGGAACACCCAGCTCCTGCCAGCACTCCCAGCTGCGGTCCAGAAGGCATCAGAGCCAAAGGCCAGGTTGGACAGGGCTTGGAGGACCCTGAGATGGCAGAAGGTGTCCCTGTCCATGGCAGGGGGTTGGAATGAGAAGAGCTTTAAGGTCCCTTCCACCCCAAACCATTCTGGGAGTATGTGATGACAAGGCAGTGGTGTGGGAGTGGTGGACAACTCCCAAGAGATTCCCCGTGGGCCCACACCGGAGCAAGAAAGCTACAGAGAAGAAAATCCCAAATGCTTTTTCTTGTGGCCCTGCTGAGGCAGGCAGTGCTCCCAGTGCCTGTCCCTCCACCATCTCCCCTTCAGTGCCCAGCATGGCTCACACTGAGCGGGGAACACCGACCTTCTGTGCTATCATCTTGGCCACCACGTCGCGCGCGTGCACGTCGATGGTGCAGACGGTCATGATCTTCTGCCTGTCGCCCCTGGAGAGCTGCCCCAGCAGCATCGTCACCAGCGTGTTCAGCTGGGCCACCTGCTTCTTGTGATACTCCTTCATGGCCTTCTCGTAGCCTTCCTTCATCCTGGAGAAGGCCATGCCCACCTCGGCTGTCCACCAGATCTGGGTGCAGCAAAGAGCCACCTGGGGAGAGAGACTGGCTCAACAGCAGGGCAGCACCGGCCTTTCCTCACATCTGAGAGCACCTCATCCATGGGGAGGTCAGGGATGAAGCACACCTGACATGAAGTTTTGTTACACAGGATCACAGCAGGAAGAGGAGCAGGGATCCGTTTTACATCCATTGAAATTCCCGTCTCGGGCACATCCAGCAACTGCTCATCAGTAAAGGAGCCCCTTCCTCATGTCTGAACACATGGGAGGCTGCCAGAGGGGCACCCAAGGGGCTCCTTCCTCTCATCAGGCCCCATCAATTTGTTCTCTCACCCCACTGGGGGTAGGGGCTTCCTGTGACCCCTGGGCTGCAGCAGCCACTGCCCAAGTCCCCGAGCTGCATCCTGCCTGGAGCTCTGGTCAGAGCACAGAGCTCAGCCTGGGAACCCATCAAGAGATGGCCAGGAGAAAGGAGAACTCACCTGATACCTTAAGTTTTAAGTTTTTCTGTTCTTTGGTGGGCAGCTTTACCTTTATATTAAATGTTACTGGGATCTTTTCACAGGGTGGTGGAGACAAAACAATCCCATTCTAGCTGGAGACTCAGGGAAAATCCCTTCCAACTTCAGGCCCAAAGTATAAACAATGCAAAAAGAGGAGGGCAGGCAAGCAAGGACAATGAAACTTCATCATTTGAAGCTATTAATTGGACAGTTAACTCCTGTATGCAAATGGACTAAAACTTATAAAAATGGGAGATCTCGTGACCAAGCCCCTCTTTTGTTTCCATCTTGCAGCCATCCAGGCAGAGCCACGACTGTGTCTCCAGTACTGCCTTTGAAGGCACTTCAATAAATATCCACTTTATTCCTCTGAACTCCATCTAGCCTCTGTTCCAGCTCCTTAAGGCATCACACCCTTCCCTCTCCGCCCTGGAGAGCACAGCCAGAGCCATTCCCATCCACAGCCCCCTCTGGAAGCAGGGCAGGGCAGGGGCCGTACCTGGGCAGGGTGGTCAAAGAGCCACTGGTCCCTGGGCTTGTCCTCGTAGGCCGCCACAGCCGTGCTCATCCCATCCCTCACCGTGGCCCTCATGGTGTCCAGCAGGCGGCCGAGCCACACCTCGACCTGCAGAAGGGGTTAAATCCCAGGAACATTCCTGCTTCTCATCCCTGGCTGATGAGGGATGGTCCCAGGAACACGCCTGCCAGCCCTCACCCCTCAGCAAGGAGGGGGACAAGCAGCTCAGCTCTCCAGCCAAACAAGCCCCAGGCCTCCTCCAGACTGGGGGACTCAGCCATTTCTGCTCCTGCAGGATCAGCATCCCCTTCCAGACACCAAGGGAGGTTTTTGTGGAAACCCAGCTAGAGGAGGAACCACACTGAACTCCTCTGAGGAGCAATTGAGCTCAGCGTGTTCCAGCTCCAGGCCATGGCAGAGTCACCTGTGGCACTGGAGCACAACCTGCCAGCAGCAAGAGAATGCTGGGAACACAATTCCTGCTGAATTTCGTATTTCACAGGCAAAGTCCTCACTGAGAGGAGAGCTTAAATGCCAAGTGCCATCACTGGGGAGCTCAGAGCTGGTATTACCTACTTTAGCTTCCGATAATAGTCCACGGAGAAAAGTGCAGCTACAAGGACAGAAAAGCTGTAAAATAGCAGTAATTTGATTCTTAAATTTTGTACTTCAACACGTCCTACGAAATAAGGAAGATTTGGAAAACCTTTTCTTTCCAAAGGTATCCGTGCAGACGTACTATGGAATAATTTAATCTGTTTTCAGTCTGCATCCCCTCCCAGCTGGGAGGGTAAGAGTAACCTTCAAAACATCTTTCAGGAATTAAAATTAAAAAGCCCAGTAAAGAATAGGCCACAGCCCTTCCTCACACCATGGGCTGTGAGGACCCATCCAGAGCAGGACTGGAGCTGTGGTGTAAGCAAGGATAAAGTTCCACACCACCCTTTCCAGCTTTTCTCATTGTCATAGTTTGACGTGGAAGTGAGTTTTCTCAGGAAAAGCTGGGGTCAAACCAATCAGTGGTCAGGTTTGGATATTGACACTTAGAGTGACCACTGAAGGCATTGGACACGCCTCTGAGAACACAAGGGGTTAAAAGCAAAGAACTCCCAAAATCCAAAATTGTGTCTCACTGTGTAAGGGTAAAAATTAAGTAGGGAGAAGAAGAATGTTCTAGGAAGTTTTCATTCTGAATTCTATGCGTTCCTTTACTGTAGTTATAAGATTATAAAATTCCCTCCTTTATTTTTAAGCTCAAACCTGCTCTACCCTATTCCTAATCACATCTCACAACGCTCATTTGGGGGAAGGTGCATTTTCATAGGAGCGCTAACACTGCGCCAGTGCCAAACCATAACAACTCAGGCAGGCAGTGCAGTGAAACTCTGCAAGGCCCTGGCCAGGGGTGCCCACCCGAGGGGGGTGGGAGCAGGTTCCACCAGGCAGCTTGGACAGACAAGGCGTCCCCTCTCACCTGCCCGCTGCAGTCACAGGGTGCACTGAACTGGACGTATTCCTCCTCTCTGCTGTACATTCCCAGGCCAACCTTGGTTGTCTTCTGCTCAGAGTCCACCTGGAATTTCAGCCTGGCCAAGTTGTCAAAGAGTTTGGGAAGGTGACGCTGCACCTGCCGACGGGATCGTGTAAATGAAGTGAGGGGGACAGGGACAGGACCAGGAGAGGCAGGGCAGAGAGCAGCAGAGGCGTGACAGCCACAGCCCTGCTCACAGAGAGTGACCTGGACATCTTGGCTGCACCGCATCTTCTCACCCACAGCCAGGATGCTGCCAACACGAGCTTCTTGCTGTCCTCAGGAGCTGGATTTGATGATCCTGGTGGGTCCCCTCCAGCTCAGACTATCCTATAATCCACCCTATGGCTTGTTTGCCCAGTTCTCACCCCCTGTCCCACAGAGGAGTCCAACCCCTCCTCAGGAGCTGTCCCACAGGTGCCCAAATCAGTTTCTTACCTGGCCGAATCCCAGGAGGTGCCAAGTGGATCAAGAAGCAATGGGCACTCAGCTTCCCCACCAGGACAAGCACACATCCTTTCAAATCTGACATAAACCATGGAATCCTGGTTCTCACCTGCAAGTGGGCAGGCTCAGCAGCCCCCACTGTCCCCTCCCAGCCCCTGGCCACTCTGCAGGGCCTTGGCTGTGCTCCAGCACTCGACACAATTCTGCCACCAGAGCCCAGAATGCACCTGAACCTGCACCAGTTCAATACCCAGTTCAAGTGGATAATATCATTGTCTATTTAATCCTCCTTTAGGAATTATCAGGCTTTGAAAGTACAGTGGAAAGGCTGAGAGCATATCCCTGTGTGATCCTGCCTGACATTTACTTTGATTTTACTGCAAATAGTTTTGAACAACAGAAAGCACCAGGAATTTCTCCTTACTCCGTGGAGCATTTCAACACAGCAGCTTTTCTCTGCTTCCCGTGTTCTCTTTCTCTCTCTCCATTTTAAGCATCAATCAGCTGTGTATTTGTGACACTCTGTGGGCTGAAATCACCCAGCAGCAGCAAACAGATCCAAGCAGAGGTAAAGGTTAGTGGCAACAAGAGCATTTCCAAGCCTGCCCCATTCACATGCTGACACAAACGCTGAGAAGGAGGAAAAACTTAAAGGAGGTTGAGATTGCTCACTACTAAAAGGAGGAACAAGGAATTGATTCCTTACCCAACAGGCTCCATTTGCTGTGAGCATGTTGATTTGGTTCTCACACCAACCTCAGGATTAGTGACGCCTCCCAAGCCAGGCTGGGCAGGGCATGGCACTGCCAGGCTAAGGGGCTGAGGTTCCCTGGCAGCAGCTCCACATGGAAAAGCACCTGCAGGACTGAGTCCTCTGAACTCTGCCCACGGGGGGCAGAGGGTTCTGACCCCTGGCAATGGGGGGAAGGGGTCTGGGAAGCCCTTTCTTACAACAGGAGGGTCACTGCCAGCTCCTCCTTGGGATGATCCAGCAATCCTGCCGAGCCAGCAGGAGGAATGGTGTACCTGGGGGGGGTTGGGAGGAGGTGTTTTTTGGGGGGGGTTTGGGAGCAGGAATGGTGTATTTGAGGGGATTCCCCACACCTAGCATTCAGACCCCATCCCAAAAATCCCAGTGCAGGGTCAGACACCACCAGGCCACAGCCACTGCCTGACCACCAGCTGCTCACCTCCTGCGGGCTCTGCTCCTCCCTGCCCTGCCATCAGGACCTCCCAAAAGCTTTGCAGGGGGAAGGAAGAGAATTTCCTGGAAACTGCCTCTTCTGCCTAAAAAAATCAGCCCTCTACAAGCCACCAGTGCTCAACCCTCCCACTCTGGAATGCCCAGCCTGGGGCTCTTTGTTTGGTGGCATCCCAGGCTGGGATCCGAGGTCAGCAACAAGTTTTGGATGAGATCCTTGAGAAAGTAATTTTCCTGCAACCTCACTGTACCCCAGCAGGAGCAAAGCCACAGTTTTTGTGGCACAAAACCCACGGAGGTGCTCTCTGACCCTGCCACGAGCATCCCCAGGGCTAGATCAGACAACACCCAGGGCAGGGTTGCCTGGCAGTGATGGCAGGTGGAGATCAGCTGTGAAGGAGTTGTTAATCCACGTAGGGTGGGAGAAAACCACTCCAGAAAGGACACTAAGGAGAGTCTCAGACAACACCTGCCACTGTGACACTCCTGACAGCTGGAAAATGCAAAGGTGGTGCAGCACAAGCCTTACCAGATGTGGGTTGGTGCCGTTGGAAAGAATATCCAGCAAATCTGCAGAAGAAATGAAGTAAAATCTGGGAAAAGCCAACCTTTTCATGTCCAAATATTCAGCCAAAGCCTTCTCACACAGAGACAACCTGGGGAGACAAAGCAGAGGCCAGGGCAGGTGGGCAAATACCCTGCCATGCTTCCTGCTGCCCTTTTCAGGCAGGTTCTTCCCACCATGGGGAAATGCCAGGCACGAGCTGAGCCTGCAGGCTGCTCCTGCCCACAGCCCTGAACAGATCCACAAAGCACAAGGGAACTCACAGCTCACTCTCTCTACTCCAGGGGTCAAGCACCCAAGAGTCAGGGCAGCCTCATGAAAAAGCAGAAGCCCAAGAGGAAGAAGAGGTTGGAAAGGTTTGCAGTCTGACCCACTGCTTTAGACAAGCTTGTAGCTGCCACAGGTGGTGGCATCCACTGGGATGAACATTTCCAGAACTGCTTTTATTCTAATGAGCCACATTTTAAAGTCTGATTCCAACCAGCTCAGCTTTTTGTGTTTGCAAAGCATGAAAGGAAAGTTGTTTGCTCCGATCTAAAATGAATCTTGCAGTGTTCACATGCTAAACTGCTGCTGAGCTTACAAAGTTCCTAAATAACATTCTCTGTGAGGAACATTGGCCTTGTTCGATTGAAAATAAAATCAAATCTTTCTTTGAAATGGAGAGCTGCTACTGGCACAACAGCTTAGCATGGACTTTGAAGTGGTTTTCAGGCAGATTCATATGTAAAGTGAGAAGTGTCTCCATGCCAGGGCACTCAGGTCTGTCTCAGAGAGCTGTGTTATGCTTCATGTCAAGGGTACACAGGGATAGTTTTGTGAATTAAATGGGCTCAGCTCTGCTGCAAACATCACAGAATCCCAGAAGGGCTTGGATTGGAAAAGGGACCTCAAAGCCCACCCAGTGCCACCCCTGGCATGGCAGGGACACCTCCCACCGCCCCAGGTGCTCCCAGCCCTGTCCAGCCTGGCCTTGGGCACTGCCAGGGATCCAGGGGCAGCCACAGCTGCTCTGGGCACCTCTGCCAGGGGCTCCCACCCTCCCACGGTGATGGGTCACAAACACAGAAGCTTGAGAAAGATCAGGAAAGCTGGAGATTTGTGACTGCAGAGGAAGCAGAGCCTCAGAAAAAGCCTCGGAGCACAGGTTCAACCAACTTCTCATGGCTCATTCCAGTCTCTGACAAAATCCTGGGACTGATGCTCTACCTACCTGCTCTGCATGTCCTCCAGTTGCTGGGACAGACCTGGTTTATTGGTGGCTTCGACTACATTTGGGGTCTTCTGAACTTCATAGGCCAGTTCTTTAAAATCCACATCAATGCCTTCAAAGCGTTTGGAGTCCTGCAAAGGGACACAAAGGTCACAGCAACGCTCTCTTGGTGTGCTGAGAGATCCCATCCTCTGTGAGCTGTCTTTGGGGTGAGGGGAAATTCCTCCCTCACCAGTGAAAGGCTTGTTCCTCCTCAGCATGGCTGTGAGCCTGGAATAACACTGGGAGCTGGGCTGGAGGCACCCTGAGGAGCTCCCCAGGGCAGGAGCAGGAGAAGAGCTGCTCTCCCCCAGCGCCAGAGTGGAAAGACAGGGAGGGAAAGCTGCCAAAGCTGCCTGGGCCAGCTCTGTTTGATGATTTGCAGTGTCTGAGTAATGATCTCGGTCCTCTCCCCTCCGAAGGAAGAGGGAACACACCTGCAGCACTGCAGGAAGGCTGCAGCTCTCACCCAGCAACTCTGTGTTCGCCATGCAGTGCTACAAGGGAGATCAGCCCCTCAGCACGGCTCAAGGGTACAAAAACATCCTGGGGGAACAGCCCCAGCACTGAGGGAGCCTCCAGAGGAGCGAGGTACAGGAGACCAGCCCTGCTTTGGGGAATTTGGCACTACAGACAGCCCCAATTAATAATGAAGCCTCTTCTTTAACACTTCCCAAGCAGGAAATATGGGATCTGGGGGCTCCCACCTGGGGCAGCTGTGCCCGGATGTCTTCTGAGCCTATGAAAATGCTCTCCAGGTGAGACCACGTGCGCTGCACCTCAAACCAGAGGGAGATGACGGAGTCGGCGGTGGAGAGCTTCCTCTGCCAGGCAGACACCTCCTCCAGGA
Organism: Vidua chalybeata; assembly: GCF_026979565.1. Classification (NCBI taxonomy): domain Eukaryota; kingdom Metazoa; phylum Chordata; class Aves; order Passeriformes; family Viduidae; genus Vidua; species Vidua chalybeata. The sequence goes on from NC_071548.1 coordinate 1,494,535, forward strand.
AGAACGCAATGTATTTGGACAACATTAAGTTCTGCAGCTGCACCTGGTTGTCTTCTAGAGTTTCAACGAGCTCCTCGTCTGACTTCAGCAAGGGGGTGTGGGTGCGGGGGTGAGGCTCGTACTGAAACTCCCTGGAGCTCCAAATCATCCTCAGCTCCTTCAGCACCTTCTCCATGCTCATTTCTCGCACGGCTTTGTCCACAATGCCATGGACCTCCCCCTCAAATTCATGCAGGCTGAGCTTGAGGAGGTCGGCCAGGGTGGTGTCCGAGTCCATCACAAACCTCACGCCCGTCACCTGCATCAGCTGGTCCCAGTGCCTCTCCCTGATGGCAGGATTTTGAAGTTCTGCCACAGCCTTCAGGGCTGTCAGCATGTTCTTCACCTTGCTGTCCAGCCCACTGAAAGCATGCCACGCCCTCACTTCCTTATCCAAACTCCGAATCTCTCTTGCAAACTTCTTGCACTCCAGTTCCATGTTCTCCACATTAATATCCACCCATCTGGTGGTCTGCCAGTCTTCGAGGCTGCTGTTCACCAGGGAGATCATGTCCCAGAGCTCTTTGAGAAGACACAGCTCCTTCCTGCACTGCTTCAGTTGTTTGTACTCTGGCACCATGACTTCAAACAGACCAGCTGATTCATAAATCGAGGCCATGGCTGTCTCCATCTCTTTAATCTCCATGTGCTTTGCATCCAGCAGCTGATAAGGCTTTTCAACGTCAAACCTAGAAATAAGCGTTTATTCTTCGTAAGTGACATTGTAACAACTTCTAAAGGACCCATAAAACAAACAGAGCCTCTGAGAGCCACCGGAGGGATGAAAGGTCTCTACTACACCCTGATGGCTGAGCCACTGGCACTGCTGACACCACCCAAGCCCAGCCTCCTGCCAGGGACACAACACTGCAGGCACAGCAGGGAGGAGATCTGTGCATCACCAGGACACGCAGGTGATGCCTTAGGATTTCAGCTTTTCTATTTTTCAGATCCCGTAGCGCATTAGTGCACAGCTCTGAACTCCACAGAAAGTGTCGCTAACTGCCTTCACATTCTGGTCAGACAGAACAATCCCTCTGGGCCTGACATCCAAGGACACACCCCAGGCCCTGAAAAGTGTAAACAAAAGTGAATTGTGGGGGAGCAAACTGGGGGAACATGACTGCATTACCTGAAGCTGTAATTGGAGAATTGACCCCTGATATGCCAATAGACCAAACTTATATCTGTGTAAAAAAACTGGTGACCATTGCCCATCCTGGGCGTAGCCTCTGTGAGGGGTGAGGAGGAAGTTCCTCCCTCACCAGTGAAAGGCTCATTCCTCCTCAGCATATAATAAATATAGACATGGCATATAATAAATACAGACATAAAAAAATATAGACGTGGCACTTGGTGCTATAGTCTAGTTGAGGTGTTAGGGCACAGGTTGGACTTGATGATCTTAGAGGTCTCTTCCAGCCTCATTATTCTATTGAAGGCTTTTAATAAATACCCACTTTATTCTCTAACTCTGTCTAGCCTCTGCTCTAGGCAGCCACTCCAGGGCATCCCAGGGATGAGCTTTTTTCCTCTCCAGGCTCGTGTGATGCTGGAACACCTGTACCTGAAGGGAGCTTCCCTCCCGAAGCGCTCCCTGAGCCGCAGCTGCTGGGCGTCGAAGGCGGCGCAGCTCTGGCGCAGGGCCGTCACCTCGGCGGCCTGCAGAGGGGCCACCTGCTGCTTCACGGCCTGAGCCAGCTTCTTCACCTGGCTCCACTTCTCCGGCAGCTCCTGCGGGCACAAAGGCACTGCTGGCAGGCAGGACGGGCTCTGCGGGGCGGGAGCTGCTCACGGATAACCACGGAACGGGAAAAGCGACGCATCCCGCGGCTAGAACTGCGAGGGAGGGTGGCTGGGGTGGCCCCAAGTCGTGCCTGCGGGGGGTTTAGCTTGGATATGAGGAGAAAAGTTCACAGGAAAGGTTGTAAAGCATCAGAACAGGCTGCCAAGGGCGGGGGTGGAGTCACCACCCCTGGAAGTGTTCAAAAACCCTGAGATTATGGCACCTGGGGACGTGGTTTAGTGGGGAGCCACGGTGGTGGTGCTGGGTGGATGGTGAGATTTTATCATTTTAAATGTCTTTCCCAGCCTTGACAATTCCATGATTGCCAAGGGCTCTGCTGTCCCCAGGTTCCCTCCTCTCCATGTGCTGTGCAAGCCCACAGGAAAGGCTTTGGGTTTCTCTCCATCCCAGCCCACGCTCTTGAGGAGATAATGGAGACCCACCATGGAAAGAAGGGGAATAGCTGCAGGCAGCTCTGAGGCAGCAGAGATGGCCAGGCGGGGGCCAGCCCCTCCTGAGGGGTCTCTTCCTGGCCTTTTTCATCAGAGTCTCTGCAGAAATCGCTGTCCATGACCACACACAGCTGCTTCCTTCTCCTCCTACCAAGCAGCAGCTCCAGCCCATCCATCTCCACGGAGGGAGAGGAGCCTAGAGGGACTTCTGCTTTTCCCACTCCATGGAGGAGGGAATGAATCGTTCACACACAAGTGTGGCTGTCACTCGCCACAAAGAGCAATTCTTTGGCTGTCTCCTGCATCTGGATGGCTGCTCCACACCCTCATTTCTTCTTCTATCAGGAAAGTAAATCAGTTATTTGAAGGTATTTGCACAAGCAGGAGAACACCAGCAGCTCCCAGGCAGGGGGATTTAGTGGAGCTGGGTTCCCCACAGGACTGGGCTTTATGGTGGATGAAGACACAGCTGGCAGGGCTTGTCTCTGTCCCCCAGCCATCTCTTACAACCTTCATCTCATGGTCTGTTTTGCAGAAAGGAAAGGAATTCCTAAAAAACTGACTCGTGAGAGCCAGATGTGGAAAGATGCCAAGATATTTTCATAACCTGCTGCCAGGGATGCCCTCTGGGTAAAGCAGATCTGGTGGTCTTAACCCAGAGGAGGACTGAAGTCCTGTGGGAAGGCAGCTCCTCTGCCAGCATTATCCTTCCCATCTCCATAGCTGCCAAGAACCAGCTTATTTAAAAATAATTATAATTCAACCTAATTAACAGATGGATTTGAAAATGCATTAATTTTTTTTTTCAAGAGTAATCGCTGGGAGTTGGAGCAGGCAATTCCATGTTTTTCACACGTAACAAAAGGCTTAATCTCTGCTTTAAAAGAAAAATCTCAACATTTAGAGCTACTCAGGCACATCCTGCAACAGCAAAACGCTGCCCAATGAGGCCCTCTAATGACAGGGAGCAGGGCCTTGAATATCTGGGATGCTCCTGCACTCCTGGCTCCCTTTCCCTTCTGCTCCTGGGCAAAGTGCTGTGCCCACCACAAGCCCTCACCCACCTCCAGCTGCTGGTGGACTTCCTGGGGCAGCTGCTGCTCGTAGGCCCTCAGCAGCTCGATGGTTTCCTTCAGGGGCTCAAACATGGCATCAGTGGCGCTGTGACGTTCCTTCACAGCCAGCAGGTGACCCATGACCTCCACCAAACCACCATAGTCACCCTTCTCCACCTTTCTGCTCAAACCTCTCTCGGCAGTTTGGATGAACTCGTCCAGGTCAGCCAGGCTGCGGGGCACAAAGCAGGGAAGGAAGCACGGGATGAGGGCAGCTCCTCTGGGATGAATATCCAGCCTCAGAACTGGAATTCCTGCTCAAAGGTGTCCCTGGATGTGGTACAGCTTCCTTCAAGGAACAGAAAGACAGCTTGGGACGTCTCAAGTTGGAGACAGAGTGCCTGAAGAGACAGGGAGCTCAGGAGGGCTCTGGAGGGGTGTGTGGGAGGACAGATTTTACTGTCCCAGTTTTTACTGGGAGGGTGGGCAGCCCCTGGCACAGGTGCCCAGAGGAGCTGTGGCTGCCCCTGGATCCCTGGCAGTGCCCAAGGCCAGGCTGGACAGGGCTGGGAGCAGCCTGGGAGGTGTCCCTGCCATGGCTGGGGTGGCACTGGACGGGCTCTAAGATCCCTTCCAACCCACACCATTCTGGGATTCTGCGACAGTTTTCACCCCATCTCTCCCACTACAAGAATCCAGGTGAACCTGACACGTTTCAAGGCTGTAACAAACAGGGATTGTCCTTCATGCACTGCCTCTCTTCACAGGGCAGCTCCCTCCTGCAGGTGATGCAAATTCACAGCAGTTTAGAAAAGCAACTGGACATTTGTGGGAGGATAAAAAAAATCCCTCCAGGACTTTAAAATTAAGATCCCTGTCTCTCAAAGCCCTTGAGCCATAAACCATCACAGACAGGAGAGTGTTTGGGGCACGTTTCCTCACCTGGTTATCCTGTTCTTAACCTCACCAGCTACTGGGCACTTTCAGCAGAGGAACAATGGGCTCCTGGGTCTCAAAACACTTTTTAAGTGCCTGCTTAAATTCTCTGGATGCTGCTGGGACTAAAGGTATCCTTAAATACTTCACCTAATAAAGACTAAACTGCTGCGTCAGGGACTCTCAATAACCAGCTCCTAAATGCTCATTCTCTGCCACACTAAACCTCTTTGCAAAGAAATTATCAGGCAGATTTATGGTGCTGAAAAGCACACAAGAGATCACATCACCACCCCACTCAGCAGCCTCTTCTTCAGATGTCTGTGAGCACTCCCCTGGGAGCATCCACAGCCTAAGACACCCTTCAGTTGTGACCAATAAATCACCCAAGGCATTGTCCTGCACAGATCTGAGCAGCTCTTCAGAGCAAGGAACACGTGTTAATGCAAAAGTTGGAGCCCAGACTGCTCCTTTTTGTAGCCTGAAGACACCTCCCCATGACTGCTCATGCCAGGCTACCTGAATCGTGGGCTTTTAGAAACCTCACAGCATTAATGCAGATTTACTGATGGCCACCATCAAACCCAGTACAGCAAGCCCAGAGCCCTGGCAGAGATTATTTGGCTCAGGAGGAGCAAAACACACACCTCGGCCAAACACACACACAGTCTCACACCCTACATCAGGTCCCAGGGCGCTGGCTCAGGGATGTCAGGGGTGCCAAGGGATGCCACTGCTCCCAGGGGTGCCCAGGGATGCCACTGCTCCCAGGGGTGCCCAGGGATGCCACTGCTCCCAGGGGTGCCAAGGGATGCCACTGCTCCCAGGGGTGCCAAGGGATGCCACTGCTCCCAGCTCACACACAGGCAGAGATCAGGGCACAGAAGACTCAGTGCTGGGGTGCAGCTGCTGTGCAGCACGGGCCCTTCCCTTGCTCATGTATTAGCTTTGGAGGTTGTCACAGCCCCGAGGCTGCCAGAGCTCCAGGAGTGTTTGGACAATGCTCCCAAGGATGCACAGGGATTGTTGGGGTGTCTGTGCAGGGACAGGAGCTGCACTGGATGATCCTTGTGGATCCCTTCCAGCCCAGGGTATTCCACGATTCCCTGTCATTTGGCCATGAGTGTGAAATGACCCAGCCCAGCCAAGACGAGAGAAATTCCCGGAGCGGAGGCAGGACCAGCCCTCACCTGTGCGTGACATGGTCCAGGAGGTGCTGCTTGAACACCAAGCTCCACCTTTTAATCTCGTTGAGCAAGGCTGCCTTGAAGGGCCGTGCATCGAGCCTCAGCCAGCCCTGGAAGGTGCCCACGGGCTGCATGCGAGCCACCTCCTCGTAGAGCTGCTCGTAGGAGCCCATCTGCTCCCTGAACTGCTGCAGCGTGGCCGGCGCCTCGGGGACCCCGTCCTCGCCGTGGGCCTCGACGTCTGCGGGCGCGAGGAGGCGGCCGTGGAGCAGGAGCTGGCGGCACAGCTCCCTCCTGTCCTCCCCGTAGAGGTGCGAGAAGCGGCGCTCCAGCCCCGCGCGGTGCTCGCAGCACGCGGCCACCGCCGCCTGCGCGCCGGCCAGCAGCTCCTGGCGCCAGGCGCACAGCGCGGGCATGGCCTCCAGGTCAGCCTGCAGGGGTGGGACAGGCAGAAAAGGTGAGGTGGGAGAGGAGAGGAGAGAGAAAGGAGATGGAAAATGGGGAGTGGAGAGAGAGAAGGGAAAGGGGAGAGAAGAGGGGAAAGGAGAGAAGAAAGGAGAAAGGAGAGAAGAAAGGAAAAGAGAGAGAAGAGGTGAAAGGAGAGAGAGAAGGGAAAGGAGAGGAGAGAAGAAAGGAGAGAGAAGAAGGGAAAGGAGAGGGAGAGATAAGAGGAGAAAGGAGAGAGAAGAAGGGAAAGGAGAAAGGAGAGAGAAGAAGGGAAAGGAGAAAGGAGAGAGAAGAAGGGAAAGGAGAAAGGAGAGAGAAGAAGGGAAAGGAGAAAGGAGAGAGAAGAAGGGAAAGGAGAGAGAGAAGAAGGGAAAGGAGAAAGAGAAGAAGGGAAAGGAGAAAGAGAGAAGGGAAAGGAGAGAGAAGAAAGAAGAGGAGAAAGGAGAGAGAAGAAAGAAGAGGAAAAAGGAGAGAGAAGAAAGAAGAGGAGAAAGGAGAGAGAAGAAAGAAGAGGAGAAAGGAGAGAGAAGAAAGAAGAGGAAAAAGGAGAGAGAAGAAAGAAGAGGAAAAAGGAGACAGAAGAAAGAAGAGGAAAGGAGAGAGAAGGGAAAGGAGAGAGGAGAGAGAAGAAGGGAAAGGAGAAGAGAAAGGAGAGAGGGGAGAGCACAGTGAGGTGGGAGCCCGTGGCACCTCCTCACTGCCACCAGCCCGGGGAAGCCCCGGAGCACAGACCTGGTAATGGCAGAAGCCACTGTGCGTGGCCAGCCGGGGCACCAGCGAGGAGATGTGGTAGATGCCCTGGAGAAGACTCTCCACCATGTCACAGAAGCCATCGTTGGTGCCAGGGTCCAAGGGAGGGCGAAACACCAAATCTGGGATCACCAAATCCAGCTGCACCTCAAACAGGGGAGTGAGCCCTGCCTTGGGATCTGGTAGGGAAGAACAGAGCTGTCAGGGTCTTTTCAAGGAATCTTGAGCCACCACATCCTATTACAAGATGCCACATGCTCTGCAGGGACAGCAGGAGGGTGTGGTGGCAGACACAGTCACTGGTGTCTGCACAAACCCGGGAGGTGCTGGCAAACCAGCTGTGCTGTGGTACCCACCAAAACCAGTGGGGAACAGGTGAGACACAAGTGATTTAAGGAGCAGAAAACACCCTGAGGAGGAAAGGCTCTTCAGGTAATGCAGAGGGAGTCTGAGAGCTGAACAATGCCAGCACAGAAGTGCTTGCAGAGGAGAAAAACAACAGGAACCAAGTGGCTCTTTAATTTAGTGGTGAAATGCATGCAAAAAAAAAAAAAAAACAAAAAAAAAAAACAAACAAAAAAAAAACAACAACAAAAACAGCAACCAGAAACTGAAGCCAGATGCAAATGTGACAACCTAGGCAAGTTTTTAACAAGATGGTGAAGAACTGCATGCAATTCTCTGCCTCATTGTGCCTCCTCGTGCAGAAGGGAAGCGGTCCTGGAGGTATGCTTCAGCTGCACACAAGCTGCTCTCGGCAGAGCAAGGGGGCTGGGCTGGTGACTCCTGAGCCCAGGACTAATGCTCAGGGACTGAGGGATTTATTTTGCGCCTTTCAGGAGCAGAACTGGCTCTTGAGACTCCCCACAGAGGAAGGATGGTGCCACGCTGTTGCTTTGGGCATGGGAGGGTGGGAGGTGACCGATGTCCAGGCACAGACGTGGGAGGAAGCCTCAGCTGTCTCTCTGCATTAACCCTTGCAGACAGAGCACAGTCACCTCCATCCCTCCCCCTGAGCAATCCAGTGACCAGTGGTGGAGTCACCCTCCCCGTCTGCAGGCTCCAGTGCCAGAGGAAAGCCAGGAAAAAGAGAAACAACCACTGAGTATGAGGGAGCACAGCCAGAGAGGTCCCCTTGGAGAGGCTGAGCAGCTCTGGGCTCGCTGCTCAGGGGACAGGAACCAGGTGTCACCTGTGTTCTCCAGGAGGTATTTCAGTGAGCACTCAATGGCAGTGAAGAATCCATCCAGGACTATCTCATCCACATAATCCAAATACACCTTCCAGGCATCAGATGCTGGGTCTGCAAGCAGGAGGCTCTGGTTTTCCTGGAACACAAAGAGGATTCCTTCACCCACAGCAGGGCTGAGTCTGTCCCAAAGAGAGCTGCCCACTCCCAAGGGCTGATGCTGGGCAGCACAGCAGGATCTAGGGTCTTCCTAGAGGGGCATGGCCACGATTTGCTCCTGTCAAGGGCTGCTTGGTCTCCAGGAACACTTCAAAGTGGAAATGGAGGGCAGAAGAGCCTTAAAAGGTCTTCCACATGTTCTCCTCCCTCTTCTCTGAGGCCACGGGACTTGGGGCTGCTTTGCACCCCTGGGGCAGGGAGAACTGGGGGTCTCAAGGGCCCATCCTGATGAACCCATCTGGTTCTCTTCAGAGTCCAAGGCCAGACAGAGACCCTGGGGAGAGGGCTGGGCCCATAACCCATCTCCCTGCAGGCCAGGGGCTGTCCCTGACCTGCACAACACCTGGCTCCAGGCAGGTGAGGAGCAGAGCTTTGGGCTTCCTCCTGGCCTGCAGAGGACTCTGAGCTCTGGCAAAGCTGCTGAGGAGCACGGAGGTAAGGGACAGCAGTTTCTCTCCTGTCACTCAGCTTCTCCCTGGGTGGTCAGCATCACCTCCTGCTCCACAGAGGGACATCGAGCCTGACACCGCAGGGTCAGCCCCAGCCTCTGCTCTCAGGTAAGCACCTCGGAGGGGATTTTTCCTTGGAGCAGCATCCCAAACCCGATGCACCACTCCCCTCTAGTGGCTCTCCAGCAGCCAGGGCTGGAGCCAGACCCTTCCCTGGGCTGCAGCTGCTGCCGGTCCTGCCCCGGGCTGGGAGCCCAGCCAGCCCCACACCCCGACCCAGCTCACCCCTCAGAGACAGCAGCAATTAACCCCGGGTCAGGCTCTCAAAGGGGTTCAGGGAGTTCATTTAAGGGGAAGCAGCTCTGGTCGTTTTCAGTGCCGCAGGGACAGCACGGAGCCTCTGAGGAGCCACCCAGCCCTGCAGGTGCCCCCTCACCTTCAGCAGCGAGTGGATCCTCTGCCCACACTCCCTGACCAGGCTGTAGCGCCGTTCCAGGCGCTCCTGGCACTCCTCCAGGCTCAGCACTGCCTCCCTTTTGGAATCCCTCCTCTCGAGAATGGGCGACCCCCACGAGCGCACGACGCTCTGGATCTCCTCAACGTTGTCCTTGGCTTTCTGCACCCTCTGCTCCAGGTCACAGACATCGCCCATCACCGCGGAGATGTGATCCCAGACACCTGGGGAGAATGAGATGGTTCATCCCCTATTTTCAGAGCTGCTGGGCCAAGCTCTGGTGTTCTCTCCTTCAGGCCTTTTCCCTGTGGTGTCACGTGTTTCTCACGCATCCTTAAGGAAAGAGATTCACCTCCTGGAGCAGCAGAGCCACCTCTCTCTATCCCCTAGAGTAAAAATGTGGTGAACCCCGGATTCAGGGAAGAAATGGTGATGTCTGCTCCAGATCAGGAGGCTGAAGGACAGCTTTATTAAAACTAGACTCTATTACATTAATATACTATTTAAAGAGATGCTATCCTATTCTACACACTCACTTCTTACTCCCCTCTCTAACTAACTCAAACTGTGACTCTGCTGAGAGCCCAGCACAGCTGGATCCCACTGGGCACTGACCCCAAACAACCCTCACCAGAACCCAGCCCAGCAATCCCTGCAGGTGAACAATCTCCACACCACATTCCACATGGGGGAAACAAAGGGGCAGAGATAAAGATTGTTTTCTCTGCTTCTCTCTGTGCAATCCTGAGAGACAGAATTGTGTCTCTCTGTCCAGAGAATGGGAATGTCACAGTCCCCTACCCCAACAAGCCACAGCAGGGACAACCAGAGCCTGGGCTAAACCTGAGGGGAGCAGGATCCTGCCCACAGCCCCATCGGATCAAGGGAATGTGGGAAGGAGCAGGCACACCAGGAGCTGCTCCTCATCTCCCCAGTGCTGGATATGCCCCAGAGTGCCCTGTCCTGCTGGGAACTGCTACTGGGAACCAGGGAGCAGAAACTGGGCACACTGGGGGAATGGGAGGAGGCCCAGGTGTCCCACTGTGGGAAATGGATTTGTAGAGAATTCTCAGAACCTGCCAGAAAGCTCACAGAGCCTTGTACACCTGCGTGCAAACTCTGAGATAAGGTGTGCTGACACAGGAAGGCCATGGAACAGAGATGACATTGTTGAGAGAGAGATGGAACTAGACATGAGTTTCAACAAGTTTCAAAATATGGCCTTGCAAAAAAAGACCAGATATTTTAGAGAATTAGAACTGTGAAAGATGCATTGTAGCAGGAACACGTGGGGTAAAAATATAAGCAATTGGTGTTAGAAGTGACAGCAGCATTGTGGGGCAAAAGCTAACAGGCTGAGAAACATTTCTAAGGGATTGTAACCAGGAAATAGGTTGGCTTCTGATGGAATGGTGTTGAGTTTTACATCCCTTTTGTCTCACTATTCATTGAAACTGATAATGGAGGAAAATCTTTTAAAACACCTCTCAGTTGCCCTGTCTCTGTAAAAGCTGGGAAAACCAACATCACACAGAGCCAGCTCACCCTCTGTCTTCCAGGTCAGGGTTTCTTCTGCCTCTCTCAGCTTCACGTCGATGTCCCGCAGCTGCCCCTGCACCAGAGGATATTCCACCTCCAGCACTGTTCTCAGGACCTTGTTGTAGCTGTTCCCCATCAGCTCCAGGCTGGCCACTAGCTGCCAGAAGGATTCCTTGCAGGAATAGAGCTCAGCCGCCGCCGGGGGGATGGCTCCTGCCCCGCTGCCCCGCAGGTAGCTCACCTCCCTCAGCACCGACACCAGCTGGGGAGGCAAAGCACAGAGCTGAGCACAGCACAGTTTCCCTCCAACCCCTTCCAAGCATCCCAGGGGGGTCCTGCTGGTTTATTCCCAAAGCAGCAAGCTGGAAAGGGCCAGGCGAGCTCCAGTCTGTAGCACCTGTTTCCCATTGATCCCTGACTCTGGATTTCTTCCCGGCTCTGTTAAGTACCAACCAGCCTCCGAAAGCCACCATCACCTCTGGTGCTCTCAGCCATCCCCATCCATGTGCTTCCCCTCTCAGATGGAGGCTGAGCCACATCACCGGTCTCAGCAGCACTGTTCTGCAAGAGCCATTGGCCATTATCAAAGTGAAAGATAAGATGGCTCCAGTTCTCCTGGTTTGCTGGGCTGATTGGCATAAAAAAATAATTTAAAAATAGTACCCTGGCCTCAGACCCACTGACTCAACTCCTTCTGGTGCCACCTTCCATCAAAGATTTCTGGAGCCACAAAACAAACCTTCCCTGGGCTTTTTACACCCCGTCAGAAGCTCAGGGTTCAGGTACACACAACATGAATGTGCATCTGTAGATGATGTCCCCTCACTCCCCACAGCAGTACCAACCCTGGTGAGGACAGGCTGACAGCAGTGACATATCTGGCTCCGGAGGGACTTCCTGCCACTGGCTGTAACCAGAATTTGCTCTGCTCAAACTGAAATGCTGTCATTTAGGCAGAGCAGATCTATGGTAGATCCTTGTTACCCCCATGGGGAGGGTTCCACAGACCACAGAGAACCCCACCAGGTGTCCCCCACAGCCTGGGGACATGCCCTGGGGGGGCAGGAGAGCCCAGGGGCAGCAGCTCTTACCTGGGGGTCAAAATTGACCGTGATCAGTTTGGTCTGTGGGTCTCGCCGGATGAGAGGCTGAGTCAGGTTGTACTGGGATTTTTCTGAGACTGTCTGGGACCAGTCTAAATAGAGCTTTTCCTGATACCTGCCAGAAGAGAGAAACATGTACCACACACTTTCCAGGCCAGAGGGTGCAGCTGTAACTGAGTGGAAGCCAAGCCCCCTCTGAGGACTGAAGAACGTGAAGGAATCTTCAAAACCCATCCACGCCATCTCAACAGGACAAACACCCAGGAGAACAGTGGCAGCAGCATCAAGGCAGGAGGGCAAAGCTCTCTCAAGTACCAGTTTTAGCAGAGAATTCAGATTTGGAGATGGACTTTCCAAAGCATTTAGCCTAATGTGATAAATCAGCAGCTGGGGGTTTCCAAAGGTCCAAGCAGGGCAGATGCCTGAAGCCACAGGGGTGCTGGGGTGGCTGAAGCTGACCTCACCTGTCTGAGTGAGACCACGGCACCCCTGGGATGGGAGCACAGAGGGCAGAATAGGGCTCCTGGCATCTCACAGGTCGTGGACAGTCCCAGCCTCCCCAGTGACAAAGTCTGCTCTGAATCACGTTGTCACCTGAGCAGCCAGGAGGCAGCACCTCGAGGTGCCCACCCCAGACCATCTGTGGGGCTGCTCCTCTCTGAAAGGCTGTGCTGAACTATCCAGCCTTGCTCTGCTGATGGGAACAGGCCTCCCTCCAGCCACCCTGCAGCATCCTCTCAGCTCCCTCCGCCGTGCACGGGGAGCAGGGCCCTGCAGGGATCTCCTCCCTGGGGAAGGGGTTTCCCTCAAGGGACAGCCCAGAGCAATCAGGTGTGACATCAAACACTGAGATGCCAAGCCCTGGACAGTTGCCCCCAGCACAGACTGGGGGATATCCACGTTACAGCCACTGCAAACACAGCCAGTGAGAGATCAGAGGCTCCTCCCAGGCCAGGCTTTCCCCCAGAGCAGCTCCTCCACCCCACAGCAGCTTGTCCTGATGCTCCTGCTGGGCTGCAGAACCCCCGTTCCTCCCCTGCAGGATTCTCACTTGAAGCCACCCCAGCAAACCTGTGGTACCCAGTGGCAGGCTCCCTGCTCCTCTCCCAGCAGGAAATTCCCTTGGTGTGAAAAATGCATATTTTATGAGTGGCTTTTCGCAAATATTAAAATAATTATTGTATGTATAATGTTAGAGAGTTATGCTGTATTAATTCTCTTAAGTGGTGTGTTAAATATATTTTTAGGTTATAACATAATGTTAAAAGAGAAACTCTGCAATGTAAGATGTCTTTTACTAGCTCAAGAAAAGGGATAAGATCATCAAGAAACTCTTTGCACAGAGATAACAGCCACAGGGCACATAAAGAGTTACAGCCTCCTTATCAGAAAAGACAAACATCCTTCCACCTTCTCTCCGTCTTTACGGAACCACCAGGATTAAGGGGAAGAAGCTGACAAAACCCAGAAAAGTTCTTAATTTCCAAGGAATTTATGCATCATGTATGAGATATATGAATATGCAACAGGCTGTTGCTTTTAAGGGTTATTCCTTTTTTGACAAGGTGTGTTTTTGGCAGCTCAGTGCCCAAAAACATCCAGACATCCGAAATTCTTTGCTTTTTATTGCCTTGTAATTGTCCTAACTGTAAATTTTTATTGCTCTAATTGTATTACTAGTTTTAGAACCATTTTGTTATTACTAAACTTTTAAATAAAAACAAGTGATTGGCGTTTTTCACACTTGAGCCTGGAAAGGGACATTCCCAAGCCCTGGGCTGCCAAATGTCCTGGCAGGTGGCTCAGGGGAGGGGAAGTTTTTGCTCAGCTACAGCCCTGTGTGAGCCCCCTGTACCTGTCGAGCAGCTGGATCATTTCTTCGTATTTCTGCACCACCCTTCTTCCACGGGCACAGTCCAAGCTCCTGGCAGCACAACAGACAGGGGTCACCTTTAGTCCTGGGGGCTGGGACCTGCATTTCCCCCTTCCCGAGGTCCCCCACAGTCTGCAGGCACAGTCTGCCTGGATTTCACCCCAAATCCTCCCCCTGCACCAAGGCTGCCCAGCCCTCTGGGCTCTCTCTCAGGTGTTGCCATGCTGTAAAATGGGGACCAGCAGCTGGGATGGGAGAAGGACCCAGGGCTGCTGGAAAAATCAGTTACCAAACATCACTTTTAAACATTTCACCCTTGGCAGTTTTCTGTCACATTGTGCACCACTAGATGCAGGTCACAGCTGTGAGAATGACTGCTTATATAATGTATAGAAAAAAAAATGAAATGTATGCAATAACATACTCTATAGATCATATAAATAATATATATCTGTATATACACATATATTTTTTTTTCAATCCTTTCTCCCTCTCAAGCTGCACATGGGAAAGAGCCTCACACCACCCTGCTGAAGGACTTGTCTTTAACTGCTCCACACAGAGGGGTAAAATCAATGCTAAATGCAGGGACCATGAGAATTCCAGCCCTGGATTGTGTTCCTGATCCTGGGCGATTGTTCCTTTGTTTAATGCCGAGAAAGTTATCTTCTGCCAACAGCCACGAGCTGGGCTGCTCATGGAGACCCTACTCAGAGGAATTACAGTGGGAAAGGCTGCAATGCCTATTTTAATTGCAACCTAGGGCAATGTTAAAAGCTGAGGAGCCCCTCTACTGTCCCACTGTGCCTCTCAGTCACTTCAAAACCAATCCAGTCAAAGAGCTTCTCCAAAAAACAAAGATGGCAGGGAAGTGAGTGGCTCCAGGGCACCTCTTCTCATCTCACCTCCTCACTAAGGACTAATGTTTCAGCTACAGCCATTGTGGATAGCATTCAACACAGAAAGAACACCCAGAGAGAGATCTCCAGACGGTCACAACTCATCTGGAGCAGACACTCACAGCCCTGGGATGTGCCTGAAGTGCTCCAAGGGTCTCTGGATCCGCGCCCGCAGCTCCCGCGCCCAGCCCAGCGCTCCAGCCACGGGAGGGACGTTCTTGTGCAGGGGAGGGAACCCTACAGGGCACAGGGGAACAGCATTTCGTCAGCCCTGCGACCCCAGAGGCACCCACAGCCCCACAGAACTGCCCTGGTCTCCAGGCTTCCTCCCTGAAACCCAGCCTGTGCCACTCGATGGAGGGCTGGCACCTACAAACCCCACCCCGTGCCCCTGGGTTTGGAATAAGGGGTCAGAGGAGAAGCCTGGCATGTCCTGGAGCCAGACTGGGCTGAATTCTCTGCTTCCCACAGACACTGAGGAAAGGGTTTCTGGCTGGGAGCTGGCTGTGACCGTCCCATCTCAGAGCCACAGGACAGAACTCCCCAAAGTCACGGCAAATGCTGGACTCGCCCCCCATGAATCTCCCCATTCCCCTTGTTGACCTGCACTGGTCCCAGCAGTGCTGCTCTCCTGGCACTTGCCTGCTTCCAGAACAGTCTTCCTGACAGGAATTTACCTATTCCCTTCTGTGCCAGCATTCCCAGGAAATAATAAACCTGGGGAAGGCTGATGAAACCCCAAATTCCCACCTCCCCCTTGCATTTCAGGCATGACCAGGGAAAGCTCAGCACGTGCCTTCAATCCCTGCCACACCTCACACGGGCACATTTAAAACAAGGATATTGCCACTGCTTTAATGCCAAGGACTGAGCATTCCCAAGCACTTTCCACTAGGAAAGCTGAAAACCTTTGCAATTTGGGACGTTCTGGTGTCCTTAGCGAAAGCAAATTATTCCCCACCCTCCCTAAATTAGCCTAAATCCAGTTTCCTGTAAAATCAGTTTTCCTCCTGGCATGGCACGCACCGAGCTGCAGCCCTGCCTGGGTGTGCCTGGTGTAGGTGAGCCTGGCCTGGTCCAGGGCAGTGCTGAACATGCTGAGCAGGACAGGGACCTTGCCAGCAGCGACTGAAGCCATCACAGGGCGCTCCAGAAGGTTCCGGAACATGGCCAGCAGCTGTGCAGGGGAAGAATGGGGAGAAGTCACACTCCTGCACAAAGTCCCACTGGGATTTCCCTCACTGATGCAGCTCCTCAGTAACTCAAAGGTCTGCAGTGACGGACATCTGTCAAAGGGAAGGTTTTCCACCTGCTTTCCCAAGTAATTCCTGCCTTTCATGGAGTCATTAAGATTTGAAAAGAATTCCAAAATCACCTTTGAGTGATCCCATCACTAAACCACATCACAAAGGATGTCTTTGTTACAGAAATGCTCAGACCTTCTCTGTGGGCGAACCATATTCCAACTGTCATTCTTCAAAATTTGCTATTAAAAAAAAAAAAAAAAAAACCCAAAACAACTCAAAGACAAATGCTATCACTTACCATTTTCTATAGTAATTTTTACAATTATACTGATTATTTTTTTTAGAAAATACCATTTACTTTCTCTGCAGGATAGATTCACTGGTAAACAAAACCCCCTCATTTCTAGAAAACCTCAATTTCCAGAATTAATGCATTAACAAACTGATATTAACAAGAATCACCTGGTTTTAACTGCAGTTTTCACCGGGAAATCAGAGAATCACAGAATGGTTTGGGTTGGAAGGGACCTTAAAGGCCAGCTCATTCCACCCCCTGCCATGGGCAGGGACACCTCCACTAGACCAGGGTGCTGCAAGCCCTGTCCAGCCTGGCCTGGGAACTCAGAGCAGCCTTTCCTCCACCTCCCAGGGAGACCAGTGAAACTCCTGCCATCCAAAAGCCTGACTCGAGTCATTTCTTTGGCTGCTCTTCCCCAAACTGAGCAAAGGCCTCTTCTGTTTGTGCCAGGAGGAAGAGCAGGGATGTAGGAATGTGCCCCCTGTTGATGGAGTAGACAAGTTACTTTTTGTCTCTTTAAAAAGGACAAAAGCCCAGAAGTTTCTCTCCTCAATTTGGTTAAAAGACACCTCATAGGACCTTGGAGACTTCACCTCAAACTTAAGGACAGCCAATTGCACAGGAGCCAAAAGGTCCCACCTGAGCAATTCACTAGAAAAGATGAGAACAAAAGAAGTAAATCGCTTTTGTGAAGTGTTTTAGCAGGAGCAAGAACCTCTTGCCCTGGCTCGGTTTTTCTCTGTAAAGAGCTTTTTTATTTTGCCTTTTATTAAAACTTTTTTGTTTCCAACACTGTCACAGGAGCCATCCTGCTACTTTTATGCCACCTAAGATAGCTGAGCTATCAAAGGTATAACACTTGTCTCAGAGCTTATAAAACCTAGCTTGAATAGACAAAGCATTACAGGGACACTCCCAGCTCCAGGGCTCATGAGAGACCCACAGCTCTGAGCATCCATACCCAAGTCCAACCCTAGATATATGCTTTGCAAAGGTAGAAAAACTTTCAATCTTAAATAATGAATTATTGTGTGTTGCTTGAGGTTCACAGAAGTCCTTTTGTTAATGTTAAACCCACGTGGGTCCTTTCCTTATTGGTTAGAGTATAATGACTTTACACCTTTTCTTTTAGCTGTTGGTTCAGAGAATATGTAGGAAAAGGCTTTGCATGGGCTTCCATCGTGTCTCTGACCTGTGTTTGCATGGATGTTGTTGTTTCTTTCTCTCTTGCTTTTTGCTTGTATGATACAGACAGATAACAAATCCCAAATCTGCACCCAGGCAGGGTCTGTCCCGTTTGTGAGACACAGACCGATCCTGCAGACCCTTGTCCATCCCCCGGGCAAATCCTGCAGCTCCAGCTCTGTCTGGCCTCTCTGTGGGGCTCAAGGAGAGGGAAGGGAGGGACAGACAGACCTTGAAGACGTGCTCCAGGTCCGGGGCGTCGTTGAAGGCGTGGCTGAACACAGTGCCCAGGCGCCGGTCGATGTCCTCCACCTTCCGCTGGAAGTCCAGGGCATCCTGCTCAAACTCCTGTGGGAAGGGCAGCAGCAGGTCCTGAGCTGTGAGAAGGCACTGGGGAGGTGCCTGCTGCTTCCCTGCCCAGAGGGGTTTCCTCTTTTATTCACCAGGAATTAAAACACTCCTCCACAGAGTCAAGGACACGTCTGTGCCGTGCATGGCTGAGCTCACGGCCCCCCAGGATGGACCCGCAGTCCAACAAGTACCAACTTCAGCTGGAGGCAAGACAGGAGGTATTTCCATATTCTCTTACCCTGAGGACCACACCACCACCCCAAAAACCCAAAGAAGCTCAGACTCAATCAACCAGCAAGGTATGCTAGACTTAAGCTGTGCCAGGGGAACTTTAGGTTAGACATCAGGAAAAAATTCTTCACTGAAAGAGTGACTGGGCACTGGAATCATCTGCCCAGGGAGGTGCTGGAGTCTCTGACAAGTTTGAAAACAGACTGCACATGGCACTCAGGGCCATGCTTTAGTTGATGAGGAGGTGTTAGGTCACAGCTTGGACTTGATGATCTCAAAGGTCTTTTCCAGCCTGATTCATTGTGTGATCCTGAGATGTGGAGCTGCAAGAACTCCCAAGTGTCTGCAGAAAGGGCCAGCAGCTCCCTGTCCCCCCCAGTGACAGATCAGAGCACGACAAAGGGAGGAAGGAGCAGGGAGGAGGAAGCAGGGCTCTGCTGCAGAGGGAGCTGCTCTCTGGAAAGGAGGATGTGCTGCTGGCATTCCCACAGGCTGCTCCCACCTACCACGTTGGCCAGGTCCAGGCAGTCGTAGGCTCGCTCTGAGAACACCTGGTAGCCCTCCTGGAACTCCTCGTGCATGTCCAGCACCTGCTGGCCCAGGGCCTTCCCTTTCATCCCCCCGAACTCAATCTTCTCCAGCTGCGCCAGGTCCAGGGCTGTGGTCAGGAGACCCTGCAGAGCCAGGGGAGGCACACACAGCTTCAGCCACAAGCAGGTGACAAGTTACCACAGCACAGGTTTGCTCCTGGGCCATCCCGAGGGTGCTCAGGCTGGGATCAGGAAGATCTTTGAGGTCCCTTCCAACCCATACCCTTCTGTGATTCTGTGATTATGAGTGGTTTTAAAATAGATGCCATCCTTTGTGGTTTTAAAATAGATGCCATCCTTTGTGGTTTTCAACACAGCTCCTTGAGGAATGAGCAGAGTTACATGGTGTGGTTAAACCAGTAAAACTTTCTGTTCCAGAGCAGAGAACAAGAGGAGGAAAGCAGCCCAGACCTTGCCTTGAACAGGCAGAAGCAGCCTGCAGAGTGCCCAGCTGGGAAGAGCCCATCCACAAAGAGAGATTCACTTGAGAGAGGTGTGGGCAGCAGGAGCACAGGAGAGCTCACAGGTGAGCACAGTGTTCGTGTAACAGGTACACAGAGTGTAGCAGGTTCTCACAGAGCCTCGGGGGGGCTGAGGGATGGTGGCACTGGTGACACCCCCTGTCCCTGCCCTGTCTCACAGTGAGAACCACGGCAAACAGGGACACCCCACTGGGCACACACATGTGAAGGGATGACCTGGTGAGGGATGTGGAACATGTCCCTACTCCTCCCCAGGCCCCCTGTCCAAGTCAGGAGCTGCCCAGCTCCAGGGTGTCCCTGAGGGCCATGGGAAGCCTAGGAGCTTGTCCTGGTTTATCTCCAGCCACGCCATAACCCCCATCCCCCTTGTCCCAGCAAGAGCACGAGTCCCAGAGGACTCCTGGGAGCACTGACACACCCACCAGCCTGAGCAGAAGGACACAGCAGCAAATCTGACCCGTGCACTGAGCAGGACCTGGCCTTGATGTCAGGGGGACCACACAGCACAGAGAGTGGCCCCATCCCCTGCCTCAGGGAGGGAAGAAGCCAGCAAGGCAGTTCATGGCTGCAATAGCTCACAGCTCCCGTCTCACCTTCACCATCTGCAGCCTCTGCAGGAAGCTGTCCAGCCTTGCAAACACCAGCCTGGAGTGGAAGTCCCAGCTCCTCACTTGCTGGCCTGGCTCATAATACACCTGCAGGTTTGCCCTTCTCTCCTCCAACGCCCCTTTGAAGGCATTCAGGATGTCAAACACGGTTTGCACCTTGCCCAGGCTCTCTTCCACCTCTCCTTTCAGCAGGTCTTCTGGGGCCAGGTACACCACGGCCTGGAAGAGCCAGACCACACCAGAGATGTCCCTCCTGCTGCCACAGCAAACAGTGACTTCTGGCACTGAACAGCTCAGTCAGAATCCCTTGGCAAGGGAGGACAGGGGAACGAGAGAGAGAAGAGGCTTCCATGAAACCCTTCCTGTGCAAACACAGGTGCCACAGGCACACACCTGCTGGATGAGGAGGTTGCAGATCTCCTGGAGCAGCACCACGACCCGCAGGGGCACGCTGTAGTGCTTGCAGGTGGCCCAGATCCAGCACACCACGTGCAGCAGAGGGACCAGGAGAGGCTTCACCTTGCTGAACTCAACGGCCTCTATGTGCTCCAGGGGCTGCTGGAGGGCTGTCAGGTGCAGGTCGATGTCCTGAGCTTCGCTCAGAGCTGTGGGAAGGGAGGACAGAGGGGTGAGATGCATGGGGCTGGGCTGGGGGTCACAAAGGGGAGCAGACAGTCCTGGTGAGCACAAAGCACTCACTGTGTGTGCTGGAGAGAAACCTTGATCCCTGCTCACCTGCTGTCAGAGTCCAGCACATCCCCCTGGCTGCCCTGGCTGGCTCCAGACCCTGGCAGGGGGCTCAGAGACCTTGGCACGAAGTCAAAAACACCTGTGGCTTCCTTTTTAGCCCATGGGAAAAGCTGCCAGCTTTGTGTGAGGAATTACAAACCACAAGGGTTTGAGCAGTGTGGTGGTTGAATTAACACAGGGTGAAAAAGTAGAATTTTGGGGTTTTTAGAATGTGATTCAGGGGACAAGATGGAGGGATTTGGGCGTGTCCTGACCTCCTTCTCCTTCTCCTTGCCCTCCATGTCTCGCTGTGCTGGTGACACTTTTCTGTTGGTTTAAGGCACAGACACACTGTCCAACATCAATGACAGACATTGGCACGTTATTGTAAACACAGCACACGGAGTTTTTGGTATAAAATGTGAACACTGCCCTGAGGGCAGACAGAATGCCGAGAATGGCCGAGCTGCTGGACAGAGCTCAGCAGGTCAGAGAAAGAATGTTCTAGATAAGGGAAAATAAACACCCTTGAGAAGCTGATCCTGCACATTCAGACTCCTCCTTTGGCTGCTCGGGCTGGGAAATGAGGACTTTTACACTCTCGGGGTCACCTCAACACCCAGAACCCGAGAACCTACAGCACAGCAAACAACCTGACTCAACTCAATTCCACCAAGGATGTGGGACAAAAGAAGAGTGGAAACGACTTCTTCCTGGATGACTAAATATTGGATCCCAGCATCTTTTTAACTGGCATCTAGACATGCACACTGGAATCTAAACAGCTGTGATGAGATGGCTCAGACCAGGTTTTAGAGCAATTAATCTTCAGGAGCTTAAAATCTCTTGCTGCACTTAACATCTGAGATGGTAGCAGTAAACATCCTAGACTGAGTAAAACTGCCACTTTCTATATTTTGGTGACACAGCCCTATTTTCAGTGTAATAATTTCCGAATAGACCACCTTGAAATTGTGCAAATGGGTCTCCTGATTTTTCAGAATTTAAGGGAGATTTTTCAATTCAATATATCCTACTCAAGTACCTAGCACTGACTGAACATCACCATTTTAAATCTTTGAAGCTGTAAAAAAAAAAAAAACAAAAAAAAAAGATGGTGAGGGACAGGGAGTGGGGACAGGGAGTGTGACAGGGCTCCCACGACAACCAAGCAGCACCAAAACCACAGCTCTGCACGGGCTGCAGGATCACCAGGCTGGGCCTGAGCTCAGCTGAGCCTGGTTTTGGCTCTGGCAGCACAGTCCCACCTGTCCTGACTGCACCAGAACAGAAATGAGTGCCTGACTGGGTGAAATCTTCAGCCTAGCTTTGCGTGGTTGGACCCTGAAGAACTACCCCAGAGTCAATAATTAATTGATTTTTATTAAATTAATGATTTTTAATAAAACCAGGATATCATTGTGCAACTAAACCTGGGCATCAACATGAAGAAAATCACCATCATCTAATCATAGAACTATAGAAAGGTTTGGGCTGGAAGGGACCTTAAAGCACATTCTGTTACACCTCCCACTGTCCCAGGCTGCTCCCAGCCCTGTCCAGCCTGGCCTTGGGCACTGCCAGGGATCCAGGGGCAGCCACAGCTGCTCTGGGCACCTGTGCCAGGGCTGCCCACCCTCACAGGGGAGGATTTCTTCCTAATATCTTATCTAACCTCTGACAGCATGAAGCCATTGGGCCTTGTCCTGTCACTGTAAAGATCCACCTCCTTGTAAAAATCCATCTCCAGCTCTCTTGGAGCACTTTAGGCACTGGAAGGTCAGAATAAGATCACTCCAGAGACTTCTCTTCTCTGGACTGAGCAACCCCAATTGTCTCAGCCTTTTCAGAAGTGCCAGAAGTGCACGTGCAAATAACCCCAAAGCCCAGGGCTAAGAAGAAGAAACTCTCCCTGTCAGCATCTCCCTCCCACAAAGCCACCCCGTCACCCCAGCAGGGAGGGCACAGACACTGGCACCCCAGGCCAGGAACAGAGGGCAGAAGTCAGCACCATGGTAGAGCTGTCCCAGGTTCTCACCCGTGGCAGGCACATTCCTCTCTCTCTCAGGGTTTTTTATAGAGTAGCACAGAGGGAAGAAAGAGAGAATTTCTGTTTCTGCTCCTTGTTTTTCCCATGTGGAATGTGTTTGGAGAATTGTTTCCCTGGGGTGATTGCTTGGTTGGATTCTGGTGAGGATTGTTTGAGCCTGGTGGCCAATCCAATCCAATCCAATCCAATCCAATCCAATCCAATCCAACCCACCTGTGGCTGGACTTGAGAGAGGGTCACGAGTTGTGGGTGAGTTAGAGATGGGAGTTAGAAAAATAGGTTTGTAGTGTTAGTATCTCCTTTAAATAGTATATTAATGTGTTACAGCATAGTTATAATAAAGAAATCATTCAGCCTTCTGAGCTGGAGTCACACATCAGCATCTCCTCCCACTGGGTTCAGCTGCATTTGCAATACTCACCTGCTTCCACATCCAGGAGCATGTTTTGGAAGGCTGGCACGTAGATGCTCTGCACTCTCTCCAGCACCTCCACCATGTTGCTGACCCTCCT
Organism: Vidua chalybeata; assembly: GCF_026979565.1. Taxonomy (NCBI): domain Eukaryota; kingdom Metazoa; phylum Chordata; class Aves; order Passeriformes; family Viduidae; genus Vidua; species Vidua chalybeata. The sequence goes on from NC_071548.1 coordinate 1,517,195, forward strand.
GGACGTCAGCTGGCTGTGGATGCCCTCCAGGTCAGCACACCTGCAGCACCAGGACACGTTACAGCCCAGCTGGGGCAGCACCAGCTGTGCCCCAAAGCCCTGGCTCGGGATTTTCTGCAGTTACACAAGGACTGAGCACAGACTCTCTACAACAGGGAAGTTAGAGGTAGAGCAGGGTTTTGAATGAGATCTCCAAATAATGAGAGCCCTGAACTTATTTTTATGTAGGAGAAAAAAACCCTTTAAAGAATAAGAAATGCTGGGGGGAAGGGGAGTTGTGTTTGTTTTAGATTTGGAACTTTTTTGGAGGACATGCAAGAAGTTTTCCAACCAGTTTTCCTGAAGCCCCCACAGCTCTGCAAAGCAGTAGATGTACCTGCATGAGCAAAGAGCTCCAGCACAGGAAAGTACAGAGGATGTAAGAAGAACAAGGCTGTGGCTGGAGAGAGTGAAGTGGTGAAGTCCTGCAGCCCCTGGGAGGCTTTTCTGCACAGACTGCAGTGCAAACAGACCCAGGCAGGATCTCACCCACACTTTAAGAAACATTTTGTTTTAGAACTTAAGAACCCATGTTTTAGTCTGAACTGAGCTGGCAGGAAATGGGACCAGCCCCAGAGGACACAGCTCATGCCACGTTCAGACGAGAGCAGTGCCAAAAGGAGCCAGGTGTTGTTTCTGCAGCCACAGCTGACAGCTCTCCAGTCAGCCTGAGCCAACACAGCACAAAGGGCAGGTGAAATTCCACTCCCTGGCTCATCTAACCCCCCTCTGGCACCACCAGCAGCCAGCTGACAGCATGGAGAGCACCCAGCATCTCTACTCAGGGGCTGGTTCCTAGTGACCAGTGATGGAAACAGCATTTCCAACAAAATTCCCTCGTGGTGCAGCCCTGAACTGTGGCTGGGCCAAGCCAAATGGAGCCAACTGCCCAGCCACCTCCAGGCACTCGGAGATCATCATTATTTTATGTCTGGGAGCAATACTTTTGGGTTCAGGTCTCTGCATGACCTCGAGCAGCTGCTCTTGGCTCACAGCAGCAGCACCCCCTGCACCCCAACCAGCAGCAGCTGGTCCTTCCCCAGCACCTGTTCTTCCAGAACTCCAGCTCCACCTGCGGGGTGGGGTTGGTGCCTTGCAGGAGAGGCTCTGAGGACTCTTTCTTCAGCACTCTCTGGATCTGCTGGCTCCAGTCAATGATGGCTGACTCGGTGGCGTGCACAAGGGATTTATTGATCAGCTCCAAGCTGCAGGAAACAGAGCACGAGGGTCACTTGGCTTCCCACTTGTGCATGTGCATTGCTCAGCTGGATCTACCTCAATGGGCAGCTGGATTTTACAGTTACAGCCCAGATTCACGTTTCAAAACCACAGAACAATAAAATTCATGAGGGAGAACATTTACAAGGGCAGTTAGAGACAAGATACGGAGGAATGGTTTAAAACTGACAGAGAGTAGATTTAAATTAGATATCAGGAAGGAATTCCCCACTGTGAGGGTGGGCAGGCCCTGGCACAGGGTGCCCAGAGCAGCTGTGGCTGCCCCTGGATCCCTGGCAGTGCCCAAGGCCAGGTTGGACAGGGCTGGGAGCAGCCTGACTGCAGAGTTTGGAGTTTTCCCTCAGTGATCCCAGCAGTTCATTGCTTCTCTGCATGGCCTCATCCCCATCCACCTCCTGAGCTTTTCCTGCTTGAACCATTGCACAGTCCCCGAAGACAGAGCCCATGAACTAGACAGAGCAAAATACCCTCCTTGGCAGTCGGATGAGGGACAGGGAGCAAGAAGAGTCTGACAGGGAGGATCCCCAAAAGATGCAGCACATGCAGCAGCAGAGGAAAACCCAGAGGGGAGCAAGGGCTGGTACTCACAATTTCTCATTTTTAGGATCAATGTTCTCGATTCCCTCCGAGGCAGCTGGAAGAGGCAGCAAGGTCTTGCCCTTCACCTGGCCAACAACCTTGAAGACAGTATTTTTCAGGCTGTGGACATGATGGATGATGTCTTGTGACACCACTCGTGGCCAGCCCTGATGGTTCCTCCGGTTTGTCAGGATGGGCACGATCACCTACAGCAGGAGCCGTGGGAGAGCAATGGATAAGAGCTGCAGGAGGGCAGATTTAGGTTTGATTTAGGAAGAAATTGTTCCCTGTGAGGGTGGGGAGACACGACACCAGAATCTGTGGCTGGCAGTGCCCAAGGCTGTCGCTGTTGAGGCAGGGACAGGAATGAAAATGATTCCAAGTTCAGAAGGCAAAGAATGAATTGTTTATTAACAAGTACATCTCTCTTTTACAGAGAACGTCGTGAACACTAATTTCATTGGTCTTAAAGTAAAAACCTTTCACACCATTGATGCCCTATGAATAGCACACAGTGGTAGAACATATCTATAAACAATATGAACAGAAAGAGAGATAATAATTATTTACATTCCTCTCAGATTTTTTTTCCCAGGCTTAGCCTGGCAGAAATCTCTCTGACTGAACTGAGAATATCTATACAAGGCCAGGTTGGACATCGAGGCTTGGAGCAACCTGGGACAGTGGAAGGTGTCCCTGCCATGGCAGGGGTGGCACTGGCTGGGCTTTAAGGTCCCTTCCAACACAAAACATGCTGTGATTTGATGATTCTATAACAAAAAGCACTATGGATGGACTGGCCACCAGGCTCTGAGGTCCTGGGCAAGCCTGGAGACCCTCACTGACCACTGTTCCTGCAGTTGATGATGAACAGGCCAGCAGGGCTGGGCTGAGCCCAGGGGCTGTCCCTGCACAGCCAGCCCCATATGCAGAGGGAAGGTCCTCTGGCACCTCCTGGCATTCACAGCAGAGCCACGTTTTTGGTTATTTCCCAAAGCTGCAGCCCACTAAAATATGGTTCCTGTCTTTATCACTGAAATTCCAGCAGCTGGGGGCTCTGGGCTGGGCTTGCCTGGACCTGAGCTGCTCCTGGCTCTTTTGTGCTGGGATAGCAACAGTGTCTGTCACCTTCCTGTGGGATCAGAGCCAGGTTGCCCCTGGTGATGAGCAGCCTTTGTGCGGCCAGACTTGGGGGAGGATAAAGGTGTAAAACCAGCTACAAACAGACACAGAATCGAAAAGGAACAACCAGGGTGCCACTCCAGGGTGCTGAAAGTTCTTTGCAACCACGACAAAAGCGGACCAGCAGGAGCAACCACCACGTCCAGGGAGCCATGGGAAGGGGGAACAACCCCAGGGCACACGGAGCTCACCTTCAACAGCTTCAGCTGCAACAGTAGCAGGCTTTGTCTCCATGACTCAAATCACACGGACTGCTAATGAGAGTAATGCCATAACCAGTCACATCAGCTGTTTGTAATCTTTTGGATTGTTAAAATGACAACTGGACCCCTGATGGAGCCTCTTGGAGATCCCTTTGGGAAAACATCAGCCCACCTGAGGTAACTGGGCACTCAAATACAGGAGGCTCTTCTGAACATCAGGAAAAACCCTTTCCTGAGAGGGTGGCTGAGGGCTGGCACAGGAGTCTCCATCTGAAAAGTCACCTGGACATGGTCCTGGGCAACAGGTTCTGAGTGGCCTGGCTTGAGCAGGGGCTTGGACCAGATGTGCCATGCAGCACCAACTATCCTACAGCCACAGAATGGTTTGGGTTGGGAGGGACCTTAAAATTAATCTCGTTCCACCCTCTGCCATGGGCAGGGACACCATCTGCTACCCCGGGCTGCTCCAAGCCCCATCCACCCTGGCCTTGAACACTTCCAAGGAATGGACAAACACAGCTTCTCATTCTCAGGAACTCATCCTGCCACTGTGTAATGTGGGTCATCCCCACGGCCCCCACCGTGAGACGCCCAGAGCCCACATGGCTCGTGATTTAAAAGGTTCCACCGGGCTCTACAGACCCCGGCGCCGCCTTTCCCCCCTTACCTCCTCCACCAGCGCGGCGAAGTGCGGCAGGGGCTCTGCGGGCAGGTCCCCGCACAGCAGCTCGGCGGGGCCGGGGCCGGCTCCGGGCGGCCGGAGGAAGAAGAGCGCCTTGTTGGCGCTGGGGGGAGGCGGGGGCGGCCCGGGCCGCAGCCCCAGCTCGCCGGCCGGGCCTCTCCAGGCGAGCAGCGCCGGCCCCGCCGCGCCCCGCACGAAGCCCCGCAGCGCCGGCCCCGCCGCGCAGCGCCCCGGGGGCACCGCCAGCGCCCGCGCCGCCAGCCGCGCCAGCCGCGCCGCGCCCGGCTCCTCCGGGGGCTCCTCCCGGGGCTCCTCCGGGGCCTCCGGCCCCGCCAAACCGGGATCCCCCTCGGCCTCCATCCGCCCGGCTCCGGCCAGTGTTTGCGAGGAGCAGCCGGCGTTGCCCGGGGAACTCCCGGGATGCGAGGGCGGTCCCAGCGCTGCCGCCTCCCTCCCGCTGCTCCAGCCCGTTTCGCCCATCCCGGCAGCGCTGTGAAGCAATTCCCGGCTCGCTCCGCGGGATTTTTTTCCAAATCGGGCACTGACAGCTCCTGTCCCTCATCCCCTGGTGCAGTTCCCGACACCGGCGTACCTGCATCAACCACCTGAAGGTGAAACTTGGGTGCTGTGGGCTCCAGCCACCGCTGCATTTCCACTTCATTGATGCCCTCTTCTGTGAGAAGCAGTTCACTGTTTTCCAAATAAAAGGTCCTTCCGTAATTCCATGGAAAGCAGCACACGGGTCCTGTGCAGTCCCAGAGCTGCTTGTGTCACCTCAGCAGTAACCAGGTCCTCTCCTGGGCACCCCAGCCTGCTCCTGTCCAGTGACAGGAACATTTTGGTTTTCCCTAGTCCCTGCTATTCATAAAAGCCCAGCAGAGCTTTTCTGGAGGACACAGATGTGTCAATTCTGCAGTGTCTGCTTTAGACAAGCACCACAGTAAAGCATAGCTCATCAACAAAAGATGCTTTGCTGATAGTTTATCCCTTAAGGTCCCATAAACTCAAAATGAAGTCTTAAGACTTGTGTGCAAGTATCATCAGCTGAGTGGGGCCTGGGTGTCTAAAAGTTGCCTCCAAAAATGAACTTTTTAATTGGAACAGCACAGAACTCCCCTCCTACTTCCAATCATAGGCAATGACAGCAGTGGGAAGGGAAGAAGCAAAGTGACCCACAGAAAGCCTCAGAAAAACTCCTCTTAACCACAGACCTCCCCCCTTCTCTGCCTGCTGTGCCACTTTCCTGTCCCCTGCATCCAGAACCAGAATCTGCTCAAGGACGCTCGCAGCCATGAGGCTCCAGATCTGATGGGCAGGATCTTGGTCTTTGCCCCAAAGCTGAATCAGCCAGCCAAGGCTGCTCACCAGAGAAATCCAGGTTTTTGTTTCCTCATTAGTGGTCCAGACACAACACAGCTTTCTGGAGGATGGCAAGTGGTTTATTCAGATTCTAAAATAAAGGGTTTGGAAAACTCATCTTTTGAAACAAAAAAAAAAACCAGCAGAGAAAACCAAAATAAAATGGGAACACCAATGTACAGATGTATTCTCACCCCTGATTTAACCTAAAACCCTAAAATTGGGTCCCATTTTACTGTTAATTTTCCTCCTATCACCTGGGTTCTGATAGTGAAGGGCAGCATAACCAGCTGGGACATGCTCACCTTCTTCTGGCAAACCCAGAGCCCCTCCAGGGCCTCTCACACCTGATCTCTTGCAAAGGTCACACCTGCTGCTGTTACATTATCAATACCTCGTAGCATAAACCCCAAAATTAAAACAGTTCAGAGAGAATGTCTGGTTAAAAGAAGAGTTGCCCCATGGACTGGTGAGCCCTCTGAACAGGAGCTTTGCGGGCAGATCCTGTCTCCACAAGGACCAGTGCTGCTGACAACCCACTGGAGCTGCAGCCCAGGGAGATCCACGATGACCAAGCAAACCCAGATGATGGCCAGGCCAGCCCCTGTCCCGTGGCGCTGGCAGCGCCGCGCTGCCGAGGCCTGCGCAGAGCCAGGCTTCTCTCTCAGAGCAGAGCACTCCCAGCCTTGTCCCTCTCAGTTGACTGTTTTAAGCTTCTTGTCTGGCAGTTCCTGATGGTTCTTGGCTTGTTTTCTTTTCTGGCATGCTGCTTCCGTGCTGTCCCCCCTGGTGAGTTTGTCCAGGACCAAGGCAGTCTCCTTCAGCAGCCGCATCTCCCGCTTCTCCTTCCTCTCCTCCATCTCCACAATGTCGTCTGCAAACAAAGCCTTCAGGGGCGGGATCAGCTTCGGGATGGCCGGGAAGTCCCCGAAACGTACCTGAAACACAAGCACAGGAGCTCCTGTGTGGGGACTGCTGTTTGATTTCCTTGCTCCCCCTTGCCTTTGGCCTGTGCAGGCAGCAGGCCACTGCCCCTTCCTGTGTGCAGCACCCGCACCCAGCAGCCCTGACCTCAAAGAGCTATTGACGTTTTCTTCACAGGAATGCTGTGGCCCAGTACAAATTCTGACTCTGAGCTGCCCTCACTGCCAGGAGTGCCTTCAGCCAGCTTTTGTCTCCCAGATTTCTGCTACAGAAAGCCACTTGAGCAGCTCATCAGTTGGGATGGGAATGGTAGCAAAATTAGGTTTTCTGGCTGGGAGTAGCAAGCACAGACTCGAGGTGACACGAGGCAAGTACCCAGTGTGTTAAGAGTTGGATTCGAGGGCCATCAGCACCTGTCTCACACCAGTGTGGGGAAAGGGTGGCACAGGGTAGCTGCTGCCAGCAGTTAAAGGAGCCGTTTCAGAGACTGCTCTTCAGGAGATGGAGTATTGATACAGTACAAGAGGAGCATTTAATTAATCAGCAGCCATCCCAAAATAACACCGACACCGTTCCCAGGCCTGGCCCCAAGCTCTCAACTTACCCTCATATGGTCAAAGGCAATGCCGACCTTGTCGCTGAAGTCTTCGCTGAACAGCGGGATCTTGGCGTACCTCTGGCTGAAGTGATTGAGCATGATGAACTCTGCATTCATCTTCATCCCAGTCTGGATGGCCTGGGAGGTCGTGCTGCAAAAGGAGCACGCCCTGGTCACAGCCAGGCTGGCAGGTACTGCTGCTCTGCACCCAGGGTCACACTGCACCCAGTGAGCTCACGGGCACAGGCCCCTTGCCCTGGGGCAGCCTGCACTGGTGGCAATTCTCTGACTTCCACACAACCCCGAGTGCAGGAATGCAGCTGTAATTGTTGCAGCCTTGCATTTAAGAGCTCCACAACCTGGGGACAGGCACTTGGCCCAGGGGTGCCAATAGCTCAGCTCTTGCAGCGTGCCTGGCACAGCCCAGCAGCTGCTCTCGGCTCCCACATCTGCCTGGGCAGCACATGGAATCCCTGCCTGCAGTGCTCTCAGTGAGCTGTGGGGGTAAAATGACTCTTCTGCCTCCTGAGCTTAGTCCCAGGATGTAACCCATGTAAGACCCATGCAGAGGGTCTTTCCCTTGGGCTGGTCTGCTTGTAGAGTTACCAATGTCTGCTTGAAAGCTTTCCCCATTTCTTTTGGGGATGTTGGGAGGAGCTGTGGTGGTTTCAGAGCTGCTGCAATGACCAACACCCCATCTTTAGCGTAGAAGAGATCCGTGCACAGCAGAACCTTTGACAGGACTTGGACCCTTCACCACCAGCTGTGCACCTTTCCCTTCCTAACAGAGACAGACAGCAGAACACTCCCCACCTGTGGGTCTTCTCTATAGCTTCTTTTTCCATGCCATCTTCCAGCGTGGCTTCGTGGATCAGCAGGTTGGCATTCTTCCCTGTGCAAACAATCACATATTCAATCTTCAGCTGAACACTGACCAGCCCAACTGCCCACAGGAGCCTTCCTGTCCCTCCTCAGTCCCTCGCCGTGTGTGGCAGACACAGCACCAAAGGTTTGGGGGTGCCCACTTTGGTTACTGACAGATGGGGAACCTTTCTCCAAGAGATTCATCAAGCAGAGGGTTTGGTTACCTACCCATTTGCACTAAGGCCATGCAGGGCATTGTATCACCAGAATAAACTACTTTCCAGCCAGACTTGTGGACCACTGAACATGCAAAAGCATTTTTACAGTGTTGCACTTCACAGGTCTGAAACTGAACAAGGACACAAGTGTTAGACTCCAGGTCCCCTCCAGCCACGGAGCCCCCCAGCTCAGGAACTCACCTCAGCCAGGTCGTAGCTCTCTAACAGAGAGCTCACAAACTCCTTGGCCTTGGGTCTGATGTTCTCACAGCCTTTCACAAGAGACTGAGAAGGAATCATTCTGTGAGGGAGGGAAGAAGAGATAATTAAGGACAGATACAAAATAAAACCTGATCTTCTCTTCAAGCAGCCAATTTCTCCTGCTCCTCAGCCTCAGTTCAGTGCCTTGGTGATCTGTATTACCTCTTGCTTTCATTGGTGCCCCAGTAACTCACCCAATCACTTTTACCCCACTATCAAATACTCTTTCTTCTACTTGCCCAACTCCCTTTGCCTACAGCAAAGGGAAGCCTGCACATAAACCTCTATTAAGCAGCAGAGCTGAGGGACAAACCCCATCCTGCCCTCTGCAGACTGCATATCCTTGTTCTACAGGCAGTGGAAGGAGTCAGAGCCACCTCCAACAAAGGGCTGGGGGAATGGATGAGGTTGCCTTGAATAAAGACATTTCTCCACACAGAACACTCACTTGATGTCTCCAAGAATCTCCTCACAGTGGTTGTGGTACTCGTGCAGCCAAGGCATGATCTGCTCAGGTGCTACCAGAAACAGAGGGCTGAAAGCCTGACCCAGGGCTGCCTGCAAAAGCAAAGGTAGGAGAAAAAATCAGTACTAGGTGTACACCAAATCAGAGAGGAAAATGCTAGGGAAAGGCTGGTGCTTCTCCACGACTCTGCAGTTCCCCTCCCCTCACCCCAAGCCACGTTCAGGAGCAGAGAGGCTACTTACAAAAGCTCTCCTCCGTTCCATCAGGATATTCACCAGCCCCTGCAAAGGGAACACAGGAGACAGCGAGGGCAGTCAGAGCTGTCTGGGGAGTCAGGGGCAATAGAGCCACCACAGCTCAGCCAGCCCAGAGTCAGTCAGAGCAAACAAGAAGGGAGAGGGATTAGAAACACAGATTCAGCAGTGCCTGGGGAGTGAATGAGGAGAGGAACGCAGAGCGGGGCTGCTGCAGCAAGGTAGAAAAGTCATAGAGAAAGGCTTCGTAAAATCAAGCCTGCTCTCCTGGAATCACTGGCTGGCCTTGTCAAAACTAGCACTTTGCAAGTGCCCATGTGAATACAATCCTATTGTGAGCCATTTGTTACCATAACAAGCCATTCCTTACCCATTTTCCTGAGTAAAAAAAACAGCTTGCACCTGCATAAACTGTTTTTGCACCTTCAGATAGAAAAATGAAAACTATCTTTCACAAACAACTTCCCTGCACATAGACACCAGGGGTTTGAGTGACCATTCAATACAGAGTAAGAACTTGTTACTGACCAATAAAAGCAATTGGCAAGAAAACTACTAACTAATTGGAGTCCCACAAAAATATTTTTACATATGAAAAATATTTTTTTATATGTAAAACTGCATAAAAAGGAGTTATGTGAATAAAGAATGGGCTTTTTTTCCACCATGAAGAAATGTGATTCAGGGCAGCCCACGTTCATCAGCTGGAGCTTCCCAGGCAGCTCTGAACCCAAGGATCAGAGCAGAGCTGCACAGAGCCCCTTCCCACAGGCTGAACCCACCGAGTGATGATCCGTGTGCATGTGGGACACAAACACAGCCACGAGGTTACACAGCACTTGGTCAACTTGCTCTCCGTAGTGGCGGCAGAGCTGTCCAAAAGTTCCTTCTCCACAGTCCAGGAGCAGGGAGCGGGTAGGGCTATGAGAGGTGACAGAGACATTCAGCAGCCACTCTGAGAGCCCTGAGCAGGGCCAGGCAGGGAGGGGGATCTTTTGGGTTGGAAGGCAGAGATCAGAGAGCACTGGGCTTTACCTGGTATTCACCAGCGTGGAACTGACATTGCGGATTTTCATCGGGATTGCAGATCCTGTTCCCAAGAACACAATTTCAGGATAAGCGCCCACATTTCCTAGAGAAAACAGACAAGGATTTGGAGGCAAATGTTCTCCACACGTTGCCCACTCAGACACCATCTAATTCACCAGCCCAGTAACTCCAGAGCCAACATGGCCAGCACAGGCATTTCTGCCCCCTCAGCAGCAGGTTTACAAGGGAAAGTAGAACAAGCCCCACCACTTCACAGCTTCACCTGGGCTCTGAAGCAGTGGGCCACCAAGAGATCCTATTTTCCAGCACACTGATCCAAGCCAAGCTGCTGATCTGTACCTGGTACAGCAGTCAGGCTCTCTTTGCACTCCTTCACGCGGGTCTGGAAGTCAGGGAGCTCCAAGGCCTCACTGACAAACTCATCAGGGTCACAGACAGTCACAGCATCTCTGCAACAACAGGCCACTTATCAGGATGGGGCAAGGCAGCAACTGCAACAGCCCTTTTCAGAGCAAAGTGCCAAATTCCTGTGACAAAACAGCCTTACAACAAGGGGAGAAATGCTCTTCCCATTTTGAGGGGTTGGAGAAGACACATCCACGAGTGTGGCGTGTGCCCAAAAGGCCTGGTTGGGCTGAGCCAGGCACAGAAATGATAATTCCACCGAAGTGGAGAAGCTCCTGCAATAGCACTTCATCCCATCCAGAGCTGCCAGGCACTAGAGGGCACTGCAAGGCAGCACAGAAGGTCCTGCAAGAGGAGCAGACACCTAAAGGGTTCCAGGCATCAGTGAAAAGTGTAAGAAACCTGTGTCCTGAGCCTGCTTCAGAGCATGGGCAGCACTGCAGGTCTTCAGTTACGTCAACAGAGAAACTTAAAACTCTTCTTGGCACCTGTATCATCCGTTGTGCCCAATAAGGACACAAATCTGAGCCATGGTGGCTGAAATCCCCTTGCCCCCTGTGGTCCCTGGCCCTTAAGGCTCTCACTGAGCCCAAACCTTCACCCATTTGACCACCAGGCCACAGGAGCAAAGCCAGTAACTGTTGAACCACCTGGAGCTTTCAGCTCTCATCTCTGGCCTTCTAGGTCTTCAGAAGGTAAGACCCTCCCTGGGCTCCCCAAAAGCTCTCTCCTGCCCCCATCTGCTCTGCCACAGCCACAGCTGTGCACAGCATGAGTCAAAGCAAAGGACAAAGGACCACAAAGCTACAGAAGGGACAGAAACAACACTCCACAGCACTGGCCAGGTGTTGTTTTCAGTGGCCCACTCCTCCACGTGCTACACTTTGTCTGAGACTTCCAGGGGCAAGGACACAGCCCTCAAAAGCTCCCCCAGCACAGCCACCAAAAGGATCTGCAGGAGATCCTGACACAGTGCCCTCCCTCACTAAAAAAGCTGCTTCAAGCCAACACCCAAAACCCAGGAGGAAAAGATTCCCACTGACCTCTGCCACTCCTGCTGTGGCCTGAGGTGGTATTTCAGGAGGCACTCCCCTCGCACGATGGGCACAGGGCACACAGCCTCTGCTTCCTGAGGGAGGAGGGTGACGTGAGACACAGCCTTTGCTGAGGGCAGCAGGCACAGGGGCAAGGTGGGCCGGGGTTACCTTGCTCTGGTAGGTGGTGAGCAGAGGGAAGATCTCTGGGTGGATGAGGTTCAGCTGAGTTTGGATCTTGTAGCTGCGTGGGTTGTGCACAGCAGAGGAGTTTTCATTGAGCACCAAGTGCTGAGTGCCAGGCCCAAATCTGTCAGAGGACAAAAATGCTCCACAGCTTCAGCCTCACCTTAGAACTGGGCACGTGTGCAGACCTGAACTAAAAACCTCACCTGAGCCAGCAGAGCTCTCTTTTTAGAGCTCTTTACTTTGGAACAAAGATGTGCACTCTCAGGGTCTGAGGATTGAGGTGACCCCAAGAGTGTAAAAGTCCTTTTGTTTCCCAGCCCATGCAGCCAAAGGAGTCTGAATGTGCAGGATCAGCTTCTCAAGGTTGTTTATTTTCCCTTCTCTAGAACATTCTTTCTCTGCCCTGCTGAGCTCTGTCCAGCAGCTCGGCCATGGCATTCTGTCTGCCCTCAGGGTGGTGTTCACATTTTATACCAAAAACTCCGTGTGCTGTGTTTACAATAACGTGCCAATATCTGCCATTGATGTTGGACAGTGTGTCTGTACCTTAAACCAACAGAAAAGTGTCACCAGCACAGCGAGACATGGAGGGCAGGAGAAGGAGAAGGAGGTCAGGACATGCCCAAATCCCTCCATCTTGACTCCCTAAACCCCATTCTAAAAAGCCCCAAAATTCCACTTTTCCACCCTGTGTTAATTCAACTACCACACTGCTCAAACCCTTGTGGCTTGTAATTCCTCACACAGAGTTAGCAGCTTTTTCCATGGGCTAAAATGGAAGCCACGGGTGGTTTTGACTTTGTGCCAAGGTCTCTGAGCCCCCTGCCAGGGTCTGGAGCCAGCCAGGGCAGCCAGAGGGATGTGCTGGGTTCCCAGCAGGACAGGCTGCTGCCCACAGAGACAGGAGCCCCAGGAGCACAGGACACGGTACCTCTCCATCCACTGCTGGTAGCGGCTGTCTCGCAGCACTGCCTCGGGGGTCATGTGAATAACCAAGGCCACCTGGTGCTCAGCAACTCCCTCCTGGTACCTGGGACACGTGCAAACAGAAAGAACATCTGTGCTCCGGTCCATGGCCTTGCCATGCCCTCCCCTCTCCCACTTTGGCGCTGCCAGAGATGCCCCCTGAGGCAGGCAGAGCAGGGATTTGTTTTCAGAGCACGGCCCTGGAGCTCCAGGCACTGCCTCACCCAAGCCACAAGGCTCAGGCCACTGTTTGCTGACACCTCCACTGTCCCCCACGGGGCAATTCCTCTCCTCCATCAGCAACAACACCTGCAGAGCCTGCAGGAGCCCAAATGCTTCTGCACAAGCCCTACAGAGTTGTCATGTGCAGTCCAGGCTTCCAGCAGCCAGGGAAGCAGCAGCCTCCACTGCTCCCCAAGCAGACACCAGGGCACATTCCTGCTCTGGAGGTCCCTGAGGGAAAACAGGCCCATGGCAGTCACAGAAACCCACAGGTCCTGCCTTTCCTAAAAGCCCCAAAATGTACCACAAATCCTTTCTCACATCTCAAGCTCCTTAACAGTGCCAAAGAGCTCAGACATGAGCCACGAGAAACAGCACACCTAGGCTGGAACAAGAGCAAAACTCAGCACAGGTGTCCTTCCCCAAGCACTGCAGCTGCCCCAGCCCTACCTTCGGAAGGTCTCGTTTTCACAGACAGCATCCACAAAGCCCTCGTGGGGACACTCCAGCACGAGGAACACTGGGCCAGGGTCAGTGGGGGTGCACAGCTCCTCAGGAAAGAGCTGCAGGCAGATACACAGTGGTCACATCACAACCAGCCTGCACACACAGCCCTTCCTGCACCTCTGTGTCAGACTCCTTTGTCAGTCAGAGCCCAGCAGCCCCTCCCAATGCTCAGTGCACCCAGCCAGGGCAGCTCTGGGGCCCTTTCTGCTCTCATTACACAGCAAAATCAAACGTGGGTAACAGCAAATCCCAACCCTGGCTCAGAGAAATCACAACCTAACCCGAAGAGGGGAATCTCAGCAGTTTCTAGGGTCCCATGGCAGATTCAGATGGTAGCAAAAGCACGTGTAAGGAAAAAAAGGTCTTAGAATGTGACACAAAAACGTGCTGATCCTGTTACCCAGGTCAGGATCTTCACTTGCAGATCACCTGGGCCAAAGCCAGAGCTGGCTCTGCCTCTCACTCCAGTGTTTGAGAGATCCAGACCCTGTACCCAGAACTGCTGAGTTTCTTCTGGTGCCAGAGGTGCAAAGAGGGTAAGGAGGGAGTGATGGCTACACAGGCATTCAACCCCCAGGTTTAAACAATGCAGGGATTAACTCCACCAGCTCACTCCTAGACCTGCACCAGCTTTGGCAAGGGGAGATGAAGCAGCTCTGCCAAACAGCAAACACCCAGCCATACCCACACAGGAGCTCATTCCCTGGTCACCACCCCAACAGCCCCAGGATGCACCGGCAGGCAAAGCATTCTGCACAAAAACCTGGCACCCTGGCAGCCCAGTGAAGGAGGCAGAGTGGCAAAGGCACAACAGAAGCACAGGCTCAGCTTACCTCTTTGCCTTCAAAAGTGATGCTCTCCCCATTTTTGAGGGCTGTAATGATGGGAAGGATGGCTGGAGTTCCCCTGAGAACAAGGCCACAGAAATATTGAGCTGCCAGCAGCCACGTGCCTGCTCCTGCTGCCCCGTGCCCCAGGCTGGGCTCTCATACTCACACTGGCAGCCCCAGCTCCTGGGCTTTAGCTGCGAGGAATTTCCCCTTCCTGGGGTGCACCTGCAAAGAGTCCAACACAATTATCACCCAAATAAAGAGGGCCACAAAACAACTTCATGTACTGCCAGCTTAACAGCTTCTTCACAAACCAAGGGAATCCTTTGTGCTTTTTCAGGTCCACAGCCACTGCTCCAATTTACCCCAAAAAGCTTTTCTGGACTCTCTGCTCTCCAGGATCAGGCTGCTGCTTCTTGCTCCCCTCTCAGCCAAGCAAGCACAACAGCCTGCCCTCCTCTGAGGGTTAGACAAGAATGGAACCTGTACACTCCTAACCACTGCTGGGTTCTAAAAAACACCTCCAGTTTTACACATTCCTACTCCTGCTACAGCAGCTCTGACACTTGAAAAGCAGAAACACATGAGAGCTTCAAAGCCCTACTTGAAAAGGCTATCTCCAATTAAATCCCTGCAGCAAGATGACATTAGAAAACTTTTCCTTACAGAGGGTGGTCAATGCTCCAAGCCTGCCAGTGTTTAAGAAATGGCTGGACAATGCCCTTTTTAAGTTTCAAATTTTGGGCAGCCTGACGTAGCCAGGCAGCTGGACTGGAGGGTTCAATCCTGGAAGTGTCCAAAGCCTGCTTGGATGGGGCTTGGAGCAACCTGATCTAGTGGAAGGTGTCCCTGCCCGCAGGGGCATGGAATGAGATTATCTTTAAGGTCTCTTCCAACCCAACTCATCCTGTTGTTATAGGTGATTACTGCATGTCCCTCCCCCCTGAAATACTCTGTTTTATTCTTTCATCTGTTGTGTCAGTTTAGAGACCCTGTGTCCAAACTTACTTTACAAAGAAAAGCTGTCACCAGGTCAGGATGCTTCCTTGCACACTTCTGCTCATCACCTGTAAAACAAAGCAAAACTACTAAAAAAATCAGCACTTACTATCACTTTTCTTAAAACCAAAACATGGCAAAATTTGCTAAAGTATTAACAGGAACATTATCCACCTAACTTGGAGCCCAGCAGCAAAATGTTATGAACACCCAAGGCCCGAGAGCCCATGGTTTCAAATACAGGAAGCCAAACTAAACCCCAAGACTGAAAAATAATCAGCCCAGCATGTACAAGTAATTAAATTACAAAGGTTGGAGCATCTACCCCCATCAGAAGCAAACTACTACAGGGACTAATCACACCAATCCTGTCCAATTTCTTGGCCTTTTAAGTTCTCTATCAACTTCCAAAGTACCAGAACACTTTCTGCCCCATGGAACCTTCCAGCTGAGCTTCTCTACCAACCCCACTTTCAGACAGCAAATGGCTCAGAGGACAAATTCCTACCCTTAGTTCATCTCATTCAAGTTAAAGAGGCCATTCCATGTGTTTCACCTGCTTTCTTTGGGCTTTCTTTTCCTTCCTCCAAGCTTTGCTGTGCAGCTCTCGGGGATCCAGGCCCTGTGTCCCCTTCAGGGCTATTTCCACCTTGGGGAGATGCTCCAGGACTCTGGGGTGATGAACTTTCAGCAGCCAGTGGTTTTCCTGTCCCAAATCCAATAAAAGCAGACAAAGATCACTCAATCCAAAGCAACAAAAAAGAAAAGTACAAGTAGCATTCCCTCTTCCATGACAGTCAGGTTTAAACTGCACCAGGACACAGAGCTCCTCCCCTCAGCCTAGCTTGCACTTGCATTCTCCTGTCACTTATTTCAGGAGCCATCCTTCATCCAAGTCCTTCTCCCCAAACTGTTAAACTCTGTCAAGTCTGTGCTGCACCCTCAGTATCACAGTTCCCAGCAGAGAGATTGCAGCTGGCTGAGAAAGCCAAACCCAGGGATGTTTCACAGGTCATTCCATCCACCCACACCTAAAGGAAAAAGCCAAGGCCCTGACTCAGCAGGTCTTGTTGTTTAAATGAGATGCTTCTGCTGAGAAAAGCAAATTAATGAACCTCTGCTTACTCAGGCTGGCAAACAGAAGCTGCTCCTTGAACTTTCATTGTGCTTACTGAGCATGAGCTTCCCCTGTCCCCCTGCAGCACCAGTGCTCACCTGTCAGGGGGATTTGGTAGACAGTCATTGTCTCATCCTTGTACTCTGGCTCTGTGTGCAGCTGCACAGCTGGAAGAGATCAAAAACCACCATAATATCTGCTTATTAACAGATATTAACACTCTTCAAGGATATAAATCACAAAAGTGTCTTTGTCTTTCTTAAACACAACCTGCTGAACATTCCCTTTCCCTTTCTCCACCCAACTGCAAACCCTAATGAACAACTGAAGTTTTAAAAGCCCATCATCCTCAGGGAGCAGCCCAGGATGCCACGGTGAGCAAATTCACTGGCAGACTCTGGAAGCAAACTGCCTTCAAATGCTGATTCCAAAATTCCAAAAATCAAAAACTGCAGAGAATCAGCCAGCCTGGTAGCCCCTGAGCAGAAAGAGAGCTGGAAACACTGTTGTGAGGGGTTTAACAGTGTATCAGAGCAAAACAAATGTTTAAAACATCCTCTGAGTGGACCTAAACCAGAGGCTGAGGCTGTTGCTCAGCAATGCAACCTTGGCTAGAGATGAAACAAAAAGTTCCAAGTTCCTTTGCTCCACATCCCTGAGCCACGTACCTAAATCCATCCTTTTGAGGGGCCCGGGAAAGAGGCGAATGGCTTTCAAGTAGTTTTGCTGGAAAAGAGACAGAGCATCAGGAGAGGGCATGAGCAGTGCCACAACAAACACCCAGTCAGACCAACCTGAGCAGCTCACACAGCTCTGGGCAGGTGTCCCACCTCTGGCAGGCACTGTGCCATCAGAAAGGGAAAGAGCCACTGTCCCCACCCCCTCCAGCCATGCCATTACTCAGCAGAAACTGCAAGGAAATGAAACCACTGCAGCAACGCTGAGGGTTGCAAATTTCTGGTCCAGACGTGGCATTAGGCTGGCAAGGACCACATCAAACAGGAGAGCAGAGACTGAGCTCCTATTAATGTAAAATGGGGAGGGAGCAGGCAAGGGAACAAAGATCCTCCCTTCTCCCAGAAGCTGATTTACCAGGATACAAGACCACAAGGTAGGTGCAGAAGATTTCTGCCGTCCTGTAACTGAAGAGATTTGGATTTTCAAGCCAGCCCTTTGGGCTGACACTAATTCAGACCAGCATTTCACACCTGCACAGAGATTCCCTTTGCCAGCAGGTCTCCCACTTCCAGGGTGAGCTTTAACACTTTGAGGGCTTGCTCTGCCTCCTGCACCCTGCCACACTTACCAGCTTTGGTGGCCCCAGGAACACACACCTCTGGAGCCCTATAGCCTTCAGGGTGAGAATCATACCTAAGAGCAAGCAGAGAAACAGCTTTACCACAGCTCCAGTGCCAAAAGAAAGATCCCTCTGTGTTCAGGAGTGCTTGGCCTCTCCACAAAGACCAGAACTGAACCTGGACCTGAATTCAGTTTTGTAGCAGTTTCAACAAGTCACTTGCCTCTACAGATAAAGAAAATACACATCTTGATGAAATTAATCTGAAGCAAGGCATCTGAACAGATCACTAATCTCCTCCTTTTCTTGGAGATATCCAGAATTTCAATGGGCAGGCTCCACAGCCATCTGTCCTAACCTCATCCTGCACTGACCACCAACTTTCGTGTGCTCCTTTGGACTCAAACCAGCCTAATCCCCCAACACCTCCCTGCTGCCAACACTAACACCACCTTCTGCTCAGGAGATTTTTGGGAAGCTGAAGCCAGGCAGGGCCTGTCCCACCACGTGCGTGCGCTGTCAGAGCCCCAGCCCAGCCCCCAGGCAGCGATGCCGCCGTCCCCACCGCAGCCTGGAACATCCCCGCGATGTGACCGCGTCCTGCCAGGGAGCTGCTGCCCGAGGGGTCCCCGCAAAGGGACCGCGTCCTGCCCGAGGGGTCCCCGCAAAGGGACCGCGTCCTGCCCGAGGGGTCCCCGCAAAGGGACCGCGTCCTGCCCGAGGGGTCCCCGCAAAGCGACCGCGTCCTGCCCGAGGGGTCCCCGCAAAGCGACCGCGTCCTGCCCGAGGGCTCTGCCCGCAAAGCGACCGCGTCCTGCCCGAGGGGTCCCCGCAAAGCGACCGCGTCCTGCCCGCGGGCACCTGGCACTCACCCGGCAGCCCCCCGACGTTGGCCCAGGCCACGCGGCTGAGGAAGATGCTGTCCAGGTGGGAGATCTTCAGCCTGCGGGGCGGACGGGGGTGAGCAGGGCCCGCTGCGGCGCCGGCTCCCCCCGCGCTCTCGCACTTACTTGTGCTCCTGCATGGCGCGCTGCGTGCCCTCGCCGCAGTTGAACAGATACCTGGGGGAGGACACGGCGGCGTCAGGGCAGGCCCGGCCGGGAGCCGCCGCCGCCGCCAGCCCCGCACTCACCGGTTGAACTCGGAGAACACGTATACGGCGGCCCCCGCGTCGCGGCTCCCGGCCGCCACCACCTGCACGTACACGGTGTTGGGCCCCGCCAGGCCCGTGCCCGCGCTCCGCCGCCGCTCGCGGGCCCACACGTGCCGGGGCACGTCCTTGGGCCGCCGCGCCGGCCGCGCCGCTGAGGGGCCCTCGGCCATGGCGCGGCCGCCGGGGCCCGCCCGCTGCCACACGAGCCCGGGGCCGGCCCGTCCCCACACGAGCCCCGGACCCGCCCGTCCCCACACGAGCCCGCGGGCCGCCGGCAGCGCCAGCGCCCACATCCGCGCGCGCGCCCCGCCCCGCCCCGCCTGGCGCGCCGCGGCCAATGAGAGGCCAGAAATGCCCGCCGGCGCCCCGCCCCTTCTGTACGTCACGCGGGCGGACCAATGGCGAGTGAGAACAGCAGGCAACGCCCCGCCCCCGAAGCGCCGCCGTCCTGCCCGGCCGCTGACACGTGACCGCGCTCTGCCGGTCGGTGTTCGGGGGATGGCGGTCCGGGCGGTGCTGTGTCCGGTGTGCGGGGTTCTGTGTCCGGTCGCTGCCGGTCCTGTGTCCGGTCTGGCCGGGGTTCTGTGTCCGGTCTGTTCAGTTCTGTGTCCGGTCCAGGCGGTTCTGAGTCCGGTCCGGCCGGTCCTGTGTCCGGTCATTGCCGGTCCTGTGTCCGGTCCAGGCTCTTCTCTGTCCGGTCCGGCCGGTCCTGTGTCCGGTCCGGTTGGGGTTCTGTATCCGGTCCGTTCGGCTCTGTGTCCGGTCACTGCCGGTTCTGTATCCGGTCACTACCGGGACTCTGTGTCCGGTCATTGCCGGTCCTGTGTCCGGTCCGGCCGCTTCTCTGCCCATGCACTGCCGGGGTTCTGCCCGTCCATCCCGGCTCTGGGCCCCGGCGCTGCCGGGCCCGGCTCCCAGCTCCGCTGAGCCGCGGCCCTGCTGGACCCCCCGTTGCCCGGTCAGGCCCGGTCAGGCCCGGTGTCCCCAGCGGCTCCAGCCCGGCTGTGTGTCACAGAATCACAGAATAATGGATTGGAAGAGACCTCTAAGATCATCAAGTCCAACCCATGCCCCAACACCTCACCTAGACTACAGCACCAAGTGCCACGTCCAGTCTTTTTTTAAACACATCCAGAGATGGTGATTCCACCACCTCCCTGGGAAGACAATTCCAGAACTTTATTATTCTTTAGGTGAATTTTGTTCCTAATATCCAACCTGTACCTCCCCTGATGCAGCTCGAGGCTGTGTCCTCTGGTTCTGTCAGTGCTGCCCGGTGGAAGAGACCGACCCCACCTGTCTGCACCTCCCTTCAGGGAGCTGTGGAGAGCAACGAGGTCACCTCTGAGCCTCCTCTTCTCCAGGCTGAGCACCCCCAGCTCCTCCAAACGTTCCTCACAGGGTTTGTGTTCCCAGCCCCTCTCCAGCCTCGTTGACTCCTCTGGACGCGCTCGAGCATCTCAACGTCCTTCCCAAACTGAGGGGCCAGAGCTGGGCACAGCCCTCAGTGACCTCCCTGCTCCTGCTGGCCACACCATTCCTGATCCAGGTCAGGAGCCATTGGCCTTCTTGGCCACCAGGGCACTCTGCTGGCTCACGTCCAGCCGGCTGTGGACCAGCACCCCCAGCTCCCTTTCTGCCTGGGCACTGTCCAGCCACGCTGTGCCCGGCCTGGAACGCTGGAGGGGATTTTTGTGGCCAAAACGCAGAACTTGGCACTTGCAGACACGCAGAGCCTGGGATGTGCCGTCCCACAGAGGCGTTTGTTTGTCCCTGGTGCTGTGACACCCACACAGGCCCGGCTGGGGCCTCCCAGGAGAGACCCCAAACGGGGAACCCGCGGGGTTTATCCCCTCACAGCTCCTCACTCCCAAACGTGCCTCCTTGAGGAATCCCATCCCACTGTTTGATCTCCCTCTCGCTAAGAAAATGCTTCCTAACATCAGGAGGACATTCCAATTTACATGAGAGATTTAATTGGAGATAGCCTTTTCAAGTGGGCCTTTGAAGCTCTCATGTGTTTCTGCTTTTCAAGTGTCACAGCTGCTGTGGCAGGAGTAGGAATGTGTAAAACTGGAGGTGTTTTTAGAACCCAGCAGTGGTTAGGAGTGGAAATCCGGGGCACTGGGAATATTTCTCTCTCTGCTCTGGGGTGTCCTGACCCCCAGGGGAGCACTGACTTTGGAGAAAAACTTCCAAAGCCTCAAGGCAAACCAGAAACCACAAAAGTGTGAAATAGATGGTGGAGATTGTAGAGAGTAGTGTAGTGTGTCACACGGGTGAGAAATTTAGGTTTTAGGATTTTTAGTATGTTATCTACAATATTTACATTGTATATATTTATATTATATTTATATATTATTTACAATGCTTATAGATGGGTTCAAGATGGAGAGTGCAGGGTGTTGTCTTGAGTTCCTTTCTTCTTTCTTCTTCTTCTTCTTGGGTTTGGGTGGTATCTTGTAATTGGGCAGAAAAATCCTCATTGCAGGTCTTTAGGGGTCAGTTATTGGGTTAGAAAGGGAAATAATTTAGGTGTCACTTCTTAATTAGGTAGCTTAGTTTTTGATTAGACTTAAAAGGCCTTGTAACACGAGGTCATTGGCCATTTTTGTGCTGCTTTTCCTGCATGCAGAGTCTGGTGCAGACAGTGCTGAAGTTTTGATAACAATAAACAGAAGCTGAAGACAGAAAAAGTCCAATGCATCTCTGGTTCCTGACACAGAGCTGCTCCAGGAGGGTCTCCCCTGCCAAGGGAGCCCCCAGGGAGTTGGGACCCACAAACTCACAGTGAGGAGTGTGCAGGTTCCATTCTTGTCTAACCCTCAGAGGAGGGCAGGCTGTTGTGCTTGCTTGGCTGAGAGGGGAGCAAGAAGCAGCAGCCTGATCCTGGAGAGCAGAGAGTCCAGAAAAGCCTTTTTGGGATAAATTAGAGCAGTGGCTGTTGAGAGGAATAGTGGATTTGTCTTTCCAACCAGCTGTGCTGGTTTTATCTACCAGCACTGAGAGGTAAAAGAAACAATGGGAAGGATTCCACTGATTGACGAATGGAAAAAAGATATTTGTTTTACAAATAAGCTTTAGGTTTGCTGATAAATAAAATTAAGACATTGAAAGATGAAGGAAACAATGGGGAAAACCCCAAAATTCCATAAGAATTAAAAATGAAAAGGGAGGGTTGTACATTAGAGGGAAATCTCTGGTATCAGGCATTTCAGGAAGTCTGAACTTCTCAAGTAGCTCAGGCAATGGGGAAAGAGAGAAGGGAAATGCGGCCGGGAAATTGGGATAAAAAGGAGGCTGTGTCCTCCAAAAACTGGGGACACCCCAGGGGAATGCCCCATGGCCTCTCCCTTTATTGGAATAAAGTAAAAGGACATCAGCCTCTGATGTTTGTGGACTGATTCTCCTAACACCATGGACCTGAAAAAGCACAAAAGATTCCCTTGGTTTGTGAAGAAGCTGTTAAGCTGGCAGTACATGAAGTTGTTTTGTGGCCCTCTTTATTTGGGTGATAATTGTGTTGGACTCTTTGCAGGTGCACCCCAGGAAGGGGAAATTCCTCGCAGCTAAAGCCCAGGAGCTGGGGCTGCCAGTGTGAGTATGAGAGCCCAGCCTGGGGCACGGGGCAGCAGGAGCAGGCACGTGGCTGCTGGCAGCTCAATATTTCTGTGGCCTTGTTCTCAGGGGAACTCCAGCCATTCTTCCCATCATTACAGCCCTCAAAAATGGGGAGAGCATCACTTTTGAAGGCAAAGAGGTAAGCTGTGCCTGTGCTTCTGTTGTGCCTTTGCCACTCTGCCTCCTTCACTGGGCTGCCAGGGTGCCAGGTTTTTGTGCAGAATGCTTTGCCTGCCGGTGCATCCTGGGGCTGTTGGGGTGGTGACCAGGGAATGAGCTCCTGTGTGGGTATGGCTGGGTGTTTGCTGTTTGGCAGAGCTGCTTCATCTCCCCTTGCCAAAGCTGGTCTAGGAGTGAGCTGGTGGAGTTAATCCCTGCATTGTTTAAACCTGGGGGTTGAATGCCTGTGTAGCCATCACTCCCTCCTTACCCTCTTTGCACCTCTGGCACCAGAAGAAACTCAGCAGTTCTGGGGTTGTGGCTTTGCCCTCCCTCACTGGGCTGCCAGGGTGACAATTCTTTGTGCAGATTGTTTGCCTGCCAGTACATCCTGGGGAACATTCCAGGCGAACTCCAGCCATCCTTACAGCTCACTGAGCCAAGCTGGGGCAGCTGTCAGATCCCTCTCCTGGCCTGGCCTCCATCAAGGGGGTTGAGCCTCCTGAAGCCCCTCAGAACCCCTGAAATTCCCAGGCTCCCCCATTCCCCCCTGCTCAGGACCTGTGGACCAACCCCCAGCTGCAGCTCTGTTTATTTCTGAGCTCTCCAACCTCTCTCTGAGCTCTCTGGGGCTCTTTGTTTGTTTCAAAAAGAGCCCCTTGATGTTATTGTAACCAGAATACCCCAACATAAACAACCCTGACTGTCAATATCCCTTTTCTCCCTGAGTTCCAAAGGAAAACCTTATCTTTCCCAGTGCTTTGCTTTCCAAACACTGTCTCCCTTTATTCTTAGTGCCAATGTTCTTCCCTTTCTCTCCCCGTGATCCTTTCAGTCAGGCCCTCTCCAGATCTTGCCATGGTGATTACAGCTGTTCTGTCATTCTTCAGACTTAAAATTCACCTGCTTTCTCACAACAGCTCAAATTAGCATGGTTTTCCTCCCTTCTGAATGAAATGAAAGGTTTGTTCCTTTGAGTGGCAAACTCTTTGCTCACACACACATCACCCCTGGCAGCCCAGAGCTTGCTCATGGCACTTGGCTCTGCTCCCCATGTGAGAGGGGAAACTCTGAAGAAGTTTCAGAGTTTAAAAGCTGGAGTTTCCAAAGGCTCTGTGCTCCTTCCTGCTCCACTGCTGCATCAATCCCTCCCCCTGGCATTGCTTTTCTGGTCAGGTGAGTGAGGAAGCATGAAAATACTTCTTAATTTTTTTTTTTTTTTTTGTGCTTATTGCATTTTTTAAATACCTTTAGAAGCACAGGAGTTTTCTTAGGGCTGTGACCAGCTGGCATGAGGGTTCCAGCCAGTGTTTCTTTAGTGGGTGAAGTAACTAAGAAGGTGTGTGGTATTTTTCATCCAATGAACCCTGGCAATTCTGTCCAAGCCTGCTGGCTTGAGGGTGTGTGCCCAGGCGAGTGTGGAGAGCTGTCACTTCTGCAGAGTGACAGAACTGCCTGCCTGCAGTTTTGCCCATTGATCAGCCAAAAACTAATATTTGGGTAGCCTTAGCCAATGCCTCAGGCTTAGATACCAAATTTTTAACTCATGCAAGCCGTGAAAAGCCATTTTCAACTTGTTTAGTCAGCTTGCCTGTAGATACTTGGCCAATACCAAAAACCATTCCTCCACATCTTTCATTATAAATCCCTCTGATGGATGGGGGGCTTGGACCAAATTCCTTCCTGAAGCATCCTTTGAACCCCAACAACTGGAAATTCTTGGTTCTGTAAAAATCTGCCTCATCAGTCTTAGGAAGGCCCCAAGGAAGTGCAAAATGCCCCTGAAGCTGATCAGAGGCTCTCAGCAGCAGCACACAAATGTCCTTTACTGTTTGGGCTGCAGGGTGCTCTGGCTTCTCACAGAGGGGCAGGAATTTCAGAGACTGGCTCATGGCTGAGGAGGAAATGCCTTTTGTTGGGCAGTTTTGGCCCTTGCTTGGGGTGAGAGCTGCCCCATGCTAACAGGTGGCCTGGTGGGTAAGTGGGGACACCCCAGAGCTCAGTCCCTGTCGCTCCCACGGTGACTGAGGGTGGCTCGTGCCCCGTGCAGCTGCTGTGACAGGGCCACCAGCAGGGCCCTGAGGGGCCTCCAGCACAGGGAGGACGTGGAGCTGCTGGAGCCAGTCCAGAGGAGGCCACCAAGATGATCAGAGGGATGGACATTGTTGGGGAAGATGAAACAGGAAAGCCTTATAAATACGATTGCCTGGCAAAAGATTTTGAGAATATGGAAGCTATAAGCAAGATTGAAATGAAAGCAAGCTTTGAGACACCAAACCTTGGTCAGTGAACAAGTGGAAAACAATGGCATGGCCGGCTGAAGGTAATCCCCTCCTGATGAAACAACACCCTCTGCTTGCAGACAGCTCCGAGCCTCAGAGCAGACCCTGCCAGCTTGGCAGAAGGGGTCCAAAGAGTCGTTTTTAGGGTTGAAAATGTAACACAGGATGGTAATGTCATGATTCTTATAGGCTGTAGGATTTGTATCTTGTACTAGATTGGTTAGTGAAAATTGGAATATTCAGCACAGAAGAAGATTTATTGTATTGTAATGGGAACTTCCCTCTCTTGCTCTTACTCTTACTGTTACTCTTGCTCTTGCTCTTACTCTTTCTTGCTCTTGCCTCTCTCTCTTGCTCTTTGGGGTCTCTCTTTGGGGTCTCTCTTTGGGGGTCTCTCTTTCAGGCCTGCTCTGAGCTGTGGCTGGCAGCCCCAAGCAGGGCCCTGCACCCATGTCCTTTGCAATAAACCTTCCAAGCCCTGGCTTCAGAGATCTCCTGCCTCTGTCCATCCCGACCATCCTACCCACCCTCACTCCAACACAGCACCTCTGGTACGACAAAAGGCTGAGAGAATTGGGATTGTTCAGCCTGAGTAGAGCAGCCTCAGGGTGATTTAGTTGTGGCCTTTCAGTACCTGAAGGGACCCTACAAGAGATGATTTACAAGGGCCTGGAGTGACAGGACAGGGGAGAATGACTTCAAATTAAAAGACAGCAGGTTTAGATTGGATGTAAGGAAGAAATTGTTCCCTGGGAGGGTGGGCAGGCCCTGGCACAGGGTGCCCAGAGCAGCTGTGGCTGCCCCTGGATCCCTGGCAGTGCCCAAGGCCAGGCTGGACAGGGCTGGGAGCAGCCTGGGACACTGGAAGGTGTCCCTGCCGTGGCAGGGGTGGAATGAGGTGAACTTTAAGGTCCCTTCCAACCCAGCAGTTCTGGGTTTCTGTGACACTGCTCCAGGAGCACACACATGTCCTGGAGCAGGTCTCCCAGCCCTTTGATATGAAATGCTAAATTACAGTCTGATTCCCCCCAAAGCCTCAGTCCCCACTGCAGGGTGCAGGGGTCACACACAATAACCACCCCTAACCTGGAGAGTGCTCACAAACCCAGCTCTGCCTCGGGGCTGCAGGGAAGCCTCCCCATCCTGCTCGGGAATGCTCCAATAACACACAGCAATGCAGTTTGGATAACTAACCCAGCTGCAGAGATAGCATCAGCCATGCCACAAGAGAGATTTGAAAGCAATATCCTGACAGACCCCACCCACAGACAAAGGAGGATCCTTATCTTTGGGATTTCCCCAAGGTGATACCGATGCTTCCCTTTGTTTGCTGTGTATTCCACTGATTAGCATCATCCCCTGGAGCCTGGGGTTTATTGGAAGAGCAGGTTTACACACAGCTTAAAGACAGCACAGGACAATATGAAGAGTTTGGCGTGGCAGTGGCTCATAAAGATAACCAGTCTGGTCAAGATAAGGAGCAAAACTAGTGGAAAGTAGATCTTGAGGGCGAAGCAATAACCACAAGATGCTGGTCCCAGGCACAGAGAATCCCCCAAAGACAGCAGGGATCAAGAGAGGACACTCTGACATCACCCTGAGGCAGGAGGGTGTGCAGCTGGAGCTGGGGCTCGGTGCACACTGCCCTCCACACAGAACTGGATGAGCTGCAGAGCGTGGGCAGCTCACAGCCTCGCCCTGAAGGTGCCCCAAAAAAATGAAAAGGGAGGGTTGTACATTAGAGGGAAATCTCTGGTATCAGGCGTATTGGAAGTCTGAACCTCTCAAGTAGCTCAGGCAATGGGGAAAGAGAGAAGGGAAATGCGGCCGGGAAATTGGGATAAAAAGGAGGCTGTGTCCTCCAAAAACTGGGGAGACCCCAGGGGAATGACCCACGGCCTCTCCCTTTATTCAAATAAAGAAAAAGGACTCCTCTGTCTCCTTTTGGACATCAGCCTCTGATGTTTGTGGATTGATTTTCACCCAGCACTGGACAGGACCCTGCCACTGAGGCGTGAAAGTGGTGTCAGCATCACCTCAACTCAGCAAGGACTTCCCTGCTGCACAGCACGACCTTGGGCATGGATACTCCAGGGGGCTGTCCCAGACCCCCTTTTCCAGTGGCCTCTGGGCCAGACATGCTGCTGGCCACGCTGCCAGCCCCTCAGAGGCTCAAGTCCAGCTCATGGGAACTGCATCAAATGAAATCCCAAATGGACCAGTGGCTGGAACGTCGTGCCCAAGACAAAGGCATGAGGGGTGACCTGGGAATTTGTGAGTGTCCCTAAGCCTTTCATTGGAGCCAGCTGTGTGTGCACCAATTTTATACAGCCCCCAGAAGGGCATGATCTTGTTTAGAATGTTCTAAAGTTTCTCCTCTAACACCCCTTGACATGGAAACGCGTGTGAGCAAAGGTTCCTGGTGAGAATTCCCAGATTCCCTTCGAGTAACCAGTGACAAAACCCCCAAGTCCCCAGGTGGGTTATGGTGAGCCTGCAAAAGGGGCTGTGGGACAGCAGCAGGGTCTCACAAAGGGTCCCCTCTTTCTCAGCATTGCAACTTAGAGCTCCAAAAGCTCAAAGGATTCACGTTAAATCCTGCTCAGTTTGGCTCTGCACAGCCCCAGAGGCGGATTTGCCCTGCAAACCTGTGGTAGCTGAGGGATAAATGCAGTTACCAACGGCATGGAGTGATGGGGAACAGGCAGGGAATCCAGGAGGAGAAAGCAATTTACAATGCTTCTTTTGCCATAAAGGATTTGAATGGAGATTGTGGGTAGGATTACTTTAAGAGGTGAGCTTTCAGGTGGTTCATCCCTCAGATTAGTGGCATTTTGCTGAAGAGGTCTTGTTCCTCAGCAACAAATCATGACAGTACTTGGCAGAGGAGTGGGGAAACTCTCAAAAAGTGGCACAGGACATGACAGGCACTGCTTTAGCCAGAAAAAAACCTTCAAAATAAAACCCCCAGAAAATAAATATGCAAAGATATAGGCAACTAAATAGGAGAAAAACTCATTAGGCCTCAGAAATACTGGAATTTAGAATGATTTCAGGGAGCCAGCAGCAAGGTGTAACTGAGGGAGCTGCATTAAAGAAGAGTTTACTTTTCTTATCTGCAATCTGCCCCAGCCCCCCGGTCCTGTGTCTGCCAGAGCAGCAGATGTATGGATAAGCCTGGTCCCTGCAGAGCCCCTTCTCCCTCTCCCAGTCCTCCCAGTCCAGGCATATTTCTTTCTGCTCTTTCAATAAAAGAAAGGTAAGCACCCCACACCCAGCTGCAGCGGCTTGTGATTATTTTCAATATTGCCTGTCAAAGTATAAATTAAATAAATTCCTCTTTGTTCGAGGAGGAACAGAACAGCCCATTCCCATATCCCATTCCCATATCCCCATTCCCCAGCCCATTCCCATATCCCATTCCCATATCCCATTCTCATTCCCCATCCCATTCCCACACCCCATTCCCCATCCCATTCTCTATCCCATTCCCATATCCCATTCCACCATCTCATTCCCATATCCCATTCCCCAGCCTATTCCCATATCCCAAAGCTCCCATATCCCATTCCTCATCCCATTTCCCATCCCATTCCCATATCCCATTCCCATATCCCACAGCTCCCATATCCCATTCCCATATCCTATTTCCATATCCCACAGCTCCCATATCCCATTTCCCCATCCCATTCCCATATCCCACAGCTCCCATATCCCATTCCCCATCCCGTTCCCATATCCCATTTCCCCATCCCATCTCCATCCCGTTCCCATATCCCATTTCCCCATCCCATTCCCATATCCCGTTCCCATATTCCATTCCCGTATCCCACAGCTCCCATATCCCATTCCCATATCCTGTTCCCATATCCCATTCCCATATCCCACAGCTCCCATATCCCATTTCCCCATCCCATTCCCATATCCCATTCCCATATCCCGTTCCCATATCCCATTCCCATATCCCACAGCTCCCATATCCCATTCCCATATCCCACAGCTCCCATATCCCATTCCCATATCCCATTCCTGTATCCCACAGCTCCCATATCCCATCTCCATCCCGTTCCCATATCCCATTCCCGTATCCCACAGCTCCCATATCCCATTCCCATATCCCATTCCCGTATCCCACAGCTCCCATATCCCATCTCCATCCCGTTCCCCAGCCCCGTCCCGCAGCCGCCGGCGCTGCAGCGGCCCGGGCCCGGCCCTAGGTGGCACCGCGGCTCCGCCGCCGCCACCGCGTCCCGCCGGGACCGGGCGGGAGGTG
Source organism: Vidua chalybeata (assembly GCF_026979565.1). Taxonomy (NCBI): domain Eukaryota; kingdom Metazoa; phylum Chordata; class Aves; order Passeriformes; family Viduidae; genus Vidua; species Vidua chalybeata. The sequence goes on from NC_071548.1 coordinate 1,546,167, forward strand.
AGGACGGGGCAGCCCCGGCGAGTCCCCTCCGCCTCCTGCGGCCCGCCGCGATGTCCCGCGTCCCCGCTGCCCCTGGCTGTCCCACCGCCACCGCCCAAGCTGTCCCTGGGCTGCTCTGTGCCCCCCGGCTGCCCCTGCGCTGCCCCGTCCCCTCCGTGCTGCCCCTGGGCTGCTCCACGTCCTTGCCCAGCACCTGCTGCTGCTTCGGGCTCAGCCCTATCCGGAGAACCCGGACATCGCACAGCACGGAGCTCCCACCGCGGCTGCCTGTCACCTGCCCTCCGTGCCGCCTGTAGCACCCCCAGGGCAAATCCTGCGGCAAGGCCGGGCTCCAGGGGCCCCTGCCCGGGGAGCAGAGGCGGCTCCCGCAGCGGCACAGGCAGGACCCCTGCCCCATGGGTGCCCTGTCCCCCTCCAGCACAGCTGTAACACAGGCTGGCACATGGGACCCTGCCCCACTGAGGGTGGCACCTTGCCCGTGGCCAGCTCCAGGCACAGCTTGGACAGCCCAGGAGCCCAAGCTGCCGCTGGGTTTTCAGCAGCTCACCCATCCCAGGACTTGTATCACAGGGCCTTGAGGCTGCTGCTTGATGTGGGCAAATCCTGATGATGAAAGAGGGCCGTGGAGCATTTGTGGAATGTATCCCCCTGTTTGTTCAATCCCCCAAGGAGGAGCAGTGGGATTTCCTCCACTCTGAGCTCCAGCCCTCTCCCCATCCTGCTCCTCGCATGGTGTGTGTGCCACAGGAGCAGATCCCTTCAGGACCCAGCGCCCAGAACCTCTCTGCTTGTTGCATGGATGACCCTCTCCATCATCTCCTCCAGAAATCAGAGCTCAGGACTTCTGCTGAGGTTTCCCCAGGAGCTGAGATGGGCCTGGAGAGTGGTGCAGGGTGGCTCAGAGCTGGTCTGTCTGGGCAGAACCAGCGCCCTTGGTGCCAGCTGGGCTCAGTGGTGCCAGACCCCCATGCAGAGAGAGATGCCGGGATCCCACCTCTGCTCAGAGGGGTCCCTAGGTACAAAGCTGCTTCCCCTCGCTCCCAGTCATCCCATGAACCAAACTGGAGCGAGCACACACTTCAGGGGGTGGCTGACAGTTCACCCTTGACACGGAGCTCGTTTCACTCCATCCCCCTCCTCATTTATTTATGGTCCTTCATCGCAGCGTGGCTTCACCCTGATGGACGGTGTTTGCACATGTCCCTCTTATCCGGAACATGGGGCTTTGCAGCCACTTCTCTATTTACTGTAATTTTTAGCTCAGACACAAGCAGAACTCCCACCCTGTCTGGGCGTCTCAGTGCAGAAAACAAGACTAAACTATTTTGGGATGTTTTTCCCTTTTCCTCATACTTGGGTGCTTTCCCATGTGGCTAAGTCTTCGGAGCCTTGGGGAGGGTGAACCTGTTTCACACACCCCTGAGAGCTGCCTCTGACCCCTGCACGCACTTTAACCCCCTCCTCTGACCACAGGCACCTCCCACACAGGGCAGCTTCATGCTCCACTTGGTTTTCCGAGCTAGGAAATGCATCCAGTGCCGGGGATGAGCTGAGAGCACAGCGGATGGGAACGAGCCTCCCAGGCTCCATCCTCACCCTCCTCCTTGTCACCTCGTCTGCTCACACCTCCTCAGGGTGCCCAGAATGCTGTCTACTGCTGCCCCAAGACAAGGAAGGAACATGGGTTTGGCCCTGTTTGCCTGGCAAATGTGGAAAAGAGCCTGGAAAATGCCCCTTTGCCTCCGTCACTCCCATTTTAGTCCCACTGGGTGGCACCCGCTGGGGAAAGGCCGGCAATGTGCAAAGCTTCCCCCCCCCCCCCGCCTCTGTCACAGCCAAGGGTCTCTCCATTGGAGTTTACTTTAAGGTCTAATAAAATTTCCAAACTGGAAAAATCTTTATGCAGAGGTTTGCTTTGTTTAAAGGAAGAGGACCATAAAGATAAAGCCTTGCCTGCCCGCCGCTCCCCTCCCGCTGCCCGGGCGAGGGGCCGCGGCTCAGCCCTTCCCTCCCAGCCGGAGGAAGAGCTTGTTTTCCTAACGAGAAGTTTGAAGATTAAAAGGGGAAAAAAATCAGCCATTTGGAATCCTCTACTGACGCTGCAAATACCCTCGTTAATAGATATGTCTCGTTTTGTTACCTCATTTTAATTAATCACTAAACAAAGACAGCTGCCAAATTTTGGCTCTGGCTTTGAGCCTACAACTGACTTGAAGCCCTTGAAAAATAGACTATTTATGGTGCCTGGGCTTAAAGCTTAAATTTCTTGTATAAACTTTACCCTTCCTAAGAAGAGCGTGGGGAGAGCTTTGCTGGCCCCGTGCACGGTGCCCATGCCCCCATGCCCAGCCGGTGTGGGCCAGGAGGGATTGGGGTCCCTCGGGCTGCTGCCAGCCCCATCTCACAGCCCAGGAGCAGCTGCACCGGGGCCAGGGTGTCCCTCAACAAGTGCTGTCCCAGCCCTGTTGTCCCCACACAGGCAGGTGCCACCACCAAGGGAGGTGCCCAATTCCTTTTGCCAAGTGAGAGTTATCCACAGGGCAGAGCATCCTGGTGCAGGAGAGCATCCCTGTGCTCCTAGGGCTGGCTGGGGGCCTAAGGGAAGTATTTGTATCCCAGACCTGCAGTGTGTGGGGTGAAGATGTTATTTCATGTTTTAGGGCATGGCTGCTGCCTCCAACCCTGCCACTTCCCCCGTGGGATGGGGCTCCTGCCTCATCCCAAATACCAGAGCCTTGGGATTTGGCATCGTGATGGAGCTGCTCAGGCTGCCCACAGCAGGGACACGAGGCCTCAGTGCCTTCCCTTGGGTGCCAGCTTGGTGCTCCACAGGCTCTGAAAGGGCACTTTTATTTATGTATGCATTTTTGGGAGTAGCCTGGGGAAAGGCTTCAGCTTGTCCTTCCCCATCCCTTCAGATCACAGGCAGGGAAGGAGCTTTCCTGGAGGGCTGGGGCTTGACGTTGCAGGAGGAGCAGCCCCGGTGCAGACTTTAGGCTGCCCGGTGCTGTTCAGGGCAGGCAGGTGAAGCAGGGGCTGCGGTGCCTGGGCGCTGCGTGCCCTGGCGTGCAAGGCTCTGCAGAGCCCACTGTCCTCGCTGCTGGCCCTGAGTGAGTGCCCGGTGTCTGTCTGTCCTGCTGCCCGGGGTCTGTCTGTCCTGCTGCCCGGTGTCTGTCTGTCCTGCTGCCCGGTGTCTGTCCGTCCTGCTGCACGGTGTCTGTCTGTCCTGCTGCCTGGTGTCTGTCTGTCCTGCTGCCTGGTATCTGTCCTGCTGCCCGGTGTCTGTCTGTCCTGCTGCCCAGTGTCCATCCTGCTGCCTGGTGTCTGTCTGTCCTGCTGCCCGGTGTCTGTCTGTCCCACTGCCCGGTGTCTGTCTGTCCCACTGCCCGGTGTCCATTTCGCTGTTTGGTGTCTGTCTGTCCTGCTGCCTGGTGTCCATCCTGCTGCCCGGTGTCTGTCTGTCCCACTGCCCGGTGTCCATCTCGCTGTTTGGTGTCTGTCTGTCCTGCTGCCCGGTGTCTGTCTGTCCTGCTGCCCGGTGTCTGTCTGTCCCACTGCCCGGTGTCTGTCTGTCCTGCTGCCCGGTGTCCATCCTGCTGCTTGGTGTCTGTCTGTCCTGCTGCCCAGTGTCCATCTCACTGCCCAGTGTCTGTCTGTCCCACTGCTCAGTGTCTGTCTGTCCTGCTGCCCGGTGCCCATCTTGCTGCTTGGTGTCTGTCTGTCCCACTGCCCAGTATCTGTCTGTCCCACTGCCCGGTGTCCCTCCCAATGCCCGGTGCCCGTCCCACTGCCTGGTGTCTGTCTGTCCGTCCCACTGCCTGGTGTCTCTCTGTCCCACTGCCTGGTGTCTCTCTGTCCTACTGCCTGATGTCTGTCCGTCCCCATGTCCGGTGTCTGTCTGTCCCGCTGCCCGGTATCTCTGTCCCACTGCCCGGTGTCTGTCCATCCCACTGCCCGGTGTCTCTGTCCCACTGCCCGGTGTCTCTGTCCCACTGCCCGGTGTCCCTCCCGCTGCCCGGTGCCCCTCCCAATGCCCGGTGTCTGTCTGTCCCTCTGCCTGGTGTCTCTGTCCCGCTGCCCGGTGTCTGTCCGTCCCGCCCCGCTCGGGGACGGCGGCTGCGGCCCCCGGGCTCCGCAGCGGCTCCCGCTGCCCTCCTGCCCCGGAGAGGGAGCAGAGCCAGGCTGCAGGACGAGCTCCTCCAGCTGCAGCCGGGAACCCGCAGCTCATATTTCACCCCGCCAGCAGGTCTCCCACTCGGGTGACACCAAACGCGTGTCACACGCGCTGGAGGCACGGGCTGACGGCCCCCGCCCGCCCACACAGCCTCAGCCGCGATCCTGCAGCCGTCTGCTGCCTCGATGGCTAAAATAAACTGTCTGATGCACAGCCGGCACAGCGGTGCTCGCGGCTGAAGCGGGACGGAAATCCAGCCGTGCACACCGTGCCGGTCGTGTCAGCACCTGCTTGGAGCCGGGGTGCTGCCACACCCGAACCCCGCGTCCTGCTTCCCCGCACCAACACCCCGGGACACCCCTGGTGTGCCCATCCCGGGGACACAGTGACACAGCCACGGTGACACGGCCACAGTGACACAGCCGCTGCCACACCGCCACCTCCCCTGGCGCACTGCGGCACCCGCGGGCGGCAGTGACGCCAAATTACCAGCGTTGGCTGCTCGGTGGCATTGCCAGGGGACAGCCCCGTCCTGCCTGCCACCTCCGTGCCACCCCACTGGTGGCCCTGAGCCATCCCCACACTCGTCCTGGGCTGCGCTGCAGGGCAGAGCTGAGCCCCTCTGCTGTGGATCGTTTCAGTTCGGATGGGATAAACTCGCCAGGTGTGGGGCTGGCAGGTGGGGATCCCCCTCTGGCCTGTGGTGTTATGCTGCTGCCAGCATGCAGGGCTTGCTCTGGAAGTGCCCCTGAGCCCACCCTGCCTCTCCTCCTCTCCCTGGCCTGCCTGCCAGCCCTGGGCCACGCTCTGATGTTGCTGCAGAAATGCCCTGCCCCACCTGTGGGGCAAAACTGTCCTGAGGATCTTCCTCTGCAGGGAGCAAAAACTCCAATGTCCCCCGTGGGCTGGGCCAGTGGATGGCTCGGAAGGGACCTGAGGGAAGTGTGAGTTGTTCCACTGCCCACTGTGGATTTTTAACTCTGAGCTCTAAGGAAGGCAGCCTAAATAACGACCGTGTTCTGTGTTGGTACACAAACACACCCCAAATACACAGAGCCCTGGGATTTCTGTACTGGTACAGAAACTTATTGATAGAGAAATACAGCCATATTTCTGTATTGGTACAGAAACTTATTAATACAGAAACTCCCACCTCTCCACCCCAGAAGTGTCACTGTTCCCCTTTTTGTGCCTGTCCTAAAAGCCTCCTGCTTCTAAAGGACATTTTGTACAGACTGCAGCCCTGCCTTTTCAAACACAGACCTCTCCTGGGCAGGGTCTGGATGTGACACTGAAGAACCTTCCACGGGGACCATCACGCCTGTCTCATTACTGCTCTGAGCCCTTCTGGGGCTCTCTAGGTCTGTCCTAGACCAGGAGCTGCTTTGCCAAAAGGACTTCACTTACAAGCTGCTGTGTAAACAAAGCCGGTGGGAGCCGGGGATTTATGGAAGAGCTGGAGAAGGGCTGGTGGAGATCCCCCAGCTCCCCGGCCAGTGACTGCTGCCCCGACCAAAGGGACGTGTTTGTTAGTGTGAACAGCAGGTTCGCCGGCGGGTGAGTTTACAGCGAGATGGATATAAATAAATAGAAGGAAAAGGACTTTCCCTGCCTGGGGAGTGGCATCCTGCCCGCCCAGGGAGGGCTGCCCTTGGCCTGGATGCCGGTCAGAAGAGGGATTTGCTTCCAGGGACCTCCCTGCTGGTGTCAAAAAACCTACAAGGACTTTGGTTTTTTTTTTTTTTTTTTTTGAGGGGTGGGGCAGGGTGAAAGCTGGAGAGAGAGAAGGGGACTGCCACCAGCGCTGTCCCCAGCACCACAGTGGCACTGAGGGCACAGGGGGGTGGACATCACTCTGCTCGTTCCTCAGTGAGGAGAAAGCCCTGGGGATGTGCAGGGGTTCATAGGCAGGTCATGCCATGCCTGTTTTGGTGGTCAGCCTGCAAGAGGGACTGCTGTGCTCAAGGCGACAGCACCTCTGGGTGCTGGGCACAGCTCAATGAACCCTCCAGAGCTCGGCTACGTGGGGACAGACCGTGTGGTCCCTGAGCCCACACTCAGGAGAGCAGGATGCAGAAGTGCCACCTCCCCCTGCCGCCTGTGTGAGATCAGCCCCTGTCACTGGCTGAGAGAGGTTGAGGGCAGAAAGCTCCAGGGAGACCTTAAAGCCTCTCCCAGTGCCTAAAGGGGCTCCAACAGAGCTGGAGAGGGACTTGGGACAAGGCCTGGAGTATCAGGACACAGGGAATGGCTTCCCAGTGCCAGAGGGCAGGGATGGATGGGATACTGGGCAGGAATTGTTCCCTGTGAGGGTGGGAGGCCCTGACACAGGGTGCCCAGAGCAGCTGTGGCTGCCCCTGGTAGGGGGCCAGGTTGGATGGGGCTTGGAGCAGCCTGGGACAGTGGAAGGTGTCCCTGCCCATGGCAGAGGGTGGGATGTGATGGTCCTTAAGGTCCTTTCCAACACTTCCAAACTTTCCTATGATTCTCTGTGCCCCATCCTTCAGCTCACCGTTTCCCAGCTCCATCCAAGCAGGGGCACTTTGCAGTGCCAAGGAGACCTGCTCCTGCTCACCCAGACTGGCCTCCCTGCGCTGAAAGAAATGCCCAGCACACGCTGAGGCAACGAGCCTGGCAGGGACCGACCCGTAAGTGCCACCCTTGGCTGGGATCCTGCCCCGCTCCTCACTGCCAGGGGACGGCTCCCTCAGGTGCCTCTGCTCCCCTCTGCCAGTGCACAGCCACTTTATTGGGGTGCAGAGAGACTGGGGGGGATGGGGTGGTGCTGCCCCCTCCCCATGCAGCCCCGGGACTGAGTGTGCCCCGGCTGGGGCAGCCCCAGCCCCGGGGCTGTGCCAGGAGGGGACAGCAGCGGCAGAGGCACTCGGGCAGCTCTCCCGGGAGGCCCCGTCCCCCGCCTCTGCTCCGCGGGCTGCAAGAAGTTAATTTATTTTTGGAAAAGCAGCTCGCAGAGTTTGTCTAATTCCACCCGCACCAGCTCCGTTCACTCTATTTTAAACCAGTTCTTACTGTGCTTCAAGTTTATAAAACACAATCAGTGCTCCCCGGTCAAAGCAGCCCTAACCCGCGGAGCAGGCGAGGAGTGGCCGAGCAGCATCTCCTGCAGGACGCTCGAGCTCCGCCGAAAAGCCCACAGGTAATTAATGCTTCCTCCTTCGTGTTGTCCTGTCCCCTGGCCGGCTCGGTTACGGTGACACGCGGGCGTGCGGTGACAGCTTTAGGGAGACGAGCGCAGCCGGGCACCGCCGCTGCCTGCTGCTGGGGTTTTGTGGGGTCTCAGGGGCACCTGGCAGGTGGTGACTGCAGAGAGGTCTCTGAGGAGCGTGACACTTCCTTCAGGAGCGGGCACAAGGCGCGTGTGGCACTCGGGAGCCAGCCTGGCAGGCAGAGGTGCTGCGGAGGCAGCGGCTGGCTGAGCGCAGGGAGGATGGTGCTGCTGGGCCGCTGGGCTTCCTAGAGAGGTTCCTAAAGCTTCTGGCTGTGCCGCAGCCATTTGGACGCTGCTCTGGTGGCTTCTCTGGTGTCCCCACCCCAGCTGACACGGTGGGTGCCCCCCAGCAGCTCAGCTGTGCTCGGTGTCACCCTGCTTTTACTCCTCCTTTGCCATGAGCGTGTCACGGCTCCCTTAACTGTGGAGGGTCATTCTGGTTGCACCAAAAGCTCAGTGTTTAATGCAACTTCTCAGTGACTCACCACTGCAACCCACAAAGACTGTTTAGAAGAAGCTCCCGGCATCTCTCAGACGCAGAAATCCAGGGCATTTATGGACCGCTTTGTTTCTATTACACGAATACTTGACAAAAACGCTGCCAGTCAGAACGCACTGATGTCATTTGCTGAGCGCTGAAGCGCTCGCTCGGGGGCGGCTTGTCAGCCTCGTGCTGGGCTCTCGGATGTCTCGGGGTTAAAGCTTTCGAAAGCACCGCCTCGGCAGCCGCAGCCGGGGCATTTCCAGCGCGGAGGGCTCGGCTGCGGAGCGGGAAGGGCGGCGGCGGCTCCGTTCCCCCAGCGCCGCCGGCGGGCATCGGGCATCCTCCCTCCTCATGCGAGCGGCCTCGGGGCATGCCCGAGTGTTTTGGGAGCAGGGAGGGTTCAGGGTTCAGCACTGAAGAGCCCTCTGTATCCTGCTTTACTGCTTCTTGCTGCCTCTCATCATCTCAGCTCCGAGTGCGGGGGAAAAACACCCCAAAAGGCAGAAAAATTAAAGTGCTTTTTTTAGGATGGCACGAGCCGACCTCTCCTGTAAATGTCATTTGTCAGACGGCCCCAGGGACAGCAGCAGGAGGTGACCCCAGGTCCCCCTGTCCAGTGCTGCTCTCTCTGCTGCTGCCTGTGTATTCTGGTGGTCCAGCTCGGAGGGGAAGGGAAATGCGGTTGTTGTGTGGAGCGTTCAGGCTAAAAATAGTTTCCCTCTCGTGCTCCATCTGAATGGGCAGCCACATTTGACTGTACATGGATTTGTCTGATAGTCCCGTTTCAGTGTAAGAGACAAAATATCTTAGTTATGGCTTTGTTCTTCAGCTAACAATGGGTAGCTAAAAATATCCGACTTTGTTCCACTCAATAAAGTTCTCTCAAGGGGAGACACTAACGTTACATTTTTGCCAGATCCATGCGAAACACGGCCAAAGAAAATGCACATTTTTTGCCAGCAGCTTTTCATAAAACATGTAACCAGCAGAAAACTCCGTACTGTTGGGCCGTGCTGTCTGCTGCGCAGCATCCCGGGACTCCTGGCTGCCTCGCTCCTCGGGAGCATCCCAGCTTCCTCCCACCCTCATCCTCCTCTGGGCACGCTCCAGCTGCTCCCCGGCTGTTTGGGCTCGGGCACGGGTGAGGTGCTGCTGCCTGCTCGTGCCTGGCAGAGGCGATGGCCCCGCCGCTGCCAGTGCTGGCTGCTTGGTGGTCGCTGTGGTCTCGCTCCAATTCCCTTATTTCCCGTCTGATGGCAGCCAGGGCTGGAGGCTGGCCAGGCCGGCCCCGTCCCGCTGTGCTGGTGCTTGTGAGCAGCCTGGCACGGCGGCTGCCGCGCTCCTCGCAGCCTCACAGCCAAGAGGAAACCAGCAGAGACCTCACCGAGCTGGCACGGGCCCTGTGCAGAGCAAGGAGATGGACTCTGCTGCGCTCATCCCCATCTCCACAGAGGATCTCTCGCTCCCCACTGCTCTGCCCGAGTCCCTGGTGACTTTTTTTTTCAGCTCCAAAGCTGGGAGCTGCTCCCAGAAAGGCTCGGGGAGGCAGGAGAACCATGCCATGCCCTCTGAGTGTGGAGGCCAGCGTGCTGCAGTCCCCCCTGGGCAGAGCAGAGCTGGGTGACCCAGCTGAGGGAGCCCCTCTTGGCATGTCAGGGCTGGTGTGGACGAGAGCAGCCAGCAGGCACTTTGCTCTCCTGGTGTGCATCAGGAATGTGGGGGCAGACCGTGTGGTCCCTGAGCCCACACTCAGGAGGGTGCAAGAAGTGCCACCTCCCCCAGCCACCTGTGTGAGATCACCCCTGGCTGAGAGAGGCTGAGAGCAGAAGGCTCCAGGGCGAACTTAAAGCCCCTTCAGTGCCTAAAGGTCTTTGCTTTTCCTGCTCTTGGAGCTCCATCTGGTTTGGGCTGCACAGCTGCCCAGCAGGTCTTGTTTCCCTTGTGCCCTGCACTGGGAAAAGTGGTTGGGCTTCCTCTGCCTCCCATGGTATTGGATTTTCCCAGGTTTTTTGTCTCTCGGTCATTCCTGTAGCTTTTCTCTGAGCCCATTCCCATTTTCCAGCATCCCTCCTGTTGTGTAGGCAATGGTTTCCCTCGTTCTGATGTCTCTCTCTGTTACTTTGGTGCTAAGAATGACACAAGAACAGACGAGAGATTGAATTGTAAGAGGAGAAAAAGAAGTTTTAATACAAAGGATTTTCCAGTTTATATAGACTGATACAATATATTCTACTTGACTGGTTAGTTGATAAAAATATGTTTTTTCACACACTGTTTTTGAGAAGAACAGAAAAACAGAGTGGAAAAACACTACCTGTAGATTGTTACACTAACAAGTTATCACATTTTTACAACTCCCTAAAATTTTTCACAAGCCACTGTGAGAAATGATTGCCGTTTCTCTCTCTCTGACCAGGCTGGCATCCACATCTCTCTGTGCTGTTTTTGCTCTCCAAGCCAGCGTGAGGCCCAGAGCTCCAGGTCCATCCGTTTTCACTGCGTGCCTTCCCGCAGCTTTGTCCCCTTGCTGCTTTCCCCCAGGGTCACTCCACATTAAACCCCGCTGGAATTCAGGGAGAGGCATTCCAGAGGAGCAGGGGAGGTGTGGGTGCTGTGGCAGGAGCAGTGCCCTGTGCCAAGGCCCGTGGCGTTGGTTTGATGCCCCTGAGCAGCTCAGGGTGCAGATGGACGAGGGACACAGGCTGGGGGACGTTGTGTGGCTCTTCCACACCCCATGGCTGCACCAAACCTCGCTCTGCCTGGTGCTTACCCCTGGTGTGCAGGACCTGTCTGTGCTGGAAAGGCCGAGCTCCAAAGGTGGGGTGCCCACCCCAAGTGTGTTTTTTTGGGAAGGAGACGCGGCCTGACGTGATTCATGCAGTGTTTGCTGCCGCAGCATTCCCGGAATGTACCTGCTTTATTTCTTGGCCTTCTTGCCTGTGGCTGGAGAGGAGCTCAGCTCGTGCTCTGGGCTTTAGGTGACAGAGATCCAGCCCTGCTCTCGGGCTCAGGGGTGCCTTGCACCGGGACAAAGCCCCCGAGCTGGAGGGCAGGGACCTGCCGGGGCGTTGCTCTGCCAGATGTGACACATTTGTGTCACCTCCCCACCTCTGAGCCCCCGGCAGGCTGCCTGTGTGTGCCCTGCATCCCGGCACAGACAGCGTGCAGGTGTCCCCTGCTCAGTGATGCCCCACTGTGTGTGCTGAGGACATCACTCATGGTGCCAGCTCGCCTGTGGGCCCACCAGCACGGCCCCATGGAGGATGGGGGGGTGCAGAGGTGCAGCACAGACCCCCACACCCACCAGAGCAGCGGCAGGAGGCACCAGGCTCCTCTGCCAGCCTGTTCCCCTGCTCCTGCACAGAGCTGGACCTCCCCAGCCCGATGTGTGCCCCAAGAGCTGCAGCCCTGCCCTGCCCGCCCTTCCCTGGCTCCCACAGGGCTCCACTGCACCCAAAGCCCCCTGGCAGCCTCCTTGCCACGCTCCCCTCAAGGGCCCAGCCCACCCTGGGCACGAGGAGCCAGGGTGGTCCTGAACCAGAGCTGCCAGGGTTCTCTGGCCACTGCACCCAGGCCCCGTGCCCAGGTCCCTGACACAAGGCAGCCAGCAGCCTGGGCTCTTGGCAGTGCCCTGGAGAAGGCACCAGGGAAGGGGACGTACTGCCAGGGGACTTTTCTGGCTCACGATGATTTATGGCCCAACCTCGAGCCAAAAAATCCACCCTGCCCGCACTGGCATTCTTGGAACAGATGCAGAGGGCGTGCCAGCTGTGCCCAGGGGTTTCCTGGCTCTGAACCCTAGTGTGACAGGGGCACAGCCCCCAGCAGGACGGGGCTGTGTCCCCCTCACTCACAGCACTGGGGTGTGGGGTGATGCTCTGCAGGGATGGCAGTGGCACTGGGCTGGTGCTGTGGGCTGTGTGCCCCCTCCAGACAGAGCTCTGCCTCGTGGGGAACAGCCAGTCTGCCAGGAGGGTTGGTTTTGGTGGGACATTTACCCATCACCCAGCCAGGAAGATTGGTTTTGATGGGATATTTAACCATCACCCAGCCAAGAGGGTTGGTTTTGGTGGGATATTTACCCATCACCCAGCCAGGAAGATTGGTTTTGATGGGATATTTAAGCATCACCCAGCCAAGAGGGTTGGTTTTGGTGGGATATTTAAGCATCACCCACCCAGGAGAATTGGTTTTCATGGGATATTTGCCCATCACCCACCCAGGAGGGTTGGTTTTGGTGGGACATTTACCCATCACCCAGGCAGGAGGGCTGGATTTAGTGGGATATTTACCACCCAGCCAGTCTGCCAGGAGGGTTGGTTTTGGTGGGATATTTGCCCATCACCCAGCCTGTTTCCCAGGAGGATTTATTTTGATGGGACATTTAACCATCACTCAGCCAGGAGGGTTGTTTTTGATGGGACATTTGCCCATCACCCACCAAGGAGGGTTGGTTTTGGTGGGGCATTTGCCCATCACCCAGCACGCTGCTGGACGGGGCAGAGGGAGTTTGTTGAGCTACCAGCAGAGGCACACACAGCTCACTTGCAGCGCGAGCAACAATAACACGCCTTTGCTGTTGACGGAGGGTTGTGATGCCGTGTGGGATTTGCTTCCAGCTCAGGAAACGTTGCTGGGAAAGTCTTTTCCCTCCCAGGAGAGGCGCGAGTCCCTCTGGACCACGAGTAACAACTCCCCAGAGCTGCGGCAAAGGCTGCGGGGCGGCCCCGCCCGGCTGCGAGCTCCAGCTCACGGGATCCCGCTGCCTTCCGTCCCTGGAAGGTTCGCAGGGCCCAATTCCTGCCCCAGAGCCTATTCCTGCCCCACAAACAGCACGTAGGCATCGCCACGGCGGCTGTCATCGCCCTCCCGAGGAGCTGTCCCAGCACGCAGTGCCCAGCCCTGGCCCCGGGGCTGACAGGCGGCTCTCGGCACGGGGATCGCCCCTCTCTGCATCCCTGTGCCACGGGGCATCCCTTCTCTGCATCCCTGTGCCACGGGGCATCCCTGTGCCACGGGGCATCCCTTCTCTGCATCCCTGTGCCACAGAGCATCTATTCTTTTCATCCCTGTGCCACAGGGAATCCCTGTGCCACGGGGCATCCCCTCTCTGCATCCCTGTGCCACAGGGCATCCCTTCTTTTCATCCCTGTGCCACAGAGCATCTATTCTTTTCATCCCTGTGCCACGGGGCATTTATTCTTTGCATCCCTGTGCCACAGAGCATCCCTTCTCTGCACCCCTGTGCCACAGGGCTTCCTCTATTCTGCATTCCTGTTCCACAGGGCATCCCTTCTCTGCATCCCTGTGCCACAGAGCATCTATTCTTTGCATCCCTGTGCCACGGGGTATCCCTTCTTTGCACTCCTGTGCCACAGGGCTTCCTCATTTCTTCATCTTTGTGCCACAGGGCATCCTCATTTCTTCATCCCTGTGCCACAGGGCATCCCTTCTTTTCATCCCTGTGCCACAGGGAATCCTCCTCTCTGCACTCCTGTGCCACATGGCTTCCTCATTTCTTCATCCCTGTGCCACAGGGCATCCCTTCTTTTCATCCCTGTGCCACAGAGCATCTATTCTTTTCATCCCTGTGCCACAGAGCATCTATTCTTTTCATCCCTGTGCCACAGGGAATCCCTGTGCCACGGGGCATCCCCTCTCTGCATCCCTGTGCCACAGGGCTTCCTCTATTCTGCATTCCTGTTCCATGGGGCATCCCTCCTCTGCATCCCTGTGCCACAGGGCATCCCTTCTCTGCACTCCTGTGCCACAGGGCTTCCTCATTTCTTCATCCCTGTGCCACGGGGCATCCCTTCTTTTCATTCCTGTGCCACAGAGAATCTATTCTTTTCATCCCTGTGCCACAGGGAATCCCTGTGCCACGGGGCATCCCTTCTCTGCACCCCTGTGCCACAGGGCTTCCTCCTTTCTGCACCCCTGTGCCACAGGGAGATGAGAGGCCCTGGGCACAGCCTTGCCAGGAAAAGGGGCAGGGCTGTCATTAGGGCCCGGGGCAGATGGTGTCCTTGTCGGGGAGGTGTGCTGGCTCAGCCCTGCCTGTGGGAGGTGACCGGCTGCTGCAGCTGGGCCACAGGGGACTGATGCTGGGGGCGGTGCTCAGAGCAGTTAACCCATAGCACGCAGGGGAGACAGATAAGGGATGTCTAAGCCTGGAGGGGGAGGCAGCAGCTCCTTGGAGGAGCGTGGGATGTGCCAAGAGCCCTGGTTTTGTATTCTGTGGCTGCACAAGAGTCTTGCCAGCAAGCCCGTGCTGGCTCTGCCCCGTGCAGGGCTCGGTGGGACCCGCTCCCCTGCGCTGCCTCCGGGGCCACAGCACGCACGCCCTGCCTGCCCAGCTCCATTTGTCACCAAGAAATTTAACTTTCTGAAGTCTGCAAGCTTGCTAAGAATAAACTTAATAAATTAGTGAGCATATTTAAAGCGCAGCGCTGCTCGCTGATCTGGCATTTTAATCTACCCGTGAAACTATCCAGAGTGTTTGCTCAGCGTGTGGCCAAGTTCTGAAATATCTGCGTGCTGCTATTGTCAGTACATCTTCTGACCCTTTGCAAAAGGATGGCAGGAGGAGTGAATTTATAAGAATCTTCCACTGGCGAAGGTAGCGGGGCCGTTGCTGCTGACACGCTCCTGGAGTTATCTCCCTGAGATCATCTTCGCCTGCTGCTCCAGCCCGGTGCATGAGATACTTTTAAACAATGCAGCTGTGCTTTATGTTCTCCAGGGCTACATATCCTCTTCAGTGACACACATTCCTTGCAGGTCAGCTGTAAAACATGCTGGATGTTGGCACAGGGGCAGCCAGAGCCACTCTTTCCACCCGGGAATGCTGGTGATGGCTGGAGAGGCTGCCTGGAGCAGAGGCTGGACAGAGGTAAAGGAATAAAGCAGGGATTTATGAAAAGGCCTCAAAGGACACACCTTGGGCAGCACAAGAGCCCAGCCAGGGCTGCACCCAGGATGGACTCAGAGTCACGAGTTCTCACACTTTTATGAGTTCTGCTCCATTTCCATATTGGGTTCACTGTCCAATGGGAGTAAGCAGGTGGGAGAGGATGTCACATGGCAAGTTCTGTGTCCCTTTGGGGTCCCAGCACAGGCAGGAGCTGGAGCTGCTGCAGAGAGCCCAGAGGAGGCTCCAGGATGAGCAGAGGATGGAGCAGCTCTGCTGGCAGGAAAGGCTGGCACGGCTGGCATTGCTCACCTGGACAGAAGAAGCTTTAATGTGATTTAATTGTGGCCTTGCAGGACCTGATGGGAGCCCACAAGGGCTGGGAGTGACAGGGAAAGGGGGAATGGCTTCACACTGACAGAAAGCAGGTTTAGATTGGATATACAGAAGAAATTGTTCCCTGGCAGGGAGGGCATGCCCTGGCACAGGGTGCCCAGAGCAGCTGGGGCTGCCCCTGCATCCCTGGCAGTGCCCAAGGCCAGGTTGGACAGGGCTGGGAGCAGCCTGGGACAGTGGGAGGTGTCCCTGCCATGGCAGGAGTTGGAACAGGATGGGTTTTAAGGTCCTTTCCAATCCAAGCCATCCTGGGATTCTGTTGTTCTATGAAGTTAAGAGCTGGTTTGGGTCACTGTGGATCGGGTGCATTCTGAAGGACTCTCACTGCAGGGTTGGTTCTCTAGAACCAAATTCCCAGCTTTTCCTCAGCCTCTCAACATCCCCGTGCCCAGTGAGCACCAGAGCTGGGTGCTGGACACACCCAGGCACTCAGGGCACTGGGATTTCCCTGCTGCCCTGGGAATGTTCACCTCCACCTGTGAGGAGGCACAGCCTGCACAAGCCCCGGGGTCCCAGAACCTCCCCTCCCCAGGACAGAGCACCCTGAGGTGTCTCTGTGGCCCATAATCTGCCCCTGCACGTGTGGCTGCATGAACTGTGCTTGTGCACAGTGACCACTCAATCCATTTGTTTTCACCAGCTCAGTGTCAACACAGATGATTTAATAAATTTCCAGATCATTGATAAGGCAGTTGAATAGCCCAGGGCCCAGCCCTGACCCCCTGGGAGCTCTTTTCCCCTCTCTGGGTGTGGAGTTCCCACTGACAATCACAGCTGGGACACCCCACAGCCAGCTTTAATCTGTTAAATATGGCCTGTGTTGATTGGGTATTGTTCTGGTTTCTTCACCAAAATGCAACAGTGCAATGGCCCTGCAGGAGTCTGAGTGTATTATAACACCAGTAGTATTTTATCAATCAAAATTGCAGTTTCAGGAAAAAGGTGGGCTTAGTTTGACATTAGTTCTGTTTTCTCATTAGTTCTGTTTCTCTTAGTTCTGTTTTCTGTAGGTCTGAGTTAGCTTTAATCCCATTTCTCTCACCCAAATTTGTCTGCTGCTGTCTGTGGCAGCCTTTGGAGGCGCCTGCCCAGAGATGATGCCCAGCCACTCCAGCACCTGATTCAGCCAAATAAACAGATTTCTTCTGTAGCTGCTGACTGCTCTGGAGCATCCCCCCCAAGTCTAACACAACCCACAGCCTCTCCAGAGCTGTAATAATTCCCTTTACACCGACAGGAGCTGCTCCTTCGCTCAGGTTTGCAGCCCGTGCGTTGTTCTCAGCTCTTGGCTTCCCTTATCAGCTTTCTACAGCTTCTCACTTCTCATTCATTATTATCAGTTTCCACTTTCTTAAGTTATATATGGTTTTCTTATTTTTCACTGTTGTCTTCACTTCCCTCACGAGCCAGAGTTATCTATTTTTTTAACCAACGTTGCCTTCTTTCTCAATTGTGGGATTGTGGTTTTGGGGCAACGCGTAAAATGTTTTTCAACAATTCCCACTTAGCAGTCACATTTTTCTGATTAAATTCCTTCTCCCAATTGATTTGGTTCATAATTGTTTCCAGCTCTGTGAAGCTGAATCGTTTAAGCATTAAGTGGATATATTTTCAGAACAGAGCTTCACTTTAAATATTCGCTTTATTGTCATTTTGCTTCTCAGTTAAATAAACTAAAGCACTCTTAGAGACTTTTGGCGTGCATTTTAGGGTCACAGAACTGGGAAATGGAAATTGTTCCCGAGAAAAGTTGTTTTCATGAAATGTTTTTTGTCAACATATAGATTAATTTGAATAAACCGAGGCTCGTCTGAAATCTGGCAGCTTTAAGATGGCATCATCCCTCCTTTGGCAACTGAAAACTGAGCCCAAATTTTTTTTTCACTTCTCCAAGTTTCCCCAACATTCTGCACTTGGCAATTAAAATCAGAACTTCCTCAACCACTTTGAGTTTTTTCAGAATTCATTGGAAATATAATTTCCTTTTTTTTTGTTTGTTTTTTGGTTTTTGTAGGAAGATTAAGTTTCTCTTTGAAATGATGACCTTGATGTCCAGAATACCACATTTCATTGAGCAAGCAGTGGTGACTCGTTCTGGGGAGGATGCCCACGGCTGGAATGTGTCCTGGGGGTCACCCAGCTCGTGGCTGGACTCCTCTGTCCCAGGCACAGCTCCCACCCCTCACTCCCAATCCTGAGCAGTGCCTGACTGGAGTTTTTATCCACGGGACAGGGAGATCCTGGTGGACAGCTTATGCTGGGAGGCAGGGGAAGGAAGGAGGAGGAAGGAGAAGGCAGGAGGAGGAAGGAGAAGGGAGGAGGAGGAAGGAGGAGGAAGGAGGAGGAAGGAGGAGGCAGGAGGAGGAAGGAGAAGGAAGGAGGAGGCAGGAGGAGGAAGGAGGAGGAAGGAGAAGAAAGGAGGAGGAAGGAGGAGGCAGGAGGAGGAAGGAGGAGGAAGGAGAAGAGAGGAGGAGGAAGGAGGAGGCAGGAGGAGGAAGGAGGAGGAAGGAGAAGGAAGGAGGAGGAAGGAGGAGGAAGGAGGAGGCAGGAGGAGGCAGGAGGAGGCAGGAGGAGGCAGGAGAAGGAAGGAGGAGGAAGGAGGAGGCAGGAGGAGGAAGGAGGAGGAAGGAGAAGGGAGGAGGAGGAAGGAGGAGGCAGGAGGAGGAAGGAGGAGGAAGGAGGAGGCAGGAGGAGGCAGGAGGAGGAAGGAGAAGGAAGGAGGAGGCAGGAGGAGGAAGGAGAAGGAAGGAGGAGGAAGGAGGAGGCAGGAGGAGGAAGGAGGAGGAAGGAGAAGGGAGGAGGAGGAAGGAGGAGGAAGGAGGAGGAAGGAGGAGGCAGGAGGAGGCAGGAGGAGGAAGGAGAAGGGAGGAGGAGGCAGGAGGAGGCAGGAGGAGGAAGGAGAAGGAAGGAGGAGGAAGGAGGAGGAAGGAGAAGGAAGGAGGAGGAAGGAGGAGGAAGGAGGAGGCAGGAGGAGGCAGGAGGAGGAAGGAGAAGGGAGGAGGAGGCAGGAGGAGGCAGGAGGAGGAAGGAGAAGGAAGGCAAAGCCATGAAAAGGCAGGTGGCTGCAGATACTTCTGACAGGCAGTTCCCTACCTAAAACCCACAGAAAATTGTGAGGAGCAGGAGAGAGGACTGGCCACTGACACCATGGGTTGGATCTCTGCTGATCCACAGATTTCCAGGTGAGCAGAGGAGGAGATCTCAGCACAAGCCCTGCCTGTGCAGCCCCTGGGCAGGGCCCCGTGGCTGTGGGAGCCTTGGTGGACTCCACGCTCTCCTCCTGGCTCAGACACCTCAGGGCAGGACGGAGCATTGCAGGAGCTGACGTGTCTTGTTCTCATGAGTCACTGCTTCATTCACACGTGAAGTATCTGCAGAACCATTCACTGGCTTTCAAGGACAGAGGGGATCATCTCTGACCTCTGCAGGGACTTTCATCCACTGGTTCCTGCATGCTGTCTGCCATGTCTGCTCAAGAAAAACCATTTCTTCTACGATGAGGTGCCCAGTCTTGAGTTGAAGCCTTTCTGCTGAAAACGAATCTGCTGCATCCGCAGCCACGTTGGCCCAGTGGGGGGGTGGTGCTGTGTGCTAGAAGTGCTCTGCACGTTTCTGTGCAGAACCTGGGCCCTGCCTGCCAGGGCAAGGAGCTCTCTCTCTGCCAGGGAGGGCTCCCTCCCACGCTGGATAACTGGAGATGCTCCCGCTGGCCTAAGGAAACAAAGCCCGATATTCCCAGGATTGCTTCTGCTTTCCTCCAGATCTTTCAAACTCCTTTAACACTCCCAGAGCCCAAGGCAGCCCAGGCAGGTTTCTCCTCCAGCTCTCACCCTTCTCTTCTTCTTCCTCCTCCCCTGAGAGGCCTACAAGATGCACACACACTTCTAAGGGCAGGATTTCTCCGAGGGTGGTTCCTCGTGGCTTCCCTGCCCCAGTCCCTACCCGGGAGGTTTTACTGACCTGTCCATGGTGGACATTCCTTCCTCAGCCCCCTTGCCAAGTGCTGTTGTCCCCACCACTGGGGCTCAGCAGCAGTGGGGCTCCCAGCCCTGGTGGTGGACACACTTGAGGGATCCTCTCACACTGGCCACCTCCTCCAGGTCACAGGGGCTGCCCAGAGCCCAAACGTCAGCTGTGCCTGGTCGTGCTGTGGGACAGCAGCTCCCTTGGGGCAGCCAAAAAGCCAAGGCAGAGCTGGAGCGACGTGGTCACTCCTGACTCCCTCACAGCCCAAACCCAGGAGTCTCTTGGCTGACCCTAAGGAAGGAGAGAGTGAGACACACTCCCAGGAGATCCCCCGTGGCGACATCCAGGTCTGCTCCCTCTCTCCCCCTCTCCCCGCAGCCCTGGCTCACGTAACTCGTGCAGCACAGGCCAGACAGACTCTCTGGCAGACTCTCTGGCATCGTTTTTTCGAGCTTGATAAATGGGGCCAACTCCTCCAGATTGAACTCAAGAAAATACCATTATCTGCTGCGCAATGACTCAGAGATTGCATTGCAACATCTCGTTGGTAATGTCAGATCGCAGGCAACGATATTAAAAATGAGCATTTTACCCTGGACAGGGTATTAACTATGAAATTAAATCCGTATTTATTGCTTTTAGCCACGAGCATCCAGGCCCTTCCAGAATAAATGTTTTCAGTCCCGTGCAGGAAGGGTCTGTCATGTACAGGCCAGACATTTCCAAGCCACGTGCACCAGCGGGCTGCTGGGGTGCCGTGCCCTGTGATGTCATGGCAGATCCCATGAGCTCATCCCTCATCTTGCTGGGCTGCTCTGACACACACAGACCTCCCCTGAACGAGTGCAAGCACCACCAGCAAGCGTTTCACAGGACCACAGAACTGCAGAATATCCCCAAGGTGGAAGGGACCCGTCGTGCCCAACTTCTGACCCTACACGGGACAGTCCCAGGAGTCCCACGGGGTGTTTGAGAGCCTTGCCCACACTTCCTGAGCTCCTGTGTCTTTGGCAAATCCCGAGCAGAGCAGGAGCTGGCAGCATGAGGATGGAGGGGTGTCCTGGAATGGCTCTGTCCCCAGGAACACGGCCGCAGCCGTGGCACTGCCTGTGGCGGGGCAGTGCAGGACAGTCTCCAACTCCACACAAGACAGGAGCCCTGTGACCCTGGCAGCGAGGGTCTGGCATCCCCCAGGACAGGAGGCAGCACGGGGAAGGCTGCGAGACCCCCAGCCTTCCTCCATGCCCAGGGTTGCATTTTCCTGGGGACAGAGTGAGGTGCCCCTGACCCCACCCTGTGCCATGGGAGAGGTGTTTGGAGCCCCCAGGACCCTCTGCTGGCACTCAGCCCTCCCCCAGGCTCACAGCAGCCCTGTGTGCCCCCGGGCACAGCCCTGGGAGGGCACAGAGAGAGGGACAGAGGTCCTGCCACATCCAGCCTGGGCACCAGCTGAGAGATCCTCTCCTCCTGGGATGCAGGGTTTGATCCTCAACCTCCTCTTCCTCCTCTGCCTCTCTGAATTTTCTGCTGAACAAGAGGGTTTCACTGAAATGGCTGCTTTGTACAGAAAAAGGTCTGTTCTTGGGGGGGAAAAAATCAGTCAAGTGAATGCAAATGTCAGGATCAAAGCCAGGTGGCTTTGTTTGAGTGCAAGTGGTTTATCAGTGGCATTTTTCAGTTGGAAACCAAGAGACCTTTACGAGGATGGTGAGAAGTGATGATGTACAGTTTGATTCGGGCTGAAATTCCTCGTGTGCAATTTCTTTTTGCCTTTGTTTTTTTTATTATTATTATTATTTTTAATTAACAAATGTTTGGAATGGCTCTTATGTTGCATTGAGCTTTTGTTCTGGATGAGTTTCTGGTGGTGCCTGGCTCTCTCACCAGTGTTTCCTGGAAGGTGGGAACCATGCACAGCTGCACAAGACATTGCCAAATGCACCTGTGATTTCCAGAGCGGCAGTTCTCGATGAAATTCTGCCAAATCAGCTTCCCAGAGATGTTTCCAGTGGTAGAGATTGATTTGAAGGACAGCAAACACAGCCAGCTCCTCATCCAGAAGGTCTGTGGAGCTCCCTGGTCACACTGGAAGGGGAAAGAAAACAAACTTTCCTTTGCAAGTCAGCGCAGTGTGGTTTGCACTCCCAGCTCATGGCACACTCGTGGGACAGCAGCACTCCTGGGATGGGCTGGGACAGAGCCACGGAGCTGCTTCAGGGCTGCAGGGATGAGGAGCCCCATCCTGGCCCCTGCAGCTGCCCTCTGGTGACACTCTGGGGCTGAGGGACAGGCTGCCAGGCTGCACCTGGCCCTGCTGGCACAGCCCTGAGCCCTCCCCTGCCCCCTGACCTGCCTGGGGATCCCTGGTTCTGCCTGGCCGAGTCCAGGGCTTGCCTTGCTGCAGCTCATCCTCCTCCCGTTCCCACAGCCCTCTCTGCCTTTCTTGGCTTGCATTGCCACCCTCCCTCCTCCCGTGCAGCCGGGGGTCCCTGCTGTCCCCTGGGACGTGAGCAGCTGTCCCCAGACGTCCTGCAGAGCCTGGGCAGGCTGTCACTCGCACCACGTGGATTTAAGGGCATTCCCAAAAGGCAGCCAGTCTGGAGAGCACACGCTTGTTGCTAAGCACGAGAACACTGCGTTGCTGACGGGTGTAAAAATCACTTTTTGCTGTGTTGTGCAAGCACGCTGCGGCCTCACACGGAGCCTGCTGGCACGGGGAGCTCCTGACAGCTCCCGGGGCTGCCTGACCCCTCGGGAGACAAAACAGCAGCAGGATGCACTGGGCCAGCCCTTCCCACGGGCCAGCACGCCCTGCTTGGGGCATGGAGCTGGGAACGTGCTCCCCAGCCCACCCCTGGCTCCTGGGCACAGCTCAGGGCAGCCCCTGGCACGAGGCAGTGATGCTCACCCTCGGGCCATCTGCAAACCCTCAGACCTGCTGCTCCACCAAGGGCTGCTGGAGGCTGAGGGTGGTTGCCCAGAGGTTGCCACGGGCCATTCTGGTCATTGAAAGCACGTGGGCAGAGCAGAGCGGGCTGACACCGTGGTGTCACCAGGCATGTGGTGGGGATGAGGATGGTGAAGGGTTTGGGGGCTGAGGGAGCTGGGCTTGTTCAGCTGGAGCAGAGGAGGTGAGGGCAGAGCTCAGCAGGGGCTGCAGCTCCTCCTAAAGAGCAGCTCTGACCTCTGGGGCAGGGACAGGAGCAGGGAACGTCTGGAGCTGGGTCAGGGCAGGGTCAGGGTGGATTTTGGGAAAGGTTCTTCCCCCAGAGGGTGCTGGCACTGCTCAGGCTCCCCAGAGAATGGGCACGAGGCTGCCAGAGCTCCAGGAGCCTTTGGACAGCCAGGGATGCCCAGGGTGGGATTGTTGGGGGTCCTTTGGGCAGCCAGGGATGGACAGGGTGGGATTGTTGGGGGTCTGGGCAGGGCCAGGGGCTGGATTTGATGATCCTGGGGGTCCCTCCAGCTCAGGAGCTGCCATGATTCCGTGACTCTGTTCCGTGATTCTTCATGCTGGGCCACCAGCCTGCTCCAAGCACAAGCCCAGGGCTGTCTCTTGGCCAGCTCTAGCCCAGAACTCTCCGAAATATTGTCCAGGCTTGTGGGGCCGCGTGGACAGGGCACCCCTCCCCGAGGAGACAAACTCCAAGGGGAATTCATCCCCTGCAGGGACCTCAAAGACCCTCTAGCTGCCCCAGCACAGGCAGTGCATAAAGGATGAGGAAGATGCCATTAATCCTTTAGATGCTTTCTCAGCTGCCTGTGTAGGTGTGTGTTACGGTACCACCAGGCTCATCTGGAGCTTGTGTGTCCTTAGCATTGGCCAGGCCTTTTTTAGGAGTTTAACCAGGAAATTCTTTTGCTCAAATGGCTGTTTGGGGAGTGAGCACTCCTGTCCTGTACGGTATTTTACTCTGAATTATTGGGATGTACTTTCAGTACTGCAGCACAGCGTGGCTTTTGTCTGATTTTTGTACTGATTAAAACAAAACAAAACAAAAAAATCTCCTTGGAACATTAAACATTAAACAAGAAAGGTGAAGGGAACGTTCCTCCAGCAGGACATCTCCCTGTGCTGATCTAACTTTCTGAAGCTCTGAGTACCAAGCTTGCAATTCCAAAAAAAGAGTGAATATGCCATTTTCATTGATTTCAGGCTCCCACACAGCCTGAATGCCAGCAAGGAGGAGAAGGGCGTGGGCAGGACCTGGAGTTTGCAGTAGGATGTGCCCTGCTGGAGGGCTGCTCTTCTCACAGGGGGCCAAAGGCCATGGCCTGGAGTGAAATGTCCCCAGGAGGTGCCTCTGGCTTGGTTTGGCATCCTGGTGCAACGGATGGCTGGGAAAAGCAGACGGGAGGAGAGGTTTCAGCAGTCAGCTAGAGTGGACCCGCTGCTGCCAAACTTATCCCCATAAAAAAGGAACTCCGTGCTCCAGATCTGATACCAGCCCTGGATGTGTGGCTTGGAGCCAGGCACCTCTCAGGGCTGGCCCGAGCAGAGCCGAGAGCTGGGGGGAAAGGGCAAGGCAAGAAACCCCACCTGAACTGGCAGAGGGTCTGCAGAGACTCAAGTGACGAATGTGGCTGAGTATCAGCGAGAGGTTCCAGGATAAACTCGCAAATAGTCACTCTGTTGGGGCTGGAGACCAGTGGAGGAGGCCAAAGGCTCTCCAGAGCCTTGGAGTTTGCCACAGATCCCAAATCTTTTCTGGCAGAGGCTCACCTGAAAGGGAGGGAGCTGTGAGGGAGGGAGGTGGACGCTGGTGGAGATATGGAACCCTGTGTGTTATTAATGGCCAAACCCTCACGCAGGTCCTGGCCAGGGAGTCCTTGAGCAATTGGAAGAAGTGATATGTCCTGTCTGTAAAGCAAGAGGACTGGCAAGAAGGCAAAAATTAAGAGAAGCCGAGGAGTTAGACGCTGGCACCTTCAAAACTCCCCATTTAAAGGCCATTTCTGGTGTGCAGGGCTGGTCCAAAGCTGACCTGAGGGAGGACTGGCCCTGCCAAGGCTGGGACTTCCTGGCTGTTGTCACCAGCGACCATCAGAGCTGTCTCCAGCCCAGGCACTGCTGCTGACAGGGCTGCTTTCAGTGAGGTGAGGAGAATACGAACCTGATCTAGTGTCCACACCCCTCAGGCAAATCCTGCAGGTCAGTGCATGGGCAGCCTTGGGGACTCCGGCACATTTTTGCCTCCAGAAATGTCACACTGGCAGTTCTGTAGGTTTATAGATCCCATGACGGGGGCCAATTTCTTCCTGGATGCAGCTGGGCTCCCCACACAAGGTACATCCTCAACTCCTGAGGGACACGGGGGTGTCTCTGCAGGGTTTGCAGTGGTTCCCTGAGGATTCCAAGTTTCCAGCTGCTCCCCAGCCCCACATCCTGGTCAGTTTTCCATCAGAATGCTGCATCTACTCTGCTTTCCCACCAGCTTTTTTCTTGCCCCCTTCCCTCTTTTGCCCAGAGCTGCAGAGGTGGAAAGGGAAGGGAATCCTGGTGGTTGAGCAGAGGAGGAGGAGGGAAGACAGGACCAAACAGTGCAGTGAGGGGTCAGGATTTCCCTGTTTTCTCCTCCTCTCCTGCCTCTCAGTCCCTGAAGAGCAGAGCCACTGCTCCTCCTGCATTATCAGCAGCATTTTGCTTTTGCCTGAGGGAAAGCTGCATGTTAGGAAGAGTCAGGCTGAAAGAAGGAATAGCATGAGGGACTTGTTTGCCACTGAGCTGATGCGTGTTTGCCACCTTTGGGTAGTGCAGCTCGTCAGGAGGGTTTGGAGTCTACCCTGAGATTCCCATTGCTGCCTTGGGAATAACCTGGAATAATAACACGGGAATAACTCTGCCTGGAGCTCTTCTGCCTCATTTCGTGGAGCTGTTGTTTCCTCTCTGTCCAGGATGAATTGACTCTGGCCCCAGAGCCTCTCTGGTTCTGGCAGCACAGCTCTTGTCCATCAGCCCAGCAGAGCAGGAATTGTGAGGTGCTGCAGGACGTGGTAGCAAGGCCAAACCCACCAAAGCATCCATTAAGCCACATTTTTGCCTGTCCCACTGACTCATGTGGCTGCAATACCCAGGTCTGGGATTGCCATCTCAGAGACATTCGTCAGAGTGCGTCACACCTCTGTTCTGGTCTCTTATCTCCTCTCACTTATTTGGTTCCCCGTGTCCGCTGATTTTCGGAGCCTCCCCCGGCTGTGGGGGGGCGTTGGGCACCAGCTGTGGTTAAGAATAGCTTTCAAGCTGTCAAGATAATCCTGTGTTCAGCTGAAATGGATCCGCATCAGCTCGAGCCAGGAACCACAAGGGACCTCCTGCGATTTCAGTGGGGTTTCAGCTTTCTCTGTTCCTCCCTCAGGCTGGCCCAGAACAGGGTGTTTTGGGAAGAGGAGATGACTTTTCAAGGGCCATCACATCTTAGGAGGTGATGCAGAAGCTACCTGAGCCTCCCTGAAATGCTTTTTCCATCCCAGCTCTCTCAAGGCTGCTGGCCAGCACCGCAGACCTGGCAGAGGGTCGGTGCTGTGCCTGCAGAGTGCTCTGGGACTTTACAGCTCCCTCATCTCTGTGCTGCTTCTCCTTCCTCCACCACCCGAATTTTTTCAGACCACCTTTTGCCCCTGCTCTCTGGACAGGCCGCAGTATTTGTGTGCCTGGGAGTGGCAGAGTAAACTTTGCCCTGTGCCAAAACGCCCTCTGGATCCCAGCTAGTGCTGGTCACTCTTACTTGGTGTGCTGCTGGAGATCCCCGATCTCTCTGAGCTGCCTGGTGTTGTGCTTCCCTGAGAGATGTGGGAATGCACTTTCTCTTCATCGTGCCAGGGAGAAGCCTTCACTCGTGGCTGGGGCTATGGTGTGTGCTGGGTGACCTCCCCCGCGCTTGGGGAAGACTTTGCCACACCATTTTTAGGGTGAGAGTGCCCTCCTGAAAACGTGATCACAGCCCAGGGGTTCCTGCCACACGCCCTAAGCTGGTTCACCTCCCTCCATGTTTTCTCCCTAGCTTGTTTTTGAGTCCTTTCTCCAACGGTTCAGCTGAGGCAGGTGCTCCAGAGCCAGCACTGAATTAGGGCCATGTCGGTCACAGCAGCTGTAGTTTGGCAGCTCTGCCCACAGCAGAACTGGGGCACAGTCCCCAGGAGTGTGAAAGCCCCGAGGGCAGCAGCCAGCACTCAGGGAAGGTTCCCTCACTAGTGCTGAGCGTGGTTTTCAAGCCTCTCTCCCCAGCACTTGCAAAGCAAACACTGAGTTTCCCTGGAGGGGATGTGCTGGGATGAGGATCCACGGGAACCCTCCTGTGAGTGTGCTCAGGTGCCTCTGCCCTGCCCCGGGCACACACTGGGCTGGCTCCCCTGCCAGCACAGCCAGAGCTGATCCTTCCCCTGTGCTGCACCGAGGGCAGCAGCTCCTGAGTGAGGAGGAGGAATTAAAACACAAACCAAGCCAGCGGGGAGCAGTCCCTAGCAGACTGGGCTGGGTTGTGCCACCCCGTCTGTGCTGAGCTCTGAAATGAACAGGGCTAATGCCTTTATTAATGTTCAGCTCTTTATTAAAAAGATCAGCTGGGCAGGGGGCTCGACGCAGAGCTCGCCCCGCGGTTGTAGCTTTCCCAGGCAGCCGGAAGGAAGGAGGCGTGCAGAGTCGGTCACTGGAGTCCCGAGCAGCAGCTGTCCTTTCTCCTTCCTTGTGGCTCACCGGTGGCCCGAGGATGAGGAGGCGTGGCGTGCAGAGTCTGTTGCTGAAGTCCAGAACAACAGCTGTCCCCACTCCTTCCCTGGTGGCAGCACCAGGGCTCTCTGTCTGTCTATCGCCCTGCTTCTCAGAGCCTAATATAGTCTGTTCCTTCTTAGGTGATGGCGACGGTTAAAAGCCAGTCAGGGGATGTGTTTCCCTCTTCCTCAGCTAGGGCATTTATCTAGACTCCTCTATTGTGTTCAGTTTTTGATTTATATTCATTTTTATCTCCTAAAAATACTCCCATGATCCTAAGGGGTTTTTATTGCATGTTAGTCCCAGAATGGCAGCGTGGAGGGGTGGGAGGCCAGGTAGTTTAGAGAAAACAAACAGAGCAATTGGCTAATTAGCATTTCAATATCGGTACTTGGCTAGAGTTAGTAGTTTTCTTTTAGTGTTGCCATGGGAACTAGGAAAGCCCTGCCCGCGTCTCTGGGGAACACCTGGAAACTGTTCATAACAAGCTCCACACGCATCCTGCGTGCCCCCTCCTCCAGGGCAGCCCTGCCTGGCAGCAGGGCGGAGGTGCTGGGGGGTTTTGCTGCCCTGTGTGTGCCTGCACCAACCCCCTCCCCTGCCAAGAGCAGCACGGGCACCCTGTGAGCTGCAGGATGCTGGGGAATTGCTGCAGGAGCTGATGGAAGCAGCAAAGTGGGCGCTGCGCTGCCCAGCTCTCCTGGCCGCCGTCACCCCGAGGGGCTCAGCGCAGCTCTGAGCTCGGGCACAGCTCGTGCAGGAGCACTGGCAGAGCTCTGCCCTGGCTCAGAAGCTGCTCACACTCATCTCCCCCAGCAGGAACCCCAGGGAGCCACGGTCCCACTCCTGCCTGGGCTCCTGGAGCCGCAGCGTGCGTGGGCAGCATCCCCTCCGGGGGTTTGCGGGCGTGATGACTCCAAGATGCTGGGGATGATTTCCAGGATGAGGGCTGCCAGTGCTACCGAGCAGAGTGCTGCAGGCACAGTTCTTCCACCAAACACCCACGCTGGGCTGCACCCCCTGCAGACTCTCTGGGGTTTCAGAGAGGAGGTGTTGGGTGCACTCACAGCTTTCCTGCCCCTCCTTCCTAACTGGGAACGGGCACCCAGCTGAGCTCACAAACATCACTGGGCTCTCACAGTTTGGGCAGAGCCCCAACACCAGCACTGAGAACACCAGAAATGGCTCTGACAGAACCAGAGGACACAGCCTCGAGCTGCACCAAGGGAAATACAGGTTGGATATTAGGAAGAAGTTTTTTACAGAAAGGTGATAAAGTTCTGGAATTGCTGCCCGGGGAGGTGGTGCAGTCACCATCCCTGGGTGTGTTTAACAAAGCCTGGATGTGGCACTGGGTGCCAGGGTTTAGTTGAGGTGTTGGGGCTGGGTTGGACTTGATGATCTTGAAGGTCTCTTCCAACCCAGTGATTCTGGGATTCTGTAATTCTGTGAATTCTGTGAATTCTGTGAACTAAGAGATCCAGGTAGGCCCCTGCCTCCCACAACCCAGCCTCGGGGAGAGGGCCAGGCAGGAAAGCCAAGATCCTCAAAGCTGAAGGACACACTTCTGCCTGGCTCTGAACATCAGGTCCGTGGGAAGGAGCTGTGGAGAGTCTTCCTCTCCATGCCCTTCTATCCCAGCCTCAGGCTGAGGTGTCCTGCAGTTCGTGTGGCACCACGGCTGCGTCCTGCAGCTGCCGAGGGTCCGAGGAGCAGCTGATGGCACTGGGTGTTCCTGGAGCACAGCGTGGAAGGACACCATGCGTGGGAAGGTTCAGAGGAGTTGCCTCCCCAGGGAAAGCAAATCCAAACGTGTCAGGCTACTGAAGGGTGCGTTGATCAGAGTGGTTTTCCAGCCCTGCTGCGTGGTCAGGCCGTGCTGTGAGCCAAGCCAGGCCACATCCACGAGGGCTTGGCCACCCACCCTCAGGACACACGCTTCCATCAGCCTGCGTGTTATTGCACTGCCACGGGCTGTCAGAGCTCCCCTTGTTCTTGGAAAGATGCTCTGTTGTGCTCATTAGTGGGAACATTTGGAATGGGTGTCGTTTGCAAGCCCTGCTGCTCGTGCCAGTCCTGATTTCTCAGCCTGATTTAAGGAGGGGGTATTCTAAATAACGCCCCTTCTCCCTGCCTGGAGCTGCTAAAGGCACTGAGGCAAAGTTGCATAACCCAGTGCTGCTGCTTGTGTACATGCTTGAGAAGAAACAGCCACGGAAAAATCCTGTAACATTCCTGGGCTGGTCCGTCTCTTGGTATCAAAGCGTTTCCTGCTGTGCTTTCACCTTTGAATCTTAATCCAGCGGCTTTGGAGGAGTGGAGAGGGGGTGGGCAAGGGCCCTGAGGAGCAGAAGACCCCTCTGAGAACAGAGTGGGTAAAAGCTGAGTCACACTGTCCCCCAGAGGTGCAAGAGATGCCAGGTTCAGTGTCCCTGCCAGGAGGAAACCTCTGCCCTGGGCTGAGCTGGGCTGTGGTCCTGGTTGCAGTCAGTGCAGATGTTGCTGCTCACCCAGCCCTGGTTCCCTGGGGAGCAGCCACAGCTCTGGCTCCCCGTGTTCCCTGGGACCTTCCTCTCACTCAGCAGCCAAAGGCAGTTCCCTGGCATCCCTGAGGGGTACCCCCCAAACCAGAACACATTCCCACCCCGACCTATCCATTACTGAACCACTGCTGCCCTGTGAGCCCCCAGGCCAGGTCCAGCTGGCTGGACCAGTTTGAGGTTAAAAACAAGTCATTTTGTTTCTGGTGTGCTCCTCTGCCGCGTGACCGCCGGTTGGGTTTTCCAGGGAAACAGCAGCACATGCAGGCAAAGAGCAGGTGGTTTTCCTTCCTGGCCTGGCCCTGTGGGATCCAAACCATCAGTGCTTGGGGGAGGTGGGGAGGTGCCCTCCTCCCACGATGGGCACCTTTTGCCCACCTCCTCCTCCTCCTCCTCCTGGGACAGCCCATTTTCTGGAAAGACCCGGGCAGGGAAACTCGAGCGGAGCAGAGCTGAGATTTCCCATCCCAGGAAGGATGGCTGTCCCTTGTCGAGGTCCTGATGGTGTCTGGGAGGAGAAGGGAAGCAGAATGGATCTCCACAGGGTGGGTACCAGAGTGGAGAGCACAGTGTCAGTTCTGCAGCACCCCCAGGCTGCAGCTGGCCTCGAGGCTGGTCCACCTGTGGTCCCGGGGCAGTGTCCTCTGCAGGCACCCAGCCTAGAGGCTGTGGCTGCCTTCACTCACGGCTCTCCCAAGAGCCTGTGCCTCTGCCCACCCACGTTTGCTGCAGCTGGGGTGAGTTTTGGTGTGGCTGAAGGGCCAGAGAGGGGTGGGCAACCCACTCAACCTCAAGCAAGGTCCTCCTGCCACCTCCAGGGCAGGTATGTACCCACCTCCCCTCCTGCACAGCTCTGGCTGGCCAGGAGAGGAAGGAGGGCTCTTCCCACCACTGTCCCCTGGCATGCTGGTGTTTGGAGGGGTGGCTGGTGCCCAGCACAAAGCCCCTTCTCCTCTGGGGAGCTGTGCTGCCTCTCCTAGTCCTGAGCCTTGCAAAGGCAGCCACGGGCTTGTCTGAAGGCTTGCCAATGGCACAGGTTTGAGGTGTCTGCCTGCCCTGGGGAGAACGGCCTGGTCAGATCAGCTCTTTGTTCCTACTGCCCTGCCTGGTACCAGAGTTCTGGGGGTGTTAAAGGACAGCCTTGTGCTGGGGACACTTCTCCTGAAGCAGCAGCGTGAGCTGGTCCTGCCTTTGAGCTGCTGTGGACCCTTCGTGGTGGCAAAGGATGGGAGCAGAGAGCCCAGGGACATAAAGCCCTGTAATGTCTTGGGACCCTCTTCCTCCTCACCCTCAGCGGGCTCAGCAGCCCTTCCAGGAGCAGGAGGAGGTGAGGTGTGCCTGCTGCCCCCAGGAAGGTCACACAGGCTTTCCATGACAGGACTCCACAGCCAAAGTGATTCACGCACGCCCCTCTCCCTCCCCAAAAACTGTGGGGCACAATTGTCACTGGGGGTGGCTCTGGCCCATGAGTCTGCAGCAGCCCAGGAAGGGATGAGGCTGTCTGCAGCTCTCTGACATCCCTGGCACGTCTCTGCAAGGGCTGCCTTCCCTTCCAAGCAGCACAGACGTGTCCAGGGGCCTTCCAGCCCCCGAGTTAATCCTCTGAGAGCCTGACACTGAACACAGAGTGTGCTGCACATGGAAACCCTGCTGAGTGCTGGCTGACAGAGCATCACCCCACAGCAGCTCCCACAGCTGCCCACGTGCCAGCGCGTGTAAGGCAATCCGGGGCACGTGGACACACCCCACATCCCTGCAGGATTAAGTAGGTGTGAGAAAGGTTCACTCATGGGCTCAGCTCCGTGCCCAGCTCGTGGGGATGTCTCTGAAGTGACACCTCTCCCCGAGCAGACCCCGCTGCTTGGAGAGCAGAGATGCTTTTTATTGCCTCGTACCTCGAGGGTGACATTTGGACATTGCCAGCCCTCGCCCCAGAGCAGCACCTTGGCTCAATTGTATAGATTCACTTAATGACTCACCCTGCAACTTGATGCATTGTGTCCAGATAAAAGACACTTTATCCCTATGATAAAAACGGACAAAGATGATGTCAAAATAAAAGAATGTTTTCTCATCCGAATAAAAGTCGAAGCTGCCGTTATTTGGGGTTATTTTGCTTGAAAACCTCCAGAGAAAGCAAGACTTTGAGTTTTTACCATTTATAGTTAGTTGTAGAAAATTCAGCATGCAAAGTTTGCTATCTGCCTTCCTGCCCTGCTCTGGAGAGGAGTGTCTCTGTGCTGGTTGCTGCTGGGGACGTGGGGGAATGTGACGTCCTGGATGGACCCAAGCCCCAGGGACACCCCTGGGCAGGGAGGGGCTGCTCTGTGCTGGGTGCTCACAGCGCCCTGCCAGGACAGCTGTGCCACGTGTGGGCACCTGGGGGACCTGCAGTCACGGTCTCCAAGGGTTCATGCCACTATGAGGGACTGTCCCTGCCATGCCACCACCACCAGCCGGGGCATTCCCAGAGCAGGATCGTGGCCAAGCACGAGGGCAGAGGTCTGAGGGACAGCCCTGGGTGATCTGTGTCTTCCTGGCTGTGTTTCATTGAGTAGGGGTTTAATTTTAGCAAACAATGCCAATTAGAGAGGGATTGTTCGATGGCTGCGTCTCAATGGAGAGCAAGAGCTGCTGGCAGGGCTCTGGAGGACCCCATCTGGGGAGGGACCCTCCTGGGACAGGGGAGGGGACAGCTGAGCTCTGCTCTGTGGCTGCTTCAGCTTCTGAGGTCACCACCCCTGCTCCTGGAGCTGCAGGGACTCACCCAGTGGTGTCCTGGGGCAGTGTCCTCTGCAGGCACCCAGCCCAGGAGCTGTGGCTGCCTTCTCACAGCTCTCCAAAGAGCCTGTGCCTCTGCCCACCCACGTCTGCTGCAGCTGGGGGGGGGGGGTTTGGGGTGGCTGAAGGGCCAGAGAGGGGTGGGCAGATCCCTCTGCTCTAGGGAGGGGGACTGCAGCAGCAGGACCCGCTGCAGAAGAAGCAAGCACGGGTAGGAATCGGGTAGGAATCCTGTCTAGGAGCATCCTTTGTCAGTTCTCGTTTCAGAGGTGAATCAATCCCATTGTTTCAGTTAAATTGCTGCTATAAATGCAATTAAACATTTTCTGGGGAAGGATCGTGGATCACCCACACCCTGAGTGAATGCAATCAGACTGTGCCAAGGGAAAGTGCTCCATGGGAGCCTCAGTGTGAAATACCAATTTGGGGAACCCACAATTTGTTGCCTTTGGTATTTCTCTGGCTGTGAAGTTCAAGCCCTTCACCAAAATCAATAAATTTGTGACCTTCAGCCTGAATTTGTCCTTCAGAGAGTGCCCTGGAGACAGTGTGGAGATAAAGGTGGTAGGACTGATGCCACTGAGAAGCCCTCAGAGAAGGTGAGGTTTTCTGAATGTGTCAGGACACTGGGCCCATCCTGAGGGCAAGCAGGCTGTCACTCCTGCTGGCCAAAGGAATTTCAATCCCACTGCTCACTGTGCATGGTGATCTGTGCCCAGCCTGCAGTTAATTTGCCAATGAAACAATTTGTAAAAAAGGTGAAGAGGGACCACAGGAGGGAAAGGAACAGCATCACAGAGAGGCTGAACTGCCTCCTTTTGGAAATGAAAGAGCCTGTTGGCAATGGCAGAGCTTCACATGCTGAGCTGGAATCACAGCCCAGGGAAAAGGGGAATGGATTAAACAGAACGAGAACTGAGGGACTCTAAATGCTGTCTTCAACATTTCAGTAGGGGCCTCATAAATTTAGACAATTATGAGATGCACTTAGAGAAGCCCAACACTATTATGTTGGGGCAGGAGGGCGACTCTTTGGAAACAGAGAGTTTCCAAGGAGCTCTGGCATGAGGACATCCCAGAGCAGCGTGACCTGGGTGACTCTTTACTACCTGGGAGGGGAAGGCTGGATGAATGGAGTGGGCTGGAAACACCACGTTCATTAACTCATGCAACACAGGACAAGGCAAATGTTCCTGGGCTTCAGCCTCTCTCCTTTTTTTTGGATGCTCTGAATCCCAAGTAGCCACTCCTGGAGTCCCTTCTGGGTGTTGAGGTGACTTTGTGAGAGGAGGCTCTGGGCTGAGCCCCTCCAGGCAGCTGAGCTCGTGCTCCTGGTGCTGGGGTTTTCCACCACACTGCACAGGCCTTGTCCCGCTGTGCAGGAGCCTTTAAAGCAAAAACTAGAAGAAATACATTTCAGCACCCTGTTCTGTGTGCTTTCCCCCCCGGACTGCAGCAAAAAGAGCCCTTTCAGTGTGTCAGAGTGCTGGTTCTCAGCTTCTTTTTCCTTCTGTTGAGATTGGGATTGAAGGTACTTGAGATGCTAGCTCGGCTTCAGACTCAGGTGTTTATTATTTCTTATCTATTATTTCTTATCTATTATCTATTCTTATCTATTTCTTATCTATTACTTATCTAGTGTTACAGTCTCACAGCAGTGAGTTTTGCAATATTTCACTAACAAGGCACAAAATGGCCAACTATCTTGTTAGGAGGTCTTTTAAGGCTAAACGATCTAATTAAGAAATGACACCTAAATTATTTTCACTTTTAACCCAATAACTGATCATGCAAAGTCCTCAATGAGGACTTTTCTGTCCAATTGCAAAACACCACCCAAACCCACGAAGAAGAAGGAAGAAGAAGGTAAAGAAGAAGGACCAGCCTCTGCCCTAAAACTTCCATCTTGCTTCATATTTTTTTCTATATTCTAAAACCCCAAACTGTAATTTTTCCACCCTGTGATATTGCACACTTCTAACCAACTCCACACCCGTAATCCCAGTGCTATCAATCAATTTTGGAAGCCTTCTCCACACCTCAGGTCAAATGCAGTGCTCTCCTGGGGGTCAGAGTCTGTCAGCACAGAAAGTCTCAAACTCTCAGCATCCAGAATTCCAACCTCAGAGCACTGATGTGTGACATGGCCCCGTGGCAGGGGCTCACCACGAAGAGCTGGGAGGGTTTTCCTGTGTGTGGTGGCTCCAGGACAGTGTGCTCTGTGTGGGACACCAGTGCTGGGGGCCTGACCCTGCACCAGCAGCAGGGAGGGGAGCACAGCCTGGGGCTGCCCCTGCCCACCCCAGGAATGCTGTGCTTTGCCCCTGCCAGCCTCCTGCAGCAGAAGGGCAGCGCTGCCCATGGTGCCTCCTCACCTGCAGGTGGGCGTTTGGCACTCTCACAGCTCAGCAGTGATGGGCAGGGGAGGAAGGCTGTGCTGAGGGCGAGGCTCTGCACACCAGGGTGCTCAGGCTGGCATCATGGAAAGCTCTGGGCTGGGGGCACAGTGGGGTGGGCAGTCACTGGACAGCACCACTGCTCCCAGGAGCAGTGGGGTGAGTTGTGCCCTTTGTTGGCTCCTGCAGTGTCACTGTCCCAGGAGGGACAGAGCAGGTGAAGTGGGCAGAGCAACCCGGAGAGCTCCCAGGAGAGGGCTGGCAGGGCAGGGACTGCTCTCCCCAGGCTCCACACATGTCAGAACCCAAGGTGTCCCTCAGACACTCTTGGATGTTCTGGGTCCAGGGCAGAAGCCTCTGAGACCCTGGCAGGCAGCCAGAAACCCCTGTGGCTTTGAATTTGACCCATGGAGCAATTTACCAACTTTGCAGGAAGAACAAGAAATCACAAAAGTTTAGATATTATAATAGAAGTAGTCACAAAGTGAAAGGTAGGATTTTTGAGTGCTGTACAGGGGGATTTAGGCCTTGTACAGAGGGGTCTGAGTTTTGTACATGGGGGTCAGAAGTTCTAAGATGGAGGGATTTGGGCGTGCCCTGTCCTCCTTCTTTCTCCTTCCTATCCCCCATGTTCTTGGTGATGTTGGCACTCACAGATTGGTTTAGAGTAGAAAGTCACTGTTCAATATAGGTGATAGGCATTGGGGAAAAACTATAAACATTTAATAGGTAATGTGTGATATAAAAGATGGCACCAGCCCTTGGGTGGGGGAGACGGAGAGAGACGCAGAGGGAGAAGGAATCAGAGAGAATGTCAGGGAGTCTGTGTGCCTTGAGATTATTGCAATAAACTGCCTTGAGACCAGACAACTGAAGACTACTGAGCCTTTCTTTGAAGGCACGGGTTGGAGGAGAGACTTTGCCACCACCCGGGTTCACCCCAATCTGGGGGAGACTCCGACACACACAGAGCCCCAGCCTGGCCCTGCAGCACTGGAAGCACCCACAGCACGCACAGCACAGAGCCCTGTGAGCGAGGACGGCTTTGCCACCTCTGGGTGCTCACTGCTCTTGGCATCTCCTTTGCCAAGCACTGTGGCAGGCACATTCTTCTCTCTCTCAGGATTTTTTCATAGAGGAGCACAGAGAGAAGAAAAAGAAAACAATTTCTGTTTCTGCTCCTTGTTTTCCCCATGTGGAATGTGTCTGGAGAATTGTTTACCTGGGGTGATTGCTTGGTTGGATTCTGGTGAGGATTGTTTGAGCCTGGTGGCCAATCCAATCCAATCCAATCCAATCCAATCCAATCCAATCAATCAATCCAATCCAATCCAATCCAATCCAACCCACCTGTGGCTGCACTCTCAGAGAGGGGCACGAGTTGTGAGTTAATTAGATGTGGTAGTTAGGAAAAGTAGGTTTGTAGTTTTAGTATATCCTTTAAATAGTATATTAATGTATTATAGCATAGTTATAATAAAGAAATCATTCAGCCTTCTGAGCTGGAGTCAGACATCAGCATTTATTCCCACGGGGTTCACCTGCTTTTACAATAAAGCACCTTCCCAGTGAGGGCCAGACACTGCCCTGAGGAGCTCTGGGATGCTCTGGATGTGTGTGAGTGTCCAGAGCTCCCCTGAGATCCATTCCCAGCCTCGTCGTGCAGTCAGAGAGGATAAAGAAAATTAGGATAAAGTAAAAGCTCCCTGAGTGCTCCTTGGGAGGAGAGCGTTTCCCTGCTTCCCTTCTGCAGGAAGGTGAATGAGCCAGCACAGCAGAGGCCATTCATAAAGTGGATGTGGGCCAGGGGGACCTCGTGAGGTCACGGTGCCCTGCCTCGCCCCAGCCCAGGCTGGGCATGGTGGCAGGCACAGCCCCTTGGCCAGGACCTGCTGGGAGGGATGGGCTTTGTCTTGCTCACACCCCTGCTCCAAGAGCAAACCCAGAGGTATTTTATCCTCTGTACATTTGTTTAAGGAAGTTTAAAAGCAAATTTGGCCCCTGCCTTTGAATCCTCGCTCCTATAAATTCAAACACCTTGGACAGAGCATGTCTGTGCAGTCTTACATGTGACATTTAGCTAAAACCACTTACAAACAACTTGCATTACAAGTTTATTCATTCCCCACAGAATGTTGGCTCCGCTGAGCGTCTCACGAGCCATCTGCTGTGGGCGAGCTGCTTATCTTTGCTATCAGAGCCCTCTTCTAAATATTATGACCAAACAGAATTCCAAGAACAACATCCATCCTGCTGCACTGCAAATGCGCAAAGCCGATAAACTGTTTATACATTACCAGCTAAATAAGTTGGGTTTATCTGGAAGGGTTTGCAGGAGAAAGTCTCTTGGGGTGCCCAGAAAGAATGCGTTTTACAGGTGGTGCTGCGAGATGGGGAGGTCATCGGGGCTGCCCTTGGCCTGCCAGCCCTGCCTGAGCTGGTGACACAGGGTGACACAGGGATGGGGGCCCACCAAGGCCAACAGTTCCTCCCCAAAACTGAACCCAGAGCCTGATGAGCTGTGGTGCAGTGGTGCTTGAGCATCAGCTCCTTGCCCAAACACGGGGCCGAGCCACTTGCCCCATCCCCAGCAGAGGGGGAAGAGC
The DNA here is from genome assembly GCF_026979565.1 of Vidua chalybeata. Classification (NCBI taxonomy): domain Eukaryota; kingdom Metazoa; phylum Chordata; class Aves; order Passeriformes; family Viduidae; genus Vidua; species Vidua chalybeata. The sequence goes on from NC_071548.1 coordinate 1,583,357, forward strand.
TGCCAGGCCTGATTCCTGGGATGTCACAGACTGCCTGCTGCTGCTGTGGCTCTCCTGCCCACACCTGGCCCCTGCAGCTCCAGGGTACCCCTGGCCTGTCCTGCTGGATCACCACCTCAGCTTGGGAGGGTCAGAGAGAGGAGCTGTGTAACCTCCCTGCCCGGGCCAGCAGCAGGGCCAGCTCACCCTGGCGCCTGGGCCAGCGCCCAGAGCCCTGACCCCGGTGCCCCAGAATAAATTATCTAAAGGCTTGTGAAATGCACCCAAAGTGTCCCGGCCCTTCCCAGCCCAAATTGGGTATCACAGGCTGTGTTTATCCTTCCACACTGGGCTCTGCTCGTTGCCTCTCGGTGTCAAGAAACCTTGGGACAAGGCCACGAGCAGAGGTCACTGCGGGTTGGCGCAGCAGACCCTGTCCCAGCAGATGGAGAGCATTTCTTTTCCCCGGGGGACTTCAGATTTAAGGACATTTTGTCTGCTGGCTGCCAGCAAGCACATCTCAGCCCCGGCGGGTTGCTGCTGGCCCCAGCTGCCCTCTCCTGCCAGAGCAGGGCCAGCCCAGCAGGGTGGGGCACGGCCAGCCCGGCCACCACAGCTCCTGTGGTCACCCCGGGGGCTGGGAGCAGCCAGGCAGGGGCTGTGGCACTGAACTGCAGCAGATGTGCCCACTGCCAGCTGCTGTGTGCAGTTTTAGGGCCATGGGGAGTGAGGAGCTGTGGCTGGGGTGGGGAGCTGGTGGGCTCAATAAAGCCCAGGGCAAGGGCAGCTCAGCCTGGCAGGAGGAGGAGGAGCAGGAGTGGGGAGCTGTGATTTTATCAGGGATCCTGAGGTGGCTCTGGGGCAGAGCAGGGCTAGGAATGTGTCTGTGAATGGGTCACTGCTCAGCCAGGGTGCCAGTGCTGCTCTGCTGACCCAGCAGTGGAGTGTTCCTTTCGCTAATGCTTGCAGAGGATCAAAACCCCTGGAGAGGTGAGACAGGGCAGCTGTAGGGAGACAAACTGGGTCCCGTGGCTCAACCAGAGAAGATTCATCATCCAGCAGCTGAAAATTGTCCTCCAGGTGGATGCAGGGCTGCAGGTGGTGCCAGCCAGAGGGAACAAACCTCATTACACCAACCACAGGCTGGTGGAGCGTGTGGAGGGAGAGACCCGGGCACTTGGTGGCACTTGTGGCATTTGTAGGTAAAGCTTGTGACCACGAGGTCTTGTTCCTGCCCAGGGTGGAGGCAGCAGGGCCAGGCACAAATCCAGAATCCCCTGGAGATGGCACCAGCCTCCACCTCTGCACTGCCCAGGGCTGTGAGGATCCAAAGCAGAAAGATGGCACTGCCTCCTCTTACAGCTGTGAAAATGGAAACTAAAACTGGCTACAGCTCCAGGAGGCCTGTCAGGGAGTGATCCTAGGTGTCCAGGCTTCATCCTTCCTTTTTCTTCCATGCTTTCCTGCTTTGGCATACTAATGTTCATTTTTTTTGGAAGGAAATTTAAGGGAAGTAGCTAATTTTTTTTTTTGTGCTGGTACCCAGCCATGAGAAGAAGCACTGTCCCTGTGGCACAGAGGACAGGGACTGACGAGGGACAAAGCCAGTTGAGAGGAAAGCTGCACAAATGCCAGGTGTGCCAGGGCTGGGGAAGAGGAGTGTTGTGGGGAAGAGCAGCTCTGTGAGCACTGAGGTGGGACTGAGCTCTTCTGGGGTGCCCAGGCCTCTCTGCCAGCACAGTCACTGCTGGTGGCACTTCTGGGCTCATTGTTGCATTCTGCCACCCCTCACTGAGGGCAGGTTCCCTCGGGTCACTTCCCAGTGGCTCTGCAGGGACTCTGGCCACACAGTGTCCATCTGGAGCTTCCCTGGAGGCAACCACTCATTCCCAACCCACCTGCTGCTGGAGTGGGCACTCACCCTGCCGCGCCCAGACCCTCTGAAAACCCCTGCCCCAGGGAGAAGGCTGTCCTTTTCCAGGCTCCCTGCCATCAGGGTGGAGATGTTCCCCCAAGCAGACCTCCAGCACACAAAGGCACTCCTTGTCCTGGAGGTTTAGCCTGGCTCCGAGCCTCATCCTTCTGCATATCTTGTATATATGAAGCAACTCCTTTGCATAAAGATACGGAGTTTATTAGGAGACATTGGAGCTTAGGAGCTGTCAGGAGTGGAAGTCAATTCTGTTTCTGACACGCAAAGAGCCTTTTATAGGCTGGAATGGGCACAGTACCCGGGCGGGTGCCTCTCCCTTGGCGCTCACTCGCCCCTTCCCAGGCACCAGCGCTGGCTGGAGCCTGATTCTCACCCTGGCCCTGCTTTGGGTCCAGTCCCCATCCCTGCCGTGAGAGATAACGCCACAATCCAAGGAATCTCTTGAGCTGAACTCATTTAAACACACCCACAGGCAGACTGTGCTCCCCCAGGCTCTCCTTCTCCCCAGGACGCTGATTAACCCTTGTCTCCTCTCCTGGAAGCTCAAGGAGGTGACAGGAGCCTCTGAGCTTCAGGGACATTGACCCCCTGAGCTTCAGGAGCACTGACCCTCTGCCTATTCTTCCCTGAAACTCCAGGGCTGCAGGAGCAGCTCCTCTGCTGGGGCTCCTGTCAGACCTGCCAGGGTTTCCACATTCCCTTGGTTGCTCCAGAGTCTCCCAGAGCTCCAAAGAGCCACATATTGGGCATTTTTCTGCCACATCCTCTCCTCAGCCACTCTCACCACAGGCAATATTTGTTTTTCCATGACTTCTGTCTATCAGAGAGGGTTTTTGCATCTCTGGGTCTCTTGTCCTGGTCCCTTCAGCTATACTATGTCCTTGCACAATGCAGGTGTCCCTCCTTCTCCATCCTCTTCCTGCTCTGGCCTTGCTACGAAAAATTGACAAGTGACTTCTTATGAATTTTGAGATCAGAAGATTCCTTTCCTGGCCTGTGTCCAGGCCCCTCCCAGGGAACACCCGAGGCTGCTCTGTTTCTCCAGAAGCACTGGCCATGAGGTTCAGTGGTGAATCTCATCCAGGAGAGGTCTGGGCATGGAGCTCACTCAGGCCCAGGGTCCCAAGCTGGATCCAGCTGCCCAGGTGTGCCCCAGCTCCTGCTGCAGATCATCTGTCACCTCCTCCCAGCTGCTGGAGGTCGGAGCAGCATCCAGGCGTGTCCTCCAAGCCCTGGGAAAGACTCGGAACTGTTGAAATCTGAAAAGTGGGAGAACGACCCCAGGGGAAGAGTCTTGAATTGTTTTCAGGACTATCTCAAAGGAAGGTGCCTTCTACCAGTGTTCAAAGCTTCAGCAGGGGGTGCAGGTCCCCTGTCCCTGGCTGTCTGTCTGTCCCTCCCCTGCAGTGGCTGCAGCTCCTGCTCCAGGCACGTGCCATGTCCCACCCTGACTCTCTGCAAGCACGCTTCCCTCCGGGATGGTTCCAGCATCCCAAGGGAGCCTTAGGGACAGAGCTCAGTGACCGTGTGTCACCCTGAAGCCTTTGCTGAGCAGAGGAGGCCCCGTGAGCTAAAACCCTCTGCCAAAACTCCAACCAGATCCTGCTGCACGCTGCTTCTCGGGGACAGAGCCCTCCGAGCGCTGCGCCGTGGGCGGTGGGAGACTCCAGCAGAGCTGGAGACACGTCACCGGGAATCTCACTCATTTGTAGCTCATTCCAGTTGCACAGCTGTCTCCTTTAAACAAAGTTTACTCAGTGTTACTTAATGCTCCAGCCGTGCCTGTGCCAGGAGAACGCTCGGCTGCAGCGTGTGCGACCGCTACCCACCGAGCCCCTCGGGGGATGCTGATCCCACAGGGCTTGGCCAGGGATGGGGTTTGGAGCTCCATGGAGCTCCTGGGGACTTTGGCCCAGCGCTCCCACCAGGGAGAGGGCTGACCTGCCCAGCATGTCCTGGGCTTTCCACAGAGACTCCTCCTTGTGGCATTCACATACCCTCTGAACAGAGAGACTTGGCTTTCTCAGGATTTCTCCTGAGAGAAGCAGAGAAAAGAGAATCAAAACAATTCTTATCTCATTCCCTGTTTGTGCCCATGTAGAATGTGGTATAGAAATTGTTTACCCAAAGTGATTGCTTGATTAGAGTCTGGTAATAGTGGTTTAGATTCATTGACCAATTGGATCCACAGCTGTGTCGGGACTCTTGAGCAAAGAGTCACAAGTTTGGTTAGTTAGTTAGTGATATAGTTAGTTAGTGATAGCTCTTGTTAGTGTAATGTAGTTATAATACCTCCTCACCCCATCCAAGCCCTTTATTTCAGTCCTGCTCGCATCCCTTTATTATGAGTATGGGGAAACATCAGAGCAAAACAATGCATGTAGTGCAGAAGGAACTGATAGCAATTAGAAATGACTCAGATAACATACACCATCAATAACACGTGTGAAATTATATCATTATCAAGTACTATAACACTGGAATATATATAGTTATATGTATGTCACATATACATTTATACATATACATATATACCCTGGCAGTGGTGAGAGGGGACCAGGAGGGGACAGTGCTGTCCTGAACCCACCAGGCTGCAGGTCCTGAGCTCTCAGGGGTGCCTTGCTCCATGTCCCATGGAGCTCTCACTGTCAGGGCACTGGGGTCCACCCTGACCCCACTTTGGTCTGTGGCACAAGGAGGAGCCAGCACCAGGCTGGGACTCAAAGCCTGGCAAGATCCAGAGGAAGAAACTGGCCTGGGCTGTGCCTCATTGCCCCAGTAACAAAGGAAAAGGAGTGCTCTGAAAACTTCAGGAAAGCACGCTGGGTGCCCACACCATCAGGCCTGCACGTGAGCCCTGCTCCCGAGGCCCCAAGGTGCTACTGAGGCTTCCCAGGTGCCCAGGAGGGGAGGCTTTAGGATATATTCCTGTAGGATCCTGCCAATGTTTCCAGACAGGCTGTTCATAAGCCTTTTTGGACACTGAGCTCCCCATCAGGCCGTGCCAGGGCTGCCTCCCTCTGTCCCAGTGCTGGTGGGAGTGCTGCACAGAGCAGCAGCCAGCAGATTTATGGCCTCAGTGTCTAGGCCAGCTCTGCCCTGCCTGGGAGGACAGGTACATCCTCCTGAAAGGCAGGAGGCCTTCTGGCCCTTCACCTCAGAGCCAAGCATAGGGAATTTGCCAAAAAGCACGCTGCAGCATCCCCCTGAGACATGGGGGTGTGTTGTCCATCAGGTCACCCTGCTGTGCTGCCTGCTGGGGACAGCAGGGCCCACCCCCTGCTAAAGCTTCCCCCTCTGCAGCACAGGGGTGTGCTTAGGGTGGGATCCTGGCCCTGGGAATGGGTCTGCAGGGAGCCTTTTGGGCACTGGAATCATCTGCCCAAGGAGGTGCTGGAGTCACTGTCCCTGGACGTGTTCAAAAAATCCTGGACGTGGCACTCAGTTGACAAGGAGGTGTTAGGTCAGGTTGGACTCGATCATCCCAAAGGTCTTTTCCAAGCTGGCTCATTGTGGGATTCTCTGGTTCTGTGGTTCTGTATTTCTGTGGTTTTGGGATTCTATTGTTCTGGGATTCCGTGGTTCTGTGATTCTGTATTTCTGTGGCTCTGTGGTTCTGTGGTTCTGGGATTCTGTGGTTCTGGGATTCTGTGGTTCTGGGATTCCATGGTTCTGTGATCCTGGGATCCTGTTGTTCTGGGATTCTGTGGTTCTGGGATTCTGTGGTTCTGGGATTCCATGGTTCTGTGATCCTGGGATCCTGTGATCCCGTGGTTCTGGGATTCTGTGGTCCTGTGATCCTGTGATTCCATGGTTCTGGAATGTTGTGATTCTGTATTTCTGTGGTTCTGATGCTGCTGGGGTCTCATCCCCATGGGAGCAGAGCTGGGCTGGATGCCCGGGATGGGCAGTGGTGTGGGAGGGCTGGAGCAGGCAAAACCCCCAGGCTGCCCTCGTGCCAAGGGGACGAGAGACCAGCAGGGAGAGACTCCCTGCAAATGCACTCCGGGGAAAGGAAGGCAGCTCACCCTGAGGGGACAGGGACGCTCAGTGGTGCTGAGAGTGGTGCCAGAAGCAGGGGGCACTTCCATCCCATCTGGGAGCCAAAAGTCTGGGTGCCAGCAGATCTCCTCACCCCGCTGGCAGCTGGCAGTGGCGCACAATGTGCTGGGCCAAGCAGGGTATCTCAGTTTGGAAAGCCAGGTGTCTGCTAAGGAAGGCGGGACCCTCCCCTGAAATGGAAAAAAAAAAAAAATGCAGACCCCCTCCCTCTGTTATAAATTTAAAATTAAGGGGGGCTCTCAGGCAAAAATATGGGAGCAGGAATAACAGTTCTTTATTAGGGAAGAAAATAAAAAGATAAAATAAACAATGCAGTGAACCAAAACAACACTGACAGAGTCAGAACACAACCTGACACCCTGTTAGCAGGTATTATTATCCCATAATTGGGAATTACGGCTGCAGTCCTCCGGGAGTGTCAGCTGTGGTTCTGTTGGAGCAGGGATCCTGTAGAAAAGGGTGCAATCTTCCTGCAGTGGAACAGGCAGTTGTTCCTGTGGGAAATCCAGTGCAGGAAAAGCCCTGCTGGTGTCCCAAAACCCAGATTGTATCCAGGTAGAAATGCTTGGCTCCTCCCTCTGGGCAGAGCAGCTCCCAGTGGGATGTTACAGTTCTTATCAGTCACCAGTGACACTCAACAGCCCGTTATCAGCAGATGTCTCCCCTGAGAGAGGATTGGCTGTGGAAGAGAGAAGGAAAACTGCCCAATTAACAGAAGATACCTGCCCCACCTCTAACAGACCGCAATTGAATACATCCTGCCTTGCCATCCAGGACACAGGGCAAGCTCGGAGGGGACAGGCCCTGCTGCAGCCAGGCTGTCCCCTGCCCACTGGGCTGGTGACAGATGCAGGAGTAGCAGGGTCGGTGTCTGGGGTGGGCAGCGATGCAGCTTTGCAGCTCACTTCCTCATTTTTGCCATTTTTCAGGGGATTTGTCACAGGTGGCAGCACCTTTGAGTGTCACCGTGAAGATCCGTGCACGTGCCCGATGATAAACACACAGATGTGAATATGAGGGGAAATGTAAATATATACAATAGTTTTCCACAATTAAGAGATGTTTTAGAGCAGAAAAATTTCCATTTTTGGCGTAGGAACATCAATTTTATAAATAAAAAGATTAAAATAAACATTAGCATGGCTACATCAACACACACACACACACACACACACACACACACACACACTCAGTCTCACAAGTGCACTTCAAATAGGCTCCCACACTGTAATTTTAAATGGTACAAAACAAATGAATTCTCCAAATATTGTTTAAACTGGCACGGGGGGTTATGATGTCATTCCTGCAATAAACATAAACTTGTTTTCCTGTAATGAATATGATCTCTTTTCCCATTAACAGTTTATTAGGGCTTTTGGTGGGTGCGAGGCCAGCCCCGGGCTGTGGCTGCCTTTGATGCCTGCAGGCTCCATCCTTACACTGCTGTCAAACTGGATTTTTCTCATCCTTTTTCTCCTGGGAAATGAGGCTCAGTGCCCAGCTTGGGAGCAGTTCTGCAGCCTTGGTGGGGCTCTGCTGGCTCTACCTCTGCCTTTGGTGGGAGCAGGATGGGGCAGGGGCAGGAGGGAGATGGTGTGCAGAGGGAGCTGGGCTTGTGCTCACCATCCCCTCAGCCAGAGCTGGTGAGGAGGAGCCCAGCCCAGCCCGTGTCACCTCCCTGAGCCAAGGTGTCACCAGCCAAGGTGTGGCACAGCTGAGGTGTCAGTGTGTCCTGGGGGAGCATCCCAGGAGCTCTGGGACACCTCTGCTCGCAGGACCCTCTGCTGCCCCTTCCCCAGGGACAGAAGAGTCAAACTGACAGAGAAGGGATATTGGACAGGAATTGTTCCCTGGCAGGGTGGGCAGTCCCTGGCACAGGGTGCCCAGAGCAGCTGGGGCTGCCCCTGGATCCCTGGCAGTGCCCAAGGCCAGGCTGGATGGGGCTTGGAGCAGCCTGGGACAGTGGGAGGTGTCCCTGCCATGGCTGGGGTGGCACTGGGTGGCCTTTGAGGTCCCTTCCAGCCCAAACCACTCTGGTTCTCCCTGAGGTGCTCATCAGTGGATTTTCTCCTGGGTGCCCTGCTGGGACAGCACCTGTGTCCCTGCACCTCCTGGAGCTGGGAGTGACCATGGCACTGAGCTGGAGGCACCCTGCAGCCCCAGGGACTGGCACATGCCACACTCACTGGGATCTTTTGCCCTTGGATTCCTGGCAGTGCCCAAGGCCAGGCTGGATGGGGCTTGGAGCAGCCTGGGACAGTGGAAGGTGTCCCGGCCATGGCAGGGAGGGCTGAAACGAGATGAGCTTTGAATTCCCTTCCAACCCAGCCCATTCTGTGATTCCAGGAGAATTCCATGATTTCCTAGCCCCCCCAGGGCTGGCTGCCTCCTGCCCAGCCCTGAGGGAACAGGGCAGGCACACGTGGCTGCTCCTGCAGCTCTGTTCATTCACACCAGCACCAGGACACGGTGTTTCTCAATGACTTAGAATAATATTTGGAAAAATCCATCTTAAGTATATTAGTCCACTAAGCCTTTAAGTCTTCACAAGGGCCTTAATTCCAAGGACGCTGGTGCGTGCCTGTGCCAAGGATTTTGCAAGGCAGTGACACAGAGGCAGCCGGGCTTGTTCCACGCCCCATCCTGCAGCCTCCACAATGGTTAACAAATGTCTTACTGCTGGAAATCTGTTTCTGCTTAGCTGGGAAGCAGTGGGGTTCTGAACCCTGCTTTGTAGCACCCTGCTGGCAGCTTTTGTCATTCCCAGGCTTGGCATATTATTGGAACTATTAAATGATGTTGCATTGCCTCATTGTATTTAGATTTTAAACATATTTGTAGGGCTTTGAAAAAAAAAAATTGTTCTCATTATTAAAGCAATGTACCAAATACCTTCTAGTAAATAATCTGTCCCAGAAGAGCTGGGCTGGAGAGCAATAAACCAGCAAAAGGGAAGGAAAAAAAACCAGTCTGGAAGTTAGAGGGATGTAGAGCCAGGAGGAATGAGAAGTGGGAAAGCACGGGATGATGCAGCTGCACTCCCTGTGAGCTTCTGTTCACAGGCACGGCCACCCAGCCCGGGGCCAGGCAGGGAGAGCAGAGCCAGCTCCAGAGAGAGGGGCTGGGAGCAGTGGGCTGTGCCTTGTGCCACTGACACTGGTGAGACAGCCACGATACACAGAGCAACACCACACAACCCCAGAAGGCTTCAACCCATAAAAAATGACACCACACCACCTCAGAAGGCTGCAAACATCTGCTCTTTATTGCTCTTTACCCAGCCTTTCACACCCCTGCTGTCCATGCACTGCACCTGTGTGCCCTCTGTGCCCTGGGCTGGTGGCTCAGCACACCTGGGCACTCCATGGCTCATTGCTGTCAGTGCTGCTCACCTGCTTTTCACAGCTGGAACCACTGGGGATGAGGCTGGGCCACAGCCCCAGTGCCAGTGACAGCAACTGTGTGCCACACACAGCCCCAGTGCCAGTGCCACCAACTGTGTGCCACACACAGCCCCAGTGCCACCAACTGTGTGCCACACACAGCCCCAGTGCCACCAACTGTGCCACACACAGCCCCAGTGCCACCAACTGTGTGTCACACACAGCCCCAGTGCCACAAACTGTGTGCCACACACAGCCCCAGTGTCACCAACTGTGTGCCACACACAGCCCCAGTGCCACCAACTGTGCCACACACAGCCCCAGTGCCACCAACTGTGTGTCACACACAGCCCCAGTGTCACAAACTGTGTGCCACACACAGCCCCAGTGACACCAACTGTGTGCCACACACAGCCCCAGTGACACAAACTGTGCCACACACAGCCCCAGTGCCACCAGCTGTGTGCCACACACAGCCCCAGTGCCAGTGACACAAACTCTGTGCCCAAATGCCACTGCCTGTGGCACTGCTGGGACAGCCAGGCTGGTGGCATGCAGGGTTTGGCAGCAGGGGAGGCACACGGAGCTCAGGTGTCCCTGCAGGTGCTGGGGAGGCAGGAGAGAGGAAACTCAGCACTCTGCTGCCTTTGCTCCTCAATCCCCCTGTCCCACCAGGACAGAAAACAGCAGCAGAAGCATTTGATTCTCCAGGCTGTCTGAAATCAGGAGTCAGAGCCAAGATGCCTGCCCACCTGCACATCTCTCCATGGAGAAGGAGATGGAGCCACCCGTGCCTGGAAAACCAGCTCAGCCAGGTCATTCTGTCAAGCTGCTCCTGCCACTGGCACCACCTGCTTCACCCAGCCTGGCAAAACTCTCCTGCAGAGGTTTTTCCACAGTCTGGCTGATTCCCTGAACTTACAGCTGCTGGCAAGTGTTTGTCTCCATGCATCCCATCAGAGCAGAGCCCCAAATGCAGAGTTCAGTGCCACCCAGCCCCTGTGCCAGCGTCCCCAGGCTCCAGCAGAGCCCCAAATGCAGAGTTCAGTGCCACCCAGCCCCTGTGCCAGCGTCCCCAGGCTCCAGCAGAGCCCCAGATGCAGAGTTCAGTGCCACCCAGCCCCTGTGCCAGCGTCCCCAGGCTCCAGCAGAGCCCCAGATGCAGAGTTCAGTGCCACCCAGCCCCTGTGCCAGCGTCCCCAGGCTCCAGCAGAGCCCCAAATGCAGAGTTCAGTGCCACCCAGCCCCTGTGCCAGCGTCCCCAGGCTCCAGCAGTGCCACCAGCACTCGAGCAGCACCAGGAGTCTGACTGACAGCACAGCCTGGGCCAAGGATATATTAGGTCAACCTTCTGAAAGCTGGGAAAGCACCAAAAAGCAAACAGAACCAAAACAACAACAGCACAACAAAAAGGCAGGAAGAAAGGAAAATAGCTGTGATGCTGTTGTGATGTCTGTGCATGAGTATTTTTGCAGGGAAGGAATGCAGATGCATTTTTGCTGGGTTACAGCACAGCTCTCCCCAGAGCAGCAGTGATGCACTGTAAACAGACCATGCTAAAACACATAGTTCTCTCTAGATCGTTCTGCAGCATTTTCTCTAAATAGTTATTTTGTAATAGGCATTTTATTTGCTTTGCTGAGTCCCTAAATAGTATGAGGCCGAGTTCAGGAACATGCATGTTCTGGCGTTTATTTTAAAGTGCTCTTTATTTAGCAAACATTGTGCCAGGAGATGCCCTCTGCCCACCGTGTCCACTGCCACTGCCCAGCCGGGGTCCCTGATGCCCTGCAGAGCCCCAGGGCAGCCCCCTCCCCACAAAACCATCTCCCCTCACCCACAGGGGAAGGCAGGAGCAGAGCTGGTGTCTCTGTGCTGTGGAACCAGCAAACAAAGGCTCTCCAGGTAGATTTTTCCTCCTCCAGTGAACAAGAAAGGGGCACAGAGGGGGGAAAAGGAGGCACGTTGGAGCCCAAACTCTTTGGAATTGTTTCCTAGACCACCAGGCTACGAGAGGAGGCAAAGCCAAATTCCTTGCCCTGCTGCCCCAGAGCAGCCCCAGTGCACTTCACACCCAGGGAAGTCAGCAAAGGCATTTCCCTCTGGATTATTCTGGAGGGAACGGGGCCATTCAGGTGGCTGCTCCACACCCAAATCCAGGTGATTTGGTTCCAGAGACAGCAGCTACAGGTGAACAGGACAGTGCCAGGCAGCTGGAGGAGCTCGGAGATCTCCCTCTCAGGCCTCAGGAGAGGGAGCAGGATGGAGCCATGGGAAGGGGGTGACAGCCCTGAGGTCTGCAGAATGGCATTACCTGTCTGCTTCTCCGTGCTGGCTGCGGATGCCAGGCCAGAGGGAATTTTAGTGGAGGGACCAGGTCTGGTCAGCGCTGGCTGGAGGTGGGACAGAGCCAGAGGGAGCCCCTGTGTCAGTGCTGAGCCTTCCAGCACAGAGGTTTGGACATCACCCAAGCTCTCCTGCCTGCCTTGGGGCACAGCAAAGGCAGTTCTGTGCTGAGAAGGAACAACAATCCTACAACAATCAGTAGGATTTTCCCATGTCTCCCCAATACTACTCTTTTGTTTTTTTTTGGTTTTTTTTTTTTTTTTTTTGTGAGAAATACAGTTTTAAAACTACCTTCTTCGAGATCTTCAAATCTATTTCTCAGTGGTTGCTCTCTCATTCACCCTTCCCCCTTCAAATCTCAGCATCATCAGCAGGAATTCCTTTTGGGTTTGTAGAAAACAAACTGCAAACAAACGACAAAACATGTTCCTTTTGCAAAAAGGGGGAAGGGCAAACAAAAGTTAAAAAAAACCAAACTAAAAAGTTAAAAGCTAAAAGTAAAGTTAAAAGCCAAAAAGTTTAAAAAGTAAAAAAAAGTCTAAAAAACTTCTTTTAAAGTTCAAAAAAAGTTTTAAAAAAGTGAAAGATTTAAAAGTTACTTTGTTTTATTGTGATTTTCTATAGTGGCCTCACTCAGAGTGCTGAGTTTTGCCCGTTGTGTGCAGTGCAGCTCATCCAGCCCAGGGACAGAGCTGGAAAGCAGCACTTGGGGCTGGCTGAAGCTGTTTGGGTTTGCAGCTCACGCTATGTAATTGCATGGCAAAGGGGAGCCTGCCCTTGTGGTTACCAGCCCCAAATGGGAATGGGAAGAATAGCCAAACTTTTCACAGGCGTTGTAAATTGTCTTTCCACAAACCAACTTCCAGGAATAACAGCATGCTTTTCTAAACGATGCTTGTTTGCTCTCTGCACCCTGCCCAGCCCTCCCCCTCCTCTGCTCTGCTTTTTATTCTTTTTATTCATTCAAGTGATGAAAACTTGGGGAATATTTTGGTGACTTTCACAGACATTTGTGATTTTTCCTCCTGGACTGCCAAAGTAAAAGTTGGCCTGGACCAGCTAAGGCACTTCCACAGGGATTTGAGGGTGGTAAATCAGAGAGAGGCAACAGCACAGTGAAATCTTGGTTAGGAGTTACAATGCCATTTCCCTCCTCAAGGAGGGAACGGAAAGACAGAAATAACTCCAGGAAAGACTTTCCTGCCTCCGCAAAGCCCGTTGGAATTTGCAGCAAACCCAAAGCCTTTCTCCCCTTTCCCTCCCCACGTTTTGCTTGTTAGAGAGTCCCTGACACGAGACCTCGGTGCTTTATCTGATAGGAGCAGCGGAGCAGCTGCTGGATATGCCTCGCAGGAACAGCCCACCTAGGTCGTGTGAAAACTGGGGCTCTGGGCGGGCAGCATCGTGCACACTGGTTCTGAATCATCCCTGGAGCTGTTCCTGGGCAGGCCACACTCGCTCTGAGGCTGGCTGCAGCCCTGGCTCTGAGCTGCAGGCTGTGCTTAGCAGCAGCTCGGCCCCGTGCTGCAGCCAGGGCACTGCCATCCGTCCCAGCACAGGGACAGGGGCTGTCCAAGGGGCTCCTCCACCTCTGTCCCAGCTCTGGGTGGCTGGAGAAAGGTGTCCCTGGGGACAGTGAGAGGGTTCTGGCTCATTGGTCACTGCAGTGACAGGAGATGCTCCAGAGCAACGCTGGAGCCTCACACCGGAGGCTGGCACTGGGCAGGAGCTGAGTCTGGCTGGAATCCACACCCTCTCCTGGCTCTGCCATCTGCTGAAGGGAGCAGCACAGGGCAGTAGTTCATGGGTCTGGCTAGAAGAGGCAAGGAGGCCACGGTGCTGAAAAGAGGAGTTTTGGTTTTTGTTGGTGGGACTCCTCAAGGAAGCATTGAGATGCTGTACTTCTAAACTGCTTTAAGTCATGGCTTTGCCACCGAAAGAGGGATTGAGATGTTGTACTTCTAAACTGCTTTAAGTCATGGTTTTGCCACCGAAAGAGGGATTGAGATGTTGTACTTCTAAACTGCTTTAAGTCATGGCTTTGCCACCGAAAGAGGGATTGAGATGTTGTACTTCTAAACTGCTTTAAGGCATGGCTTTGCCACCGGAAGAGGGATTGTGCTGGAGATGTCTGCACTGAGTAAAAATGTAAATAAAGGCTAAAAGGCGCAGTTGAAGCTCAAGAGGAACAGCACCTCCCAGGAGGTGAGGGAGGAAGAGTCTGTCACTGCAGGTGGGACTTGGGCACTCCAGCTGTGAGGGGTTGTGAGGGGATAAACTCTGGGTGGGGACACTGGGACTGCAGGACGTGCCTGTCACAGGACAATCTAGTCATGAACACGACAGTGTAGAAGGTGTTTTCCAGCCATCAAACCAGGGAAAGCTTCCAAAGGAGAGAAATAAGGGAGAAAAAAAACCCTGGTGCCACAAAGCTCAGGGACTGGACTCAAGCAGGGTGTTGGGTGGGCATCACACCCCGTGAATCCCAGGAGGAAATGGAGCACAGGGCTGGGGCTGGGCTGCCACAAACAGGTCACACTGGTCATGCTGGCCTTGGGCAGTCCTCGGGGCAGATGAACTGTGAACCACAGTCACAGTCACGATACAAACACCCAAAACCCGCTGCTCTGGGTCGGGGGGGTCTGGGTCAGACTCTCCGCTGAAGTCAGACCCTGACAAGCTGGACTGTGCTCCTTGATTAACCCTTTATTTCAGGGAGTTCCTGAGTAGGAAAACGCTGCCAGGAGCAGGGGTTTGCTGGAACCAGACCCAGTCTGGAGGCATGATGGTGCTGTGGGGCAGATCTCCCAAAGGAGCCCTTTCAGGTGTGATTCTGAGCCATTCTTTGAAATCCAGAAACCCAGAAACTTACAGAATTTTAGAGAAGCTTCTCTCATGCTCACAGACCTTTGGCACACAGGGCTTCAAATAAAGTCTGCTAAGACCAAAGTGAGTGATCAGAACCTTCTCACGAGGTGCTGATGGTGCCCACGCCACCTGGAGCTGCTTGGGGCAGGGGAAGGGTCCGTGAGGAGAAGCTCAGCCCAGCAGTGTGGGGTGTGGGTGAGGAGGGTGTCAGTGCCCCCTGCACAGACCCCCAGCTCCCCAGGCACGTGCAGACACATCGCTGTCCCCTCTGCTGAACAAGGCAAAACATTGTCTGGGGACTGGGGACTGGCAGCTTGCTGTTCTCTGGTGAATTGCCCTGCCTGCAGATGCAGGGGCTGTGCATGTTTCCATTTCTATACCCACTGCTATAACATCAGGTCCTGGGAATGCTCCCCCCTCCTGCACTCTTTCAGGGGGTATCGATGTTTCCAGTTAATGTGGGGTTTTTTGCCCTCACTAAAGAATTTTACAAATTGTTTGTTTATTGTGTCAATCTCTGCCTTTGTGAGCAGAAGAGGGAGCATCTGGAGAGCATCATGCACTCTTGGCATGGGTGTTCCTGGGAGGCTGAGCTCTCCCCAGCGTGAGAGCAGCAGCCCATCCCCGCTCCCCAAACCCCATCCCATCCTGGGAGCACATCCTTCTGCTCCCAGCTGTGCCAGGGCACTGCCAGGCTGCAGGGGCAGCCACCATGGAGAGTCACTTCCCCTGCCCTGGGCCACGTCCCCCACGTGAATTCACCTGCCTGCTGCACAGCAGAACGACGTCCCTAATGTCTGGCTCTCCTGGAATCAGCCTGGCTGGTGCAGGAGATAAAGAGCTGTCTGCCCATGTGTGCCAAAGCCAGGCAAGGCTGCCGTGCCCACCCACCCTGGGGATTCAGCAGAGCAGCAGCCAGCAGCCACGGCACTGAGGCGAGCAGCAGCTTCACCTCTGCATCAGGATTTTCCATCGCAATCGAGTTTCACTGGAGGGAAAAATGAACTCTTGGTTAATCGAGAGGAAAATGTCACACAGGAACGCAGCAGTTTGAGTTCAAGTCTTATCTGAGAAGGTCAGGGGTGTTGGGGAGGGATTGTCTCCTGCAGGCAGGGGCAGACCACCCTGCAGTGGCCCATCAGCTCCTGGTCGGGTCACAGCTGGAGGGGGACAGCAAAGCAGAGACCCAAACCCAGCCCCTGTGACCCAGGGGAGCACAGCACTGGGCACACCCCAGCACCAGCACATGCCTTTCCTGTCCTGCTGGGGCTGCTCAATTCTGTCTGCTTAATTAATATTCATTAAGCCAAAGGGAAAGTTGGATTGCAGTCTGCTCGTTAAGGTACTGACCCGGGCTCAGGTTCAAGTGATTATTCCTTTATTTATGCTGTGGAAAGTTGCAGTGGGACAGGCCGTACAAACACGCTGGTCTAGAGCTCAGCTGGGGTCTGGGACACTTCCAGGCAAGTCCCCCCTCTGCCAGCACTGGAGAAGACCTTGGTCCTCCTTCCCACAGCCCAGCTGGTCTTGTGCCATGGCAATCCATTTGGGAACGTCTTTGGTTTTTCACAGAAATTTCTCGAGTTTTTTGGGTTGCTCCTGGTGCGGGGTGGGAACATTTTCTGATGCTTGCAGAGGTTTTGTTGGAATGGTGAGGATCTCCCTGCCCAGCACTGCGGCCAGGGCAGGCTGCTGCTGCTGGCTTGGCAGCCAAGGTCATGCTCAGAGAGCTCAGCTCCTCGTGTGATGTTTGCAACAAGCACTGGCACAGCCTTGCAGCTGTGGGGAGGCCCATCCCTTCCTGGGGACTGCTCTTTCCAGCCTGGGAGCTCAGCTGAGCTCAGGGGGGGGCTGGCACTGCAGCCACTCCCAGTGGTTGGGGTCACCTGGGCTGGCAGGTAGATCACAGAATGGGTTGACTTGGAAGGGACCTTAAATCTCATCCAGTGCCACCCCTGCCACGGCAGGGACACCCCCCACTGCCCCAGGCTGCTCCCAGCCCTGTCCAACCTGGCTTTGGGCACTGCCAGGGATCCAGGGGCAGCCCCAGCTGCTCTGGGCACCTGTGCCAGGGCCTGCCCACCCTCCCAGGGAAGGATTTCTTCCGAACATCCCACCTACCCCTGCCCCGTGGCAGTGGGAAGCCATTCCCTGTGTCCTGTCACTCCATCCCTCATCAGCACTGTCTCCCCGTACTTCTTGTAGCCCTTTCAGGCACTGGAAGGCCACAATTAGGTCACCTTGGAACTCCCCCAGGCTGAACAATGCCAGCTCTGCCCTCACAGGAGAGGTGCTCCATGCCCACGGCAGGATCTCCGGGGCTTGAGGAACACGCACACCCTTCCTCTGCCCCGGGGCTCAGCGTGGGGCAGGGCAGGGATGTGCCACAGCAGCCCTGCTGCCCCTGCTGAGGCAGCACCAGCCTGCAGAAGGCCAGGGCCACATGTCTGTGCCTCAGGGGACACGGCTGCCTCCTCCCTGGAGGATGGAAATGGAAGCTCTGGCCTTCTCCAGCTTTGTGTGAAGTCTGGGGGGGCTGCCTGGTTGCCACTCAGGCAGAGCAGAGGTTGCCACCCTACAGGGCCATCGAAACCCACCAGTCTCCATTCTGGCTGAGCCCACAGCCCGTCCTGGGAGCCCACCCAGCCTCGGGCCCAGCTCAGACTGGGAGCACTGGTTTGGCAGGGAGCAAGCTGCAAAGGCCACGGGCTCATTGCTGCAGCCCAGACTGACAGCAGGGCCTTCCACGGGCAGGGCCTGGCAAACAGCAGGAGAAAACTCCCTGGGATGATGCTCCAGCTCTGAGTGACCCTGAGTGACCTTTATTTCAGGGAGTTCGTGAGTAGGAAAACGCTGCCAGGAGCAAGGGTTTGCTGGAACCAGACCCAGTCTGGAGGCATGATGGTGCCGTGGGGCAGATCTCCCAAAGGAGCCCTTTCAGGTGTGATTCTGAGCTGTTCTTGGAAATCCAGAAACCCAGAAACTTACAGAATTTTAGAGAAACCTCCCAAATGAGCCATTTCAGGTGTGATTCTGAGCTGTTCTTTGGAATGCAGAAACCCAGAAACTTACAGAATTTTAGAGAAACCTCCCAAAGGAGCCCTTTCAGGTGGGATTCTGAGCCATTCTTTGAAATGCAGAAACCCAGAAACTTAGAGAATTTTAAAGAAACCTCCCAAAGGAGCCCTTTCAGGTGTGATTCTGAGCCATTCTTTGAAATCCAGAAACCCAGAAACTTACAGAATTTTAGAGAAACCTCCCAAAGGAGCCCGTTCAGGTGTGATTCTGAGCCGTTCTTTGAAATCCAGAAACCCAGAAACTTACAGAATTTTAGAGAAACCTCCCAAAGGAGCCATTTCAGGTGTGATTCTGAGCCATTCTTTGAAATCCAGAAACCACGAAACTTACAGAGTTTTAGAGAAGCTTCTCTCATGCTCACAGATCTTTGGCACACAGGGCTTTAAATAAAGTCTGCACTTTGCTGCAGGTGTTTCATGGTTTGTGGTTCCATACCCAGCACATTGTCCCCAGTGCCAGGCAGAGAGCTCACAGAGAGCTCAGGATCAGCTCCACCACAGGCACGCAGAGACTGCCAGGGGCTGAACCTCAGGAACATCCTGGAGGTTGCAGGAGGGTGCCCGTGTGAGGTAGGCTGTGCCCCATTCCTCTGTGCACAGCCCTGCCAGGAAAGCTGGTCACACCTTCCTGCCAATTCATCTCAATGGAAACTTTCCATAGTCTAAATCTGGTTAGAAAAAACATTGAAATGAAACATTCTGCTGATGTCAAGATATTTGGCTTTTGCATTAGCTGGTGAAATGCCCTGATTTTTTGTTTTGACTTTCTGTTTCTGTATCCTACTGACTTTATTATTCCAGTATACCTCATAAAAATAAGAAGTAAAACAAAACAAAAAAAAAAATCCAAACTGAATTACTTCAGTTGGCTCTAGTGCCATTCTTCAAATTACACGAGACTGGCCAGTTGAAAACTTGTTGTTTTCATCCTGATTAGAGACAAAATCCAATCTCCAAAGGGCGTGATTTGCTTTGGATTGGGATTATGACCCTGCCAGCTCGAGATACAAGTGTGTGCACCTCATGTGCTGTGCATGGAGCTGAGCTGGGAGGGGGCTGCACAGGCAGAGGGGCCCCATGGGTCAGTGCTGATGCTCTCAGCAATCCCCCATTCTCGGGGTCTGGGTGTTGGGATGACCCCGAGAGTGTAAAAGTCCTCATTTCCCAGCCCGAGCAGCCAAAGAAGGAGTCTGAATGTGCAGGGTCAGCTTCTCAAGGTTGTTTATTTTCCCTTATCCAGAACATTCTTTCTCTGACCTGCTGAGCTCTGTCCAGCAGCTCGGCCATGGCATTCTGTCTGCCCTCAGGGCAGTGTTCACATTTTATACCAAAATCTCCGTGTGCTGTGGTTACAATAACGTGCCAATGTCTGTCATTGATGTTGGACAGTGTGTCTGTGCCTTAAACCAACAGAAAAGTGTCACCATCACCATGGAGGGCAAGGAGAAGGAGAAGGAGGTCAGGACACGCCCAAATCCCTCCATCTTGTCCCCTTGAACCCCATTATAAAAACCCCAAAATTCTACTTTTTCACCCTGTGTTAACTCACCTACTCAAACCCTTGTGGCTTGTAATTCCTCACACAGAGTTGGCAGCTTTTTCCACGGGCTAAAATGGAAGCCACAGGTGTTTCTGACTTTGTGCCAAGGTCTCTGAGCCCCCTGCCAGGGTCTGGAGCCAGCCAGGGCAGCCAGAGGGATGTGCTGGGTTCCCACCCAAGAACATGGATGAGCAGCAGCTCTGGGGGCAGAATAAATTGTCAGCTCCTGGTGGCCTCAGGTGGCCAGGGGAGGGTCAGGATGGGTGTCAGGAAGGATTTCTTCCCTGAAAGGGTGGCCAGGCATCGCAAAGGGCTGCTCAGGGAGGTTTGGAGTGCCCATTCCTGGCGGTGGCCAAGGAATTCCTGGATGTGGCACTCAGTGCTCTGGGCTGGGGACAAGGTGGGGATGGGACACAGCTTGGACTGGATGGTCCTGGAGGTCATTTCCACCCTCAGTGATTCCGGGATTCTGGGATTCTGCCCCCACACATGACCATCCACCCCTTCCAGCTGCCAGCACAGGGTCACCATCACCCAGAGACAGCTCTGGTCCCACGCCTGTCCCACTGACTCCTCTCAGAGCTGCTTTCTGTGCCCTGAGCAGAAGTCTTGTGTGGTTTCCTCCTGCCCCAGCCTGCATCATGCAGCTGTGGGGGAAACCCTTCCTGCCTGGAAGCCCTGGATTTGGGCTTGTGTCCTTCAGCAAAGCACGGGGTTTGTTTATCCACCGTCTGTCTGGGTGCTTGGTGGCCCGTGGGGACAGCAGCTTCCAGAGGGCTGCACGAAGGGAGCTGACAAGCCCTGCTTGTAAAAGCTGAGGGCTGATGACCCCTAGAGTCAGCCTGGGAAACTCATCCCTGCTCCTGCAGCTCCCAGTGTCCACCCAGCCCCATCCCGGGACGCTGCAACCCAGCCCTTCTGCACCTCCACGGGGCATCCTGGCCCAGCCCAGCCCTCACAGCTGGCATTTGGCGGCTCAGACATTGCTGAGAGACTGAGAACAGCCCAAGGGGCTGCCCTGGCTCTCTCCAGACAGCAGAGCGACCCAGCCCAGCCCCTGGTCCCTGCAAGGTCCGGGGAAGGGAAAGGACACAGCACTGCTGCTCAGCCCCTGGGCACACACCAGCCAAGAGCAGAGCCTGGAGGAGCCTGACCCCACCAGGGAGTGCAGAGAGGAAAGGAGGAACCCAGTGCTTGTGGCATTGCTCCCACAAGCCATGTTCATCCTTCCCTTACCCACAAAAGGGACATCTCCACTGCCCTGGGGGCACAGGAACCTCCCAGCAGCCAAGCCACCCCATGGAGACCAACTTGGTGTTATCTGGGAAGTGTTTACTGGGGAGCCCCTGGTGTTACAAAAGCAGAGACCACACACCAGCCATCCTCCGGCATTTATGTGTCTGCCAAAACCCCCTTTGCTCAGAGTTGTCTCCTTGTTGGAAGTAGCAGACCAGATCTGGGGGTAATTTTCTCATTAGCACAACGAGGAGCCCCACGGGCTGCTGTCTGCCACCCCAGCTCAGAGAAAGGCCTGGAAATGCCTGGAGTGACTCTGTGACATTCTGCCAAGGGTTCCCCACTCTGTGCCACACAGACACTGATTCCTTGCCCTGCCACCTCTATTTAGTATGGCTCAGATGGGATCTGGAGCAGCACATCCACCCCATTTGCAGTATGGCTTTTATCTCACAGCCAGGGATTCCTTTTTATTATCCTTTTATTATTCCTTTTCATTATTTAGTTTATTATCACTTTGTGCACCGTGTGTGTCTTTTTTTTTTTTTTTTTTTTTTTTTTGTGCAAATGTATTTGTCAGTTTTGGAGGCACCTGTAGAGTTTATTCCTGCATTGGCTGTGTTTAATCCAGGAGCTGCCTGAGGGAATTCTGCTGCTGCTGCTGCTGCTGGTGCTGTGTGAGTGCAGCCAGAGCCATGCTGAGCCCTGTGAACCAGCCCCCAGTGAGAGACAGGCCCTGCTCTGGATTGTGTCCCACACAAACAGGCTGGACAGACAGGACCATGGCTCTTACCTCATTTCTTAGGAGGGAGCTGAAGGAAATCGGGGAAAAAAAATCCCTGCATGCAAAGAAAACACGCTCTGAGAGAAATAATTGTTTTTCCATTAAATCTTGCCAATTTCTGATCAAAGTGTGAATGGGCTGGAGCTGAAGTTTGGCCCCTCATAGTGCATCTCCTGGCAGATCAACTGCTTGGACTTCCCTGTGCCCATCCCATCCTCCTCCAAGGGCTGTCCCCCTGGCCAGCCTCACCCACCAGGCTCCTCGGCCAAGGGCAGCACAGGAGCTGGAGGTTTTGGTCATCAATCCCTTCTTGGGAATCAGAACGTTCTGTGAGAATGAAGAAAAGGCTTTGACACAGTTTCAGGGTGTGTTCCTGAGGGCCAGGCCAGCTCCCACAGGACGGTCTGGCAGGGCTGGGAGCTGAGAGACAAGTCAGGGGGTTTGGGAGAAGGTTGAGGCTGGGGCCAAAGCTCAGGTGGAGCAGGACAGAGCTGTTAAAAAGGTAGTTTACAATGCCACAAGCTGTTAAAGAGGTTGTTGGATGCGTGCTGCAGCTGTGGGCACTGAACTCCTCCGGTGTGCCACCCCAAACCCTAGGTCAGGGTTGTAGGAAGATCATTCCTCCCTCCCCAAGTGGTCCAGCCGGGCAGGGAGCTCTGGCTGCTGGTGCCACACCTGAGAGTGGCCCTGGTCCCTTCCTTGGTGACTGTCCGAGGCTCAAGAGCTGTGCTTGGCTGGCTGGAGAGTGAGCACGTGCCCAAGGAACATCTCTCTGTGCTGGGAGGGATGGCACCAGCTCCTGGGGTCCCCCGTCAGCTCCCTGGGCCTGGGGCACGGGGACATCTCGCCATGAGCCCTGCAGAGACACTTTGGTGTCTCTGGTGTCATTGCCGGACACGAGGAGGATGGAGAGGACAGAAAGCAGGGTGGTGGCATCAGTGTCATTCACCACAGGCTGTTCATCAGCGGGGCCACGATCCCAGAGGCTTGGAAGGTTCAGCTGAGGTGAAATTCCAGCCAGCACCAGCAGCCACTGCCACACACACACGGGGCACAGAGCCCTGGCTCCAGGGGAACAGACCTGCCAGCGCTGTCCCCACCCAGGGGCCAGGCTCGTCCCCTTGGTGCTGGGATGGCCAGAGGCTGGCCGGGGTCTCGCCGAGTCTGGCAGGAATTCTGCCCATGACATCAGCGCAGTGGAGACTTCTCGTCGTTCTATTTGCAGAGATTATCTGGAGCAGCCCTTGGCAGCCCTGCACGGGTGGGGTGCCAGATTTTTTCCCAAATTAGAGGTGAAATGTGCCAGTAGAAACGCAGTGAGAGCCAAACTCTCTGCCTCCTGGACAGGCAGGGTGCTGGCAAAGTGCTTATCAGGGCAATATCCATCACTCCAGGGGAGCAGGGAGCTGCTGACACCTCAGCCAGCACCTCTGAGTGCTCCTGGCCCTGCACCTGCTCTGGCACCTGCCAAACCCTGCACACCTGCGCTGCCCCCGGCACCCCAAACATCCTCAGCACATCGGGGTGCTGATGAAGGCTGCTCACCTTCCTCACCTCTCTCACGACCCGGCTGCTTGCTCGCAAGGAAAATGAGGGGAAGTGGGGGAAACAACCAAGAGAAATGAAAAAAAAAATCCAGTATATTTAACTGGAATTTTTCTTTTCACTTCTCTTGGTTGGTTCCCCCAGTTCCCCTCATTTTTCTTGTGAACAAGTTAATATATATATTAAGTTAATATATATATGTTAACTTAATACTTGTTGTTAATAAGGTACATATATATAATTAATTAATTGCAAGTTAATATATTCCAGTTAAATACACGGGGAAATGAGCCTGAGATTTTCAGTGTCACCACAATTCTTCCCCCTTTCAAGGTGTGTTTTTTCCTCCCGTGAAATGTCCAGGGCAAGGAAAGGTTTCTGCTTTGGGACCATGTGGCCAGCTGGGTGCTCAGAGGGTGCTTGGTCTCAAGGCTCACCATGGGGCCTGAGTTTTGGGTTGAGCATTTTCCCTTGGATGCTGCTGTGGGGAGCACACAGAACTGGCTGGGTTTCCATGCTCATTGCTGTTGCAGAAATGTCTAAATGAATAATTGAAGTTTGCATGCTTTATGTGCACAAATAAAGTGTTGGAGGCACTTCACTGCAAAAGTGCTGTTTCATTAAGTTGCTGCAATCTTCTGTTTTAGGGGTTTTTTTTAACCTTATAGTATGACATTAGGTATTACTGCATACAAGGCATCACGTTGTTACCTCTTACACAGTAATCAGGCAACATGGAAGTTCCTTTTTCACCTTTTTACCCGTGTAGAGTCAATGTTGAGACTTTTAGACATCAATTTAATGAGAATCAGAAGAAACTTCTCAGTGTTGACGTTTCTGATGGCGTTCTCGTGCTTGCCTTCTCGCAGTCTGATTTACTGGTGCTCTGATTTGCCAGAACATAAGTCATTAATCCCCACTGTAAATTAGGGTAGGGGAAGTTTGAATTGACCTGTGCACGTGTGCAGACCAGTGTCTCTTCCAAACGCCTGTTGTGCTAAACCCAGTATTAACTCTTCATCTCTCCCTGTCTCCACAATAAAGCAAGGCTTGTTTTGCAAGGAAAAAGCTGAGCACAGCCTGGAGCAGGGGATGGGAAGGTGCAAACCTCCTCCTTACACATGTGGGAGCATCACCACTAGGTCCCCTCAGAAGGAGGGACCAGCAAGTCCCTAATCAAAAGCTGGAGAAGAAAGGCCCTGACAGGGATTTGGAAAGCGTTCCTAGGAGTCCTCTGCAGAACCCTGCTGAGATCCCATCTCTTCTGAAAGCCAAACAAAATGATAAGGGGCTGACAAGCCTAAAGGGCACAAGAGCTAAAAGCGGGAAAAGCAGCTGACCAGAAAGGTCATTGCAAACAGGCGAATGCTTGGAGAAGCAGGGAAGTGGAGGAGATGTAACTGCCTGGGGCAGCACAGCTGAGAGCCCCACAGTGAATTTAACTGGAGGAAAACGTGGGCTGGATATCAGCAAAATCCTGTCTTCCAGGCAGCGAGATCTATGGGAGCAGAGTGCTTTCCCAGGGGACAGAGCAGGCGCTCTATTGCTGGAGTAATTTAAAATTGGATGGGACAGAGTGCTTGGGAACAGGCTGCAGAGGCTAATTGTGGGGTTGGACTGTGCGAAAATCTGGCGTGCACGGAAAAGGAAAAGTTTGCTGCAGAGGGATCTGTCTGGTGGTCAGTCAGTGGTGCAAGGATCAGAGACAAGAGCAGGGGAGAGGATTTGGGTCTGGGGGAGATGAGCTGCACGGGGTGCAGTGCCCTGGGGAGGAGCCAAGGGGCTCCACAACTCCTCCTGCCACCCTGCAGAGAGGGTCTGTGCAGTCCCTGCATTCCCCTCCTGTGGGGTTTTGGCGTTTCTGTGCCAGGGAGGGGTTCGGAGGGGTTTCATTACCCGCGGAGAAGGTGTGATCTCTGTCCAGAGCTCTGACAGACAGAGGGATGGCCACTCCACTCTCCTGGCTGGTGTGGGCTGCTCTCCTCTGGAAGAGGCTCGGTGGCAAGCTCTGTCCTGATTTACAGTGCCCTGCCTGGCCCCTCGGACCTCTGCACTCCTCTTTGCAAGCCCCACAACAAACAGCAGCGCCAGGGAGCTGCGGTGGCCGCTGCTGGTGGTGGCTGGGCTCTGGCCCTGCCTGGGCTGGAAGATGCAGACACCTTCCCGTGCCCTCTGCCGGTGCCAGGGCTGTGTCCTTCAGCTGAATCCGGGCTTAGTGTGGGCTCTGGGGTGGGGGAGGCACCTCTGTACCCCACACTGGCACTCTCTGGGTCATCAGTGGTGGCTTCAAACCATTGTGTCCCTCACCCACGTGGGTGCCATGGAGGTGAGACCCCTCATGGCGCTGCCCTGCCCTGCTTGCCCTGGGCTGGACACAAAGCTCTGCCGTGGGATCTGCCCTCTGTGGTGGTCAGCAGGAGGGCACCACGCTGCCGGTGCCCACATCTACCCCACCATCCAAACCCAAAAGGTCTTCTAGGGTCTGCCAGGACCCCAGAGCTTCGGGGTTTTTGGGAGAACCTGCTGCCCCCTGGCAAACTCCGGGCTCCCTGGGCTCCCCCTGCCCAGCTGCAGGCTGTGCAATGACTTCCTCGCCCCCCTCTCCCTGTGAGACAACCCCTCTGCTGGGCCTGGCAGAGTTAAAAATAGAGCCTTGCTTATGGAAAGTTCATGTTGGATAAGAGACTTCGCAGGACGCCGCCGAGATCCTCATCTGGGTGTAAATCAGTGGGCTTGGCAGGCAGCAGGACAAGCCCCCGGCACACGAGGTGTCCCCTCCAATTCAAACCAGACTCTTTGGTGACTGCTCCTCGTCGTGGGGCAGCTGCCAGGCCGTGATAGCCACGCTCTGGCTAGGACTGGCCACCAGCGGGTGGGCGCGGCTGCTGGGGCAGTGTTGTCCCCCTGTGCCAGGGTGGGCTGTGGTGACACCCCACTGCTGGGCTCCGTGGGGGCAGTGCCCACCTCTGCGAGGTGCCACGGCCACTCCACAGCTCTGGCCGAGCCTGGCACCAGGGTTTGTGCCCGTGGGTTTCAGCATGGTCTGAGGGGATAAAAGCCTTTGTGTGGCTGTGCCGAGCGCTCTCCTCTCCGTGGGACAGCGTGGGTGGCTGGGGTGCAGTGGGAGAGGGGTTAAAGCAGCCTCCGGTGTGCTGGGGGCGGGTGCTGCAGCCACTAACAAGGAATAGTAATGAATGGAAAAAGTGAAGTGTTTTTTCCCTAAAGCAAACAGCCCGGTCAGATTAGAAGCTCGGAGTGCGCTTTACCCAACTATTAATACATTCCTCGCTCATCTCAAACTAAACAGCCACACTGAGCTCCAAGTTCATAAAAACAGCATCAAATCCATGAGAGCACAGAACATTTATAGTGTCAGCCAGTAAAGCTGCCTGCTGGAGGTGATGGTGCTCTGGCTCCCTGCCTGCCGAGAGGGACAGGCTGGGCCAAGCAGGGGGAAGGCTGGCAAAGGGACCCTCGCCCTCCCCAGCAGGGACTGCTGGCAGGATGGGAGGGAGCCAGGAGAAGCTCTGGCCACTGCTGGAGTTGCCCTGCTTAGAAATGCTGTACCATGGCAAGCTGGCACTGCCAGGACGTGGGGCTTGTGTTCATGGCTGCCAGCACACGGGATCATCAAGGATGTTGAATGGGCTCAGTCTTCCCAGAAAACACCCTGCAGGAATCCCCCCTGAGACCCAGATGTTCGTGTTCATCTCCCCTCCCTCTCACAGCCTGGGCAGAGCCTGGGTGACATCCCTGGATGGGTGACAGCCCTGTGTGGCACTGCCAGCACAGAAACTCAGGCAGATTCCCACTGCCCTGCGTTCCCTAACGGAGCAGAGGCAGCATCCCCGTCGAGAACCCTGCAGAGTGCTGGGGCAGGCAGCTGAGAGGAGATCCCTCAGCTCTCCTTGCTGACAAGTGTGAGGCAGCAGCTGCTTCCCAGATCCCCACAGCTGTGCAACCCATCTGCAGCACACGCTGCACGCGCCGCAGCCCAGGGAGGCTGCAGGGCAGGGCTGCGTGGCAGCATCCCTGTGCCCCCACAGCTGGGGCATGGCCAGCACCTGAAATGGGACAGGGACAGCAGCTGCCACAGCTGGGAGAAGCCCAGCACCTGAAATGGGACAGGGACAGCAGCCCCCACAGCTGGGGCATGGCCAGCACCTGAAATGGGACAGGGACAGCAACCCCCACAGCTGGGGCATGGCCAGCACCTGAAATGGGACAGGGACAGCAGCTGCCACAGCTGGGAGAAGCCCAGCACCTGAAATGGGACAGGGACAGCAGCCAGCTGGGGCTTTGCCGTGCCCTCGGGGTGTGCACCCGGGGCTGTGAACTCTGCAGACCCCCCCGTGCATTCCTGGCCTCTGTGCCAGCTGCTGCAAGGCAGGTGCAGGTGTTTGGCACCTGAGGTGTGGAGCAGAGAGTGGCTTTCAGTGCAGGGACAAGGTGCAAAGCCTTCCTGCATTTGGCATCTAGATGAAGTCCAAAAAAATCTATGTGGTAGCTAGTGGTGCTCTGCTTCTCACAGCGTCTTTCAGTTCAGGAAGAATTTCTTCCTGGAGAGATGGACAGGCATTAGAGGGGGCTCCCAGGGAGGTTTGGAGTGCCCATCCCTGGAGGAGGATGTCCAGGGGAGGGCTGGAAGTGGCACTCAGTGCTGTGGGCTGGGGACAAGGTGGGAATCAGGAAAAGGCTGGACTTGGTGATCTTGGAGGGCTTTCCCAGCCTCGGTGATCCTGGGATTTCCATTGGAGTGCTCTGTGCTCCGTGTTTTATCTGTTGGCCTGAGGTTGTTCAAGGTAACACAGCCTGGGGCAGATGCTTGCAGTGGACATCACTTGGGGCTTGCAGATATCCAGAGAGAGCCAAACACAAATTGTGCATGAGCCAGGATCATCCCAAAGTCCCTCGAGGAGCACAGGGGGGCTGCTGCTCCCCTCGGGGTGTTGAGACATCCTCCTGGGGCAGCTGGAGCTGGGCAGAAGGCTCCTGGGCTGAAGGAAGCTCTTATCCCTCTCCTTTGTCTGCCTCAGTCTGAGAAAACTGGGTGGTTGTCAGAGAGTCGGGGGCTCGCTGGCCAGAGGGCAGAGCCCTGCTCAGCTCAGTGGCCACACGGCTCCCCTGAGGCTCCTCCCCTCTGCCCAGTGGCTCAAGCCCACTCTTGGAACCCTGGATGCTGAGAATTTTAAACTTTCTGTGCTTAAAGGCACAGACCCACAAGAGAACATTTGACCTCAGGCTGTGGAGGCTTCCAAAATTGATTGATAGCACGGGGATCACAGGTGTGGAGTTGAAGTGTGTAATATCACGGGGTGGAAAACTTAGAGTTTAGGTTTTCAGAATATAGTAATGGATATGAAGCAAGATGGAAGTTTTAGGGCAGAGGCAGGTTGTTGTTCTTTACCTTCTTCTTCCTTCTTCTTCATGGGTTTGGGTGGTATCTTGCAATTGGACAGAAAAGTCATCATTGCAGCTCTTGAGGGATCAGTTATTGGGTTAAAAGGGAAAATAATC
Organism: Vidua chalybeata; assembly: GCF_026979565.1. Taxonomy (NCBI): domain Eukaryota; kingdom Metazoa; phylum Chordata; class Aves; order Passeriformes; family Viduidae; genus Vidua; species Vidua chalybeata. Next base: position 1,611,627 of record NC_071548.1, read on the forward strand.
TAGGTGTCATTTCTTAATTGGGTACTTTGGTTTTAGTTCAGCCTTAAAAGACCTTGAAACTGTACATCTGGGGCCATTTTTGTGCTGTTTTCCCTGCATGCAAGGTCTGCTGCAGACAGCATGCTGAAGTTTTGATAAGATAACAATAAAACAAGAAGCCGAAGACCGAAAACATCCAATGCATCTCTTGTTCCTGACACAGAACTGCTCCAGGAGGGCTTCCACCGTCAGGGGAGCCCCCAGGGAGAAGCCCAATGTGGGGCAAGCAAAGCCATAGCTCACCGTGGCAATGAGCCCAGCTGACTGGGCAGACCAGAATGCCAAGGATGCAGTGCAGCAGCTGAGACAGACGCAGGGTTAATCCCAAACAGAATTGCTGGGAAAGAAAAGAAAAAAAAAAATCCCCTTGGAAAAGTGTGATTTTGGTTTTGCAGAGCAGCGTTTTCCTGCAGAATGAGGATGACAGTGGCAGCAAGCTGAGCTCACGTGGCCTGAAGGGGAATGGAGTTTGCTCTGGTTTGTTTTGTCCTCAGGCTCGCATCTGCAGAGCCCGGGTGAAGGGCACCGAGGGCCTGAGGTGGCTCTGAGCAGGGTGGCCTCACACAAGTCTGGTGGCTGGCAGAGCTTGGCACGGTCCCCTCCTGGCTGGTGCCCCTTGCCAGGGGGCTGTTTGGAAACCTCACCCTTTGCTTGTAACTGCCAGTGTCAGGGAATAAATGAGGCTTCTCCAGTGACAATTTTATATACATCTCTGAGCAATAACAGTGCAGCTGCTTCACCTTGCCAGGGACTAGACCCACACTGCAAAGGTTTCTTGGTAAAGCTCTTCATGCCTAATACAGCTACGCTGGAAAGACGCTGTAAAATATCCCAGGACACGGGGCTCATTCCAGAAACTGTTGCTTATTAAACCATCAGGGTGGCAGAGGAAGAGGCTGATCAGACATGGGCTCTGGGAGCTGCCTGACCTCGGTGTCACGTTCTGCCCTTTTTTATCTTTCCCACACATTGCAAAAAAGGCAGAGTCTGAAGTGATGCTATATATACGGGCTGCTGTGCCAGCCATCTGGGCAGCACAGAGCCCAGCTTTGCACGGATCCGTCTGGCAGCAGAGGATCCAAAGGTTATGTTGTTGGTACATTTCTGCACATCCCAACCGTGAGTCATCATTTCCAGGAAGCCAAATACTTACTTAGAGAGCTGTGATGCAAATCGTGTTTCCCAAATATTTTATTCTTCATGCAGCCCTGGACACCGAATCTGGGCACACAGTTTATGAACAGCTGATCTACAGCAAAAGGTTGAGGCGAGGGGTCAAAGCTGCCTGTGAGTTTAGCCTGATTTATGGGCAAAGTGATTTTGTTATGAAAAATAAGCATATAAAGCACTTGGATGTTGCAGTAAAACCATAAACAGTGCACTTTGCCTTCTGCAGACAAGAACTAATTGCAAATATGCAGCAAATAGCAAACATGCAGAGAGGTGCTGGCTTGTATTTCCTACTGAGACAGCACTGCCAGCCCTTTATATTGCTAATTGTTGTTGTTGTTATTATTAATAAGGGTGAAATAGATTTTGACTGCTTGTGTTTTGAAACCCTCGCGTCACCCTGTTCACCAACACTAAACATCAACATTGTTCCCCCAACAACTGTGAGAAAAAGCTACAAAAAAAATCCAAAGGCAAATACCCAAACAGATAAAAGATAGGGCAAACCTTCTCCAAAACCATAACATTTCGAGAAAATGGAAACATTTTCAGGGTGGCTGTTTACAGGCCTGATGGCATGTCCACTTTGCTCTCCTGGCAGTGGCTGTCACACTGCTGAGGTGGTGGCAGCAGGGACAGGAGGGAGCTGAGGTCTGCCCTGGCCATGGAGGGACCAGCCTCTGTGTGCTGGGCAGCAGAACAGAGTCCCAGGGGTGGCAGGGAGCACAGCCTGACCCACGGGATCCTGATCATGGATCATGGAATCACAAAATGGGATGGGCTGGAAGGGACACCTCCCGCTGTCCCAGGGTGTTCCCAGCCCCAATGTCCAGCCTGGCCTTGGGCACTGCCAGGGATCCAGGGGCAGCCACAGCTGCTCTGGGCACCTGTGCCAGGGCCTGCCCACCCTCCCAGGGAACAATTCCTAATTCCCAATATCCCATCCATCCCTGCCCTCTGGCAGTGGAAGCCATTCCCTGTGCCCTGTCCCTCCATCCCTTGTCCCCAGTCCCTCTCCAGCTCTGCTGGAGCCCCTTTAGGCCCTGGAAGGGGCTCTGAGCTCTCCCTGGAGCTTCTCCTCTCCAGGCTGGACACCCCCAGTTCTCTCAGCCTGTGGTACCTGAGCAGGAAATGCAGATGGGATGTGTCAGGGAGATTAGGCCCTTATAGCTGAGACTTACCAGCCTTTGAGCCAGGGGGACAAGATCCAGGCCCTCTTCCAAAAGCTTGTGTCCACAATTCAGAGCTGCAAAGCCCTGAAGTTATTTTTCTTTGCTCTGGGTAAAGCTCCTGGGAGCTGCCAGCTTGGTGACACTGTTTCTAGCAAACAAAATAAGAGCAGGACATCCTGGCTTTTAGCAGCCTGTGCATGGTGAGGTGTCCTGGTGTGGGATGTGGGATCCTGCAGGGTGTCCCTGCAGCGTCACCCAAGCTCTGGTTGTCTGCTGGGCAGGTAAGGGCCCAGGTGCTGAGCTGCAGGCACCCAGTGTGTGTCCATGGAGCTGCAGCCACCACTGTGTATCCATGGAGCTCCTGCCACCCATTGTGTGTCCCTGGAGCTGCAGCCACCCATTGTGTGTGTGTCCATGGAGCTCCAGCCACCACTGTGTGTCCCTGGAGCTCCAGCCACCCACTGTGTGTCCATGGAGCTGCAGCCACCACTGTGTGCCCCTGGAGCTTCACAACCCATTGTGTGTCCCTGGAGCTGCAGCCACCACTGTGTGTGTCCATGGAGCTCCACAACCCATTGTGTGTCCCTGGAGCTCCAGCCACCACTGTGTGTCCATGGAGCTCCACAACCCATTGTGTGTCCATGGAGCTCCACAACCCATTGTGTGTCCATGGAGCTGCAGCCACCACCATGTGTGTGTCCATGGAGCTGCAGCCACCCACTGTGTGTCCATGGAGCTCCACAACCCAGTGTGTGTGTCCATGGAGCTGCAGCCACCCACTGTGTGTGTCCCTGGAGCTCCAGCCACCCATTTTGTGTCCCTGGAGCTCCAGCCACCACTGTGTGTCCATGGAGCTCCACAACCCATTGTGTGTGTCCATGGAGCTCCAGCCACCACTGTGTGTCCCTGGAGCTGCAGCCACCACTGTGTGTGTCCCTGGAGCTCCAGCCACCACTGTGTGTGTCCATGGAGCTCCACCACCACTGTGTGTGTCCATGGAGCTCCACAACCCACTGTGTGTGTCCATGGAGCTCCACCACCACTGTGTGTGTCCATGGAGCTCCACAACCCACTGTGTGTGTCCATGGAGCTCCACCACCACTGTGTGTGTCCATGGAGCTCCAGCCACCACTGTGTGTGTCCATGGAGCTCCAGCCACCCAGTGTGTGTGTCCATGGAGCTCCAGCCACCCACTGTGTGTGTCCCTGGAGCTCCAGCCACCACTGTGTGTGTCCATGGAGCTCCAGCCACCACTGTGTGTGTCCATGGAGCTCCAGCCACCCAGTGTGTGTGTCCATGGAGCTCCAGCCACCCACTGTGTGTGTCCCTGGAGCTCCAGCCACCACTGTGTGTGTCCATGGAGCTCCAGCCACCACTGTGTGTCCATGGAGCTCCAGCCACCCATTCTGTGTGTCCCTGGAGCTCCAGCCACCACTGTGTGTCCATGGAGCTCCAGCCACCATTGTGTGTGACCATGGAGCTCCAGCCACCCATTCTGTGTGTCCATGGATCTCCAGCCACCCATTCTGTGTGTCCCTGGAGCTCCAGCCACCACTGTGTGTCCATGGATCTCCAGCCACCATTGTGTGTGACCATGGAGCTCCAGCCACCACTGTGTGTCCATGGAGCTGCAGCCACCACTGTGTGTCCCTGGCTGTCCCCCAGCATGGCCCTGGCACTCTGGGCCCCTCTCTGGGCAGTCACGGGTCAGGGGCACTTCCCAATGTGTTGGACAGAAGAGTTTTGAGAGAAGGAGAGCGCTGAAGCTTTCTTGTGTAGACACAAACCACGTCACTGCAGTGGTCAAAGTTCAGCCCAGAGGAGCTTTTATTTACTAATGCAACCACCTGTCCAGGCATCCCACCAGCCTCATCCTCAGTGTTCATGTGGACAGACAGACAGGCAGCTGGAGCAAAACCTGGCAGTGGCTGGGCTTCTCTGCAATCCCTGGCAGGAAAAAATACCAAGGGTGCGATGTCCAGCCCGGCCCTGCCAGGCTGCTGCTCCTCATTCCCACGGAGCAGCTCTGGGACTCGGCAGCCTGATTTTTCTCAGAGCTGAGCTGAGCAGAGCAGAGCTGGCTGAGGGGGTGGATAAGCCTCTTCTGGGATCCTCCAGGGTATCTATTCTAAGGTTTGCAATGCAGGCTCTGGGAATGGGCTGCGAGGCTGCCTCTCGTGCTGCCAGCGGCCCCTGGGGACCTGCTCGTCCCAGGTTGGGTGGCCGTGCTCCGTGGTGGGGGAGATGCTGTTTGCTGGCACCTCTCAGCTTTCCCGAGGCTCTGGAAAGCAGGCTCAGGCTCCTGCCTGGCTGGATGTCCCCTCCCAGCTGTGGAAGCCGTGTCTGGGGTCGCTGTGTGCCACGAGGGCTCCCCTGGCAGCGTGGGCAGCATTTCTCTGGGGGCTGGGGTTGCTCATTGTCCCACTTGCTCAAGTCTGGAGCACCTCTTTAATTAAGGCTGAGAGTTTCTAAGAAGTCTAAGTTTCTTTTCCTCTCATGCATGTTCTTTGAGCTCTTGTCAGAGAAGCTTTGCAGGGACTTTCTAGCTCAGTCTCTCAGGGTGGATCTGCTGGACCACAGAATCTCTAAGACTTCTGCAGTCACCCTCTGTTGGACCCTGCTGGGCCTGTGACCAAAGAGAACTTCACCCAAAGAGCCAAGTCCTTTTAGGACTGAAAGAGAAAAGAGAAGAAAAAGAAACAAAATCTAACCCAAAGTCTAATTTTGCGAACAAGACAAAAATACAAAAGTAGTTGAAAAGGAATTCAAAAGAAAAGCTAAAAGGGTAAAATATTTACAGAAGGCATAAAAACTGTTTAAAGACAAAGTATTAGAGGCTTGGAATAAATATATACAACTAATCAAGAATGTGCTAAAATACCCAGAAAAAAAAAAAATCTGCCATACTTTAGTAGTGAAAAAAGTTACAAGAAGAATGAGAGATTCATCAAAATTGAAAAAATTTCCAAAGAAGGAAGATAGAATGGAGTACAAGTATGTCTGTGAGATGTAATACCCGTAAGGACAGGCCAAAAATATTTTTAGGAAAAACTTGCTAAAAGCATAAAAGCCAATATTAAAACATTTCTCAAAGGATAAATAGTAGGAAGCTCCTCAGAAATTGTCCCTGGCTCAGATCTGTGTAGGGAAAGACAGAAGAAGGTGAAGGTTGCAGTGCAAGAGCTCGAGAGCCAAAGTTCTGCTCGGTGGGAGGGGGAAGGAAGTGTCCCACACCGTGCCCATGGTGCACACAAATCCCACAGCCAGGTGATCAGCAGGATCAATGCCAGTTCTGACAGAAATTCTGACCTGGAGATGCTCTTGAGCATCAGCACATTTGGGGGAGATGGTTGGCCTGAAACCCAGCACCCCACAGTGAGGCACTGGCACCCACAGCCCCAGGGATCACCAGCTCCCACCCTTGCCACCTTAATGCCACCATTCCTGTGACACCTCCATGGGCTCCACCTGGTGTGGGAGCTTCCTGCCCCTCCCTGCTGAGCTCTGCCTCTGTCTTTGGCCAGCCAGGCACGGCGTGATTCCCCTTTTTTCCGTAGTGGAGGATTTGAATGCTGTTCCCAGCAAACCCTGTGGGTCCCCTCCTTTCCCTGCCGTGCCCCTCTGGTCTGTGTCACTGCGTGTCCCTCAGCTCCTGTCCCCAGCCCCGCTGGCAGGGCACAGCCAGGCAGCTCCCTGGCAGCTTGGCAGGGACACAGGGAAAGCTGTGCTGGGATCGGAGAGGTGCCAGGGAGAGGGGGGCAAGAGGAGGGCTGGTGCTGTGGGCACCTCGTGTGACCCCAGGCTGGCTTTGCACACAAACAGGTAACGAGCTGGTGGTAGCCTGGCCTGGAGCTGGAATACCTTCTGTCCCAGCCAAGCCCAAACTGGAACAGAATGAAAAACACGCAGTGGTTGGACTCCCTGCTAACTGAGCACTGGGCTCTGAATTAGCCATTACCGCTGGGGAAAGAAATCCGGGGCTCTTGGGCGAGCTCATGGAAAACATCGGCTCTGCAGGGGGCGAGAAATGGAATCAGGTTTTGGGAATGATGAGGAGAGGAACTGGGAACGAACCAGAAAATGCAGTTCTGCTGTGGTAAGTCCACAGCATCCCCACACCCCGAGCTGGCTGGGATGTGCACTCCTGCCTCATCCTCAGGAGAGTTCAGAAAACCAGAAAAGGATGAGCATGGGTGGTGCCCACAGGAGCCATAAAATAGACAAGGGCTTTTGGGCTTCAGCAGGAGACATCAGAGTGGGGTGGTGGGGCAGTGTAGCACAGCCTGGAGCCCTCTGTGAGTCAGTTTCTGCTTCTTTCTGTTCAGGAACACCGTGGAATTGTCAGGTAGCAGATTTAAAACAAACAAGAGGAAGCATTTTTTCACACAACTTGCAATTCATCATGAAACTCATTTCCATGGGACAGTGTAAGGCCAAAATTCTAACTGGTCTCAAAAAGCAATTGCTTTCAGGAAGAAAAATATGAATTTTATTGATTTCATCATTGAGACTATTAAGCACAAGGGCCTGGTGATAGCCTCCTGCTCCCCAGCTCCAAGGCTGGGAATTGCATAGCCAGGCAGCAGAGCAGAGATCCAACACCCAGAGGTGACCAGCAGTGGAGAGGACAGACTGGCACAGGGGGCACAGGGCTGACAGCTCTGCTGTGTTCTCACCTATGCTGAGCTCTCCTTTCCTGCCTGACTCTCTGAGGAGAATTAATTTCTGTCTTCTCCTTCAGTTTTGGTCTTTAAGCATCCCAAAGACAGCCATGCCCATCAGAGAGAGCCTCTCCAGTGCAAGATTCCTTTGGCTGGGTGTACACATGGCCACGCCCCAGTTCTCTGCAGAGGAGCTGGAAAACCTCATCTTGCCAAGGTTTTGCCTGACCTTTTGTTCTGCACAAACAGGATCTCCTCGGGCCCTGAATGTCCATTAGGTGTGCAGGAGTCATCCTCTCTCCTTAGCAACACATCTGTGAGGCCAAAACACAGCTCCAGACACGTGCTGGCAGCTCTGAAGCAGACTTTAGGAGCTTGTTTTAGGTTCTTCCCTCTGAGGTTGATGTAGGAAGAGGAATTAATGCCCAGGAGGATCAGTTTTACCTGCCATGGCCTTCAGGTGAGATGAGTGTCTCTGCAGGAGCACACCCAGCACCTCCCTGCCATGGCATTGCTCAGGATGGCTCTGGGCTCCAAGCCCAGACTGCAGAGAGCACCAGAATTCGGGCTGGAAAAGACCTTGGAGATCATCAAGTCCAACCATAAACCTAACACCCAAGAGGGAAGCTGGTGCCCTTCCAGTGGGGCAAATGCCATTTCCCAACACTGTGCCCTGACACAGGGCACTTGTGTGTGTTGGGCACACGGGCACTGCACTGGTGAGAGCACACCTCGAGTCCTGGGATCAGTTCTGGGCCCCTCATGACAAGACACTGAGGTTCTGGAATACATCCAGAGAAGGGAACAGAGCTGGGGAAGGGGCTGGAGCACCAGGAGGGGCTGGGAGAGCTGGGAAGGGGCTCAGCCTGGAGAAAAGGAGGCTCAGGGGGGACCTTGTGGCTCTGCAAAACTCCTGACAGGAGGGGACAGCTTGAGGGGTCAGGCTCTGCTCCAAGGAACAGGGACAGGAGAAGGAACAGCCTCAGGCCGGGCCAGGGCAGGCTCAGGGTGGACAGCAGCAGGAATTTCTGCATGGAAAGGGTGCTCAGGCCTTGGCAGGGGCTGCCCAGGGGGGTTTGGAGTGCCCATCCCTGGAGGGCTCCAAGGAACGGGTGGAGGTGGCACTCAGAGCTCTGGGCTGGGGACAAGGTGGGGATGGGGCACATGAAGGACTTGGCAGCCTTGGAGCTCTTTTCCAGCCTCGGTGATTCTGTGACTCTGTTACTGTGGATGTGTGTGTGTTGGTGACCACAGGACAGCAGGGGAACCACGGAGAGCCTCACGTGCCCAGGAGCACACAGGAGCTCACAGGAGCTCACAGAACACAGGAGCTCACAGGAGCTCACAGGAGCTCACAGAACACAGGAGCACACAGAGCACACAGAGCACACAGAACACACAGGAGGACACAGGAAAACACAGAACACACAGGAGGATACAGAACACACAGGAAAACACAGAACACACAGAACACACAAGAACACACAATAACACACAGGAGCACACAGAGCACACAGGAGCACACAACAACACACAGGAGCACACAATAACACACAGGAGCACACAGAACACACAGGAGCACACAGAACACACAGGAACACACAATAACACACAGGAACACAGAGAACACACAGGAGCACACAGGAGCACACAATAACACACAGAGCACACAATAACACACAGGAACACACAGAACACACAGGAGCACACAATAACACACAATAACACACAGGAGCACACAATAACACACAATAACACACAGGAGCACACAATTACACACAGGAGCACACAGGAGCTCACAATAACACACAGGAGCACACAATAACACACAGGAGCTCACAATAACACACAGGAGCACACAGGAGCACACAGGAGCTCACAATAACACACAGGAGCACACAATAACACACAGGAGCACACAGAACACACAGGAACACACAATAACACACAGAACACACAATAACACACAGGAGCACACAATAACACACAATAACACACAGGAGCACACAATAACACACAGGAGCACACAATAACACACAGAACACACATTAACACACAGGAACACACAGGAGCACACAGGAGCACACAATAACACACAGGAGCACACAGGAGCACACAGGAGCACCTGCAGCCCTCACTCCTGCTGCAGGCCCTCTGAACAAGCACTGAGTCCCCTGGGCTGGCAGGTGGCAGGGCAGCAGTGGCCCCGGGGCTGTCACCAGTGCTGGAGCCACACGTGATCAGTGCAAACAGAGACACGGCCAGGCACCCAGCTCCATGGAAACCAACACACACATCTTCCAAGGACATTCAGTTCGCTGCCCTGTTTCCCATCCGCCCCCACATGGGTGAATATGTAAATAGAGGATATTCTTAGCAGAGAGGATTCCCAAGAAAATGCCATGTCTCCTTGATGCAAGCAAGGATTTAGTACAGTGGCATGGGGAAGCACTGAGGTCTTCCTAGTGACAGGAGAGCCAGAGCCTCTGACACTTCCCAGCCTGTGCAGGGATGGGGCGAGGCTTTGGGAATGTTTGCTCTGCTCTCCTTCTCTCCACACTGGGGAAATTAAAAGGGGTGCAGATGGTGATGGCATCTCTGAGCTAACCAGTGCTCAACTTTAGTTCTGCTAGAGCTGGAGGCAATCTGGGGATCTGGTCCCCACAACTGTTGCTCCTGCCTGGCATCAGTGGTGCCTTGGGGACCATGGGAACTTCCCCCATGGAGCAGCTGAGGGCTGCAGGCAGAGCCAAGACCCAGAATTAGCTGGGCAGGGGCCAGTGTCCCCTGGTGTGACAGCACTGCCAGCACAGCACGTCACTGCAGATCCCCCCAGGTGTGAGGGAGCACTGGGCAAGGAGAGGTGCAGGGCAGGGAAGGGCTGGCTGCTCACCTGCTCAGCCCCTTGGCCAGCAGGGTCAGCTTGGGCCAGGCTGGGACAGACACGGCTGAATTTCAAACCCCCAAAATAGGGACCTTTCTTTCCCTTGGGGCTGCCATGCAGGGAGCAGAGCTATAAACTCCCCAGGAGAAAGGCATAACATGGAAGCTGTGAAATGTGGGCACAGTTTCTCTCAGCGTGCCTGACAAAACCAGAACTCATACTTCTCTGATGTAACAGGGGCAGAGCTGGGCTGCACAAGGGGCAGCCTGTGGGGCACGAGGCCTCCTGAGCTGCTCAGGACTTGCAGGCACACAGTTGGTGGCACTGGTACTGGGGCTGTGTGTGGCACAGTTTGTGGCACTGGGGCTGTGTGTGGCACACAGTTTGTGGCACTGGGGCTGTGTGTGGCACACAGTTGGTGTCACTGGGGCTGTGTGTGGCACAGTTTGTGGCACTGGGGCTGTGTGTGGCACACAGTTGGTGTCACTGGGGCTGTGTGTGGCACACAGTTTGTGGCACTGGGGCTGTGTGTGGCACACAGTTGGTGGCACTGGCACTGGGGCTGTGTGTGGCACACAGTTGGTGTCACTGGGGCTGTGTGTGGCACACAGTTTGTGGCACTGGGGCTGTGTGTGGCACACAGTTGGTGGCACTGGCACTGGGGCTGTGTGTGGCACAGTTTGTGACACTGGGGCTGTGTGTGGCACACAGTTGGTGGCACTGGGGCTGTGTGTGGCACACAGTTGGTGTCACTGGCACTGGGGCTGTGGCCCAGCCTCATCCCCAGTGGTTCCAGCTGTGAAAAGCAGGTGAGCAGCACTGACAGCAATGAGCCATGGAGTGCCCAGGTGTGCTGAGCCACCAGCCCAGGGCACAGAGGGCACACAGGTGCAGGGCATGGACAGCAGGGGTGTGAAAGGCTGGGTAAAGAACAGCAGGGGCAGATGCTTGCAGCCTTCTGCAGTGATGTTACTCTGTGTGGGTTGAAGCCTTCTGGAACTGTATGGTGGCACTCTGTGTATGGACATCTCGACTGTGACATGTGCTGTGACAGGGGCTGTGTCCCTTGTTCCTGGCAGCGAGTGAGGCTGGTGGGGTGTGGGCTGGGCTGTTGGTGGGATTGGGGTCCGAGAAGTACCACAGGATTTTTCAGCACTATTCTTCACCCCCCAGCTCCCCCCACAGCTGGGATGGCTGTTGCAGAGCCCACCCTGGGACCCAGCAGGGTTTGGAAATGCAGTCAGGGCCTGAGTGTCCCGAAGGCAGCACGAGGTTCAGCTGGGGTTTAGTATGAAGTGCTTGACTGGCACGTGATGCCACAAGAAATAAACAATGCTGTTTAAACAGCATCTTTGTATTAATTCCTGCCCTGGCAGAGCTGGGCACTGGGGTCATCTCCAGCTCTGCTGCCTCAGACCTGCCCGTCCCACCCTGCTCTGGCCGAGCCCTCTCCCACATGCAGAGGTGGACTGGGAGCAGGAGAAGCTCTGCCTGTGGGCTGTGAGTGTCTGTCCTGCCCTCAGTGGGGCTGAGATGGCTCTGACACCTCACCCGTGTCCCCCCTGAGCCCCGAGCTGCACCAGCCATCCCCTCGTGCCTCAGCAGCTGTCCCACACCGAAGGCTGTTTGCAATGTATGGGTCCACACAGCTCCGTGTGTGCTGCTTTTCAACCTCCTCCGTAATGTTTAGTCACATTTAATAACAATAAAATTCTCCTTCACAGCTGCATTCTGGAAAATGGGGCCGATTTTACTAAAAACAATGAATGTGAATAGTTCATGGTCTTCTCGCATTACCCAGAGATTTATCACATCTCTTGCATAATTTAATCTCTACATCTGTGGGACACAAATGTTTTACATTTCTTGCATTTATGGGCAGACATCGAAAACATCTGTGCAGACCCAACACACAAAAACATCTGGAAGGCATCTCTGCCTTTTTATGACACACATCTCCTGATCTTTTGTCTGGAACAAGTGTGCAGCTATCAGTAGTAGCTTTATGTGTCGGTTACTGGGCTTCCCGTTTGGGCTCTGACAGGCACAGGGGAAAATGTGATCAGCTCTGAATTTCAGCCCATTTCAGCAATTCAGGGAGCTTCCCACCCACCCACGCTGTGAGAATTTGGACCAGGATGAGAACGAGGCAGCCAGGGTTTGCTGCTAAGCTTGTGGACAGGAGTGTTTGCTGAAGGTTCAGGCTTGGAGCTGTGCTGAGCTGCTGCTTTCCTCTCTGGAGGATCCCAGGCTGGATCACCCGGGCTCAGCCACGCTGCTCCTGCTGTTTCTAGCCCAGCCTGTGGCAATAAGTGCTTTGTGCAGGTGGGGTGGGGGGGCAGTAACCCCACCTGGAGATCTTCTCTCCACTCTCCACTTTCTCTATGGCCACAGCAGGGTGGTTAGCAGCTGCTGGCTGTGTCCAGGTGAGCCAGGAGATGATGCCATGGCCTTGGGCAGGCTGAGCTGGGCTTCACCAGCCTGTGCCCAGCTGTGGTGCAGTCACAGCCCAGCCACTCTGCCCTGTTTGAAGACAGGGAGCCTCTTCTGGGATCAGTGAATGGAGTCATCATTCCTAGAGAATTTAGGTCCTGCCTTTAGGCTGGTTTTACTTCAGGAGTAAAATAAAATAAGTGAATAGGTTTTACTTTAGGAGTAACACAGAGCCATTGTGACCCCCAGGCGTGTTGGGGCTGTCCCTGCTTGTGTTGGAGGTGTGGGTGGGAGCCTGCTGTGGTGCATGTGGTGCAGAGGATGGGATCAAACAGTTGTTCTTGCTGCACAGGCATGAGGCTGAGCAGAGGCTGATGGAAAGATCCAGAGAAGCAAATGAAGTGGCTTTGGGGCACTGAGTGGGGTGGTCCTAAGGGTGATGGGCTGTGTGGGATGGAGCAGAAGGTGTGTCCTCAGGAGAGCAGCAGGGATCCGGTGTGATAACCTGAAGAGAGTGAATAAATATGTCACTGACAGCTGATAAGGGGATGGGAGAGCTCAGAGGGGCTTTGGGAGAGAAGCACCAGCAGCAGGGATGTGAGAAGAGAGCAGCACCTGGGGGAACGATCATGGCAGGTGTGATAGCTGCCAGCAGTGATCAGCTCAGGCTGGTCAGTGCCAGAGCTGGCTTTAGCAGAGCTGACAGCTCGGTGAAACTGAGCAAGGAAACTCTCCTCAGGTCAGACACTCTCCTGCCTGATGGCTGGGCTGTCCTGCAGTACTGGTCCAGCGCTGCCTGCTCACTGGGGCTGGGCTGAGCAAAGGCAGCTGCCCTGGGGTAAACCAGCCCAGCCTGTGCAGCCAGGCACCAAATGCTCTCATTTCTCCCTTTCCTGTGCCAGGAAGGAGTCCTGGCCACCTGCCAGTGGCATTCCTGCAGCGTGTCTGCCCCAGAGAGGTGCACGGAGACTGGCAGAGGGGAGCAGTGTCCCAGCTTCCACCCCCCCAGGCAGACAGCTGAGCTGTGGTGTCCTCAGCACAGGTGAGGGTGACCCCAGCCAGTGCTGTAAAGGGGTTCCCAGGGTGGCACAGGCTGCCTGGAGGGGTTGGTTGAGGTCAGCTGTAGCAGGGCCGTGTGTCCCTCCTGGAAATCCATGGAAATCTGGCCCCACCCTGTGGAATGCTGAGCAGGGCAGGTCCCTGGCTCTTGCACCTGCTCGGGGCAGAGCGTGCAGCTCCTGGTGAGAAGCCCTAAGGCCACGCTGTGCTGCCTTTCTGCCCTCCCCAGATCCATGGCCGTGTGACATTTTGGGCTGGTGGTCTGACCTGAGCCACGCGCAGAGGGGGAGAGAGCTGGGAGAGAGCGCTGGGGTTTGAAACCCAGCGGGTTTGAAACCAGAGAGATGCCAAGTGCTCCCCTCTGAGAATCGTGGGGCAGCGCTGCCACCCTGCCAGCAGCCCAGGGCATGCTCATGGCCCCTGGGTTTGTTTGGAAATTCCTGAACTCATCAGGGCTGGCCCAGGGTGGGGAAGGCAGCCAGCTCCTGCGGGCTGTGAGCTCTCCCCTCGTCCCTGCTGCCGCAGCCTGAGCAGGGATTCATCCCTGGAAGGACTCGGGGCTGCCTGTGGCCCCCTGCCACAACGGGGCTCTGCACCTCCTAAACTCCTGTGGAACTCAGGCCTTTTGGGACCACCCAAAAGCAGGGTCCAGACAGAATTAAGGGAATAAAAAGCAGTTAATTTATTGAAGGGCCTTCAGGTACATTTCGGGCAGGTGAAGCCCCCCAGGGGCTGCACCCAAAATGGACCATGGGTCAGGGGTTTGCACACTTTGATCAGTTTGCTCCATTTGCATATTGGGGGTGAATCTGCCAATTACAGCTTCAGCTAATGAAGTCATTGACCCCAAGTTTGCTGCCCCCAAGTCACTTTTGTTTCCATCTCTCAGGCCTGAGGCAGTGAGGTGTCCTTGATTGCCAGGCCTGGAGAGGAATTGCTGTGTCTGCCCAAAATGGGGAAGCAGCAGCTCACACTGCGTGTGGAGTTTAGAGTTATACACTAAAGAATTACAAATATATAAATATATAAATATATATAAAATAGAAAATAAATAAAATATAAAAATATAATAAATAAAAATATAAACAATATAAAATATACAAATATATAAAAATATAAAAGCTAAAATCCTAAGGTATCAGCACGAGGGGGTTTCTCCCCCTGCACAGAGCTGATGGGGGCTGGTGGCCCCCAAAACACTTGCCTGGCTCATGTCAAGCCAGCCAGAGAGGATGTTCAACCAAGCCTCCCACAGGCTCATGCTGTGACCCCCAGAGCCCCTGCTCGTTCAGGAGGGCCCAACAGCCCTGCATGCTGCTTGTACAGGAAATCTGAAATGCTTCACATGAGTTTGGGTCTTTGTTATCATTAAAAAAAAACCCTCATAATGCAGCCAGTTGAACCTTTAAACAACGTGTCATTGTGAGAAGAAAGCCTAGGAATGTTCATGCACAGTTGTGTACATGGGAGTTCATTCAGCACCTTCCAATTTATACCTTTCTCATTTTTTAGTGAGCAAAATAACACCCAACAAAGAAAAGTTTTGTGTTCTTGCAAGTTTAAATTTTAACAGTTTTGTGTTTTCCAAAACCAAAATATTTCACTTAAATGTTGTGGATTAATTCCCAAGATTTTCTGACTGCATTTTCCTGCACGCTGATATTATATGTGATTACACAATCAGATATTATTTTTCCGTGGCATGTGATGTGCAAACCCAGAATTCTGGAGATGTCATTTGATCAAATGTCAGTGAGTTTTCCCAAAGACAACTGATGGGATGCTCTTGCTCCAAAGTGAAGCTGTCTGAACTTCTGAATGTGGCTTCAAGGAGCTTTTCCTCATGGATAAAGAAAAATATTTTTCCCAAAGTCTGTTTCAAGGAATCACTGACCTGTTTAAGCTGAGTCCTTGCAAAATCCTCGAGTGGAAGCAGACATGCTGGCAGGCAAACCTGGGGTTTGGCAATCTCTCAGCCATGAAGGGTTTAGGCAGAGAATTGATTGACATTACCTGTCTGTGTTAATCACAGAGCTTGTTTTCCACTTTTCTTTTTTTTTTTTAATTTTTTGGGTAATACTTCTGAATTCCGGGATGAAAATAAGAAATCAGCACAGGAGCTTTTTAATCACAGAGCTTGTTTTCCACTTTTCTTTTTTTTTTTTTTTCTTTTTTTGGGTAATACTTCTGAATTCCGGGATGAAAATAAGAAATCAGCACGGGAGCTTTTTCCACCTTCCTGCACGAGCAGGGGGAGGCACACAGAGCACGTCGTGAGCTGGCCAGTGAGGAGGTGCTGCCAGGGAAGGGAGAAGTGTCCCTTTCAAATCGTGCCTGATTTTGAGAGGTTTTGCAGGAGTCAAGGCCAGGTTGGGCAGCGCCAGGACAGGGAATGGGGTTGGGAAAACCCAGAGCAGCAGTCTGGGCTCCTCCTGCTGCTGAGGGGCTATTGCTGCTTGAGCCCATGGAATAATTCAGCCTTGCACACAGCACATCTGTTGACACCAGCAGGATCAGAGCCTTGCTGGTACCAGGAGAGGCTGACTGCTGTGTCCTCCTCAGCCTGGGCTCGTGCCCGTGGGCTGGAGCAGAGCCTGGAGCTTTGGCAGGCCTCGGTGGGGATCTGACTCCTGAATTGCAGCTCCAAGATGACAAAAAATTTACAGCCAAAGCCCCAAAAAAACGCCCTGCAGATCCCCGCGCTGGCAGGTCGGGGTGACAGGGCCACCTTCCTGTGCCCCCGCCGTGGGGCTGTGGGACGGGAGGGTCCCCTGCTCTGTGGGGACAGGGAGGTTTGGGGACGTGCCCATCTCAGCCTCCTGCAGAGACGGGGCCTCCAGGGCTTTGGGAGCTGGCAGGAGCAATAAAATCAGAGCTGAGCCTTGGCAGGAAAGGTCTGCAGGAGGAGAGCTCCCCCGGGGGCAGCCGCTGCTCCCCCCAGACACAATACCCCGCTGATTCCAAGCACATTTTTTCTCAGGCAGAGCTGGATAATCTACGGGAATGTTAAACACCAAAATGAGTAACAAGCTTGGCTGGAATTGCTCCGCAGGACGAGCAATGGGCTCGTGCTCCTCTCCAGGGCTAAGCAAGGAAGAGGTCAGTGCACCCAAGTCACCCAAAGGCCCAGCCCACGGCCAAAGTGCCCTGGGGACCGCAGGGGTTGAACATGTGGGGCAGAGGGGACTGCAGGGTCACTCTGTGCATGGCACTGCCTTGCTTGCCTGGCAGGGGCAGCAGCTTCTGCAGGGTGTGAAGATTGCTGAGTGTAGGAGAGTGACCAAGTTCCCCTTTGTCTCCTTGACAAGGAAAGAAGCCCAGAAGTTTCTCTCCTCAGTTTGGTTAAAAGACACCTCATAGGAGCTTGGGGACTTCACCTCAAACCTAGGGATAGCCAATGGGACAGCGGCCAAAAGGTCCCACCTAGGTAATTCCCTAGAAAAAGAAGAGAACAAAAGAAGTAAATCGCTTTTGTGAAGTGTTTTAGCAGGAGCAAGAACCTCTTGCCCTGACTCGGTTTTTCTCTATAAAGAGCTTTGTTATTTTGCCTTTTATTAAAACTTTTCTGTTTCCAGCACTGTCTCAGGAGCCATCCTGCTGCTTTTATGCCACGTGAGGTAGCTGAGCTGTCTCGGGTGTGACACCTTTCTCTGAGAGCTCATGAGACCTGGCTCGGAGAGATCAGCATCAGCTGAGCTGCCCTTGCAAAAGAATGTTGTGCCCCCAGTGACACCAGTCTGTCCAGGGCACAGCCAGGCCCTGTGCCAGGACAGGGGGATCCTCAGCTGGAGGAGAGAAGGGTCACAGAATCACAGGCTCCGAGTGGAAGGGACCTCTGGTGCCACCTCCCTGCTCGGGCAGGGCCATCCCAGAGCTCAGGGCACAGGAGTGTGGCCAGGCAGCTCGGGAATATCCCCAGGGAGGACATTCCACCCCTCTCCAGGCTCTGCTCAGGGCTGGGCACTGCCCAGGGCAGAAGTTCTGCCTCCTGTGCAGGGGAATTGCTGGGCTCAGCTCCTGCCCGTGGCTCTGGTGCTGCTGCTGAGCCCTGCTCTGACCCTCCCTGCACCCAGGGACATCCAGGGACACCCAGGGACACACAGGGACACACAGGGACACCCAGGGACATCCAGGGACACCCAGGGACACCCAAGGACACCCAGGGACATCCAGGGACACCCAGGGACACACAGGGACACCCAGGGACACCCAGGGACACACAGGGACATCCAGGGACATCCAGGGACACCCAGGGACACCCAGGGACACACAGGGACATCCAGGGACACCCAGGGACACCCAGGGACATCCAGGGACACCCAGGGACACCCAGGGACATCCAGGGACACCCAGGGACACACAGGGACACCCAGGGACACCCAGGGACATCCAGGGACACCCAGGGACACCCAAGGACACACAGGGACACACAGGGACACCCAGGGACACACAGGGACATCCAGGGACATCCAGGGACACCCAGGGACATCCAGGGACACCCAGGGACACACAGGGACACCCAGGGACACACAGGGACATCCAGGGACACCCAGGGACAGCCAGGGACACACAGGGACATCCAGGGACACCCAGGGACACACAGGGACACCCAGGGACACACAGGGACAGCCAGGGACATCCAGGGACATCCAGGGACAGCCAGGGACACCCAGGGACACACAGGGACAGCCAGGGACACCCAGGGACACACAGGGACACACAGGGACACCCAGGGACAGCCAGGGACACCCAGGGACACCCAGGGACACACAGGGACAGCCAGGGACACCCAGGGACACCCAGGGACACACAGGGACATCCAGGGACATCCAGGGACACACAGGGACACACAGGGACACACAGGGACACCCAGGGACATCCAGGGACACCCAGGGACACACAGGGACATCCAGGGACATCCAGGGACACCCAGGGACACACAGGGACACCCAGGGACACACAGGGACACACAGGGACAGGCAGGGCTGAGGCCCCTCTCAGCTGGGGCTCCTCTCCAGGCTGAGCAGCCCCAGCTCCCTCAGCCTTTCCTGGGCACTGAGATGCTCCAGGCCCTTGCTCAGCTCCAGGAGCTTCTGTCCGTGCTGTGGTGAGGAGCCAGAGCTGGACACAGCACCCAGAGGTGCCCCCAGGGCTGGGCACAGGGGCAGGATCACCCCAGATGTGCCCCCAGGGCTGGGCACAGGGGTGGGATCACCCCAGATGTGCCCCCAGGGCTGGGCACAGGGGCAGGATCACTCCAGATGTGCCCCCAGGGCTGGGCAGAAGGATGGGATCACCCCAGATGTGCCCCCAGGGCTGGGCAGAAGGCTGGGATCACCCCAGATGTGCCCCCAGGGCTGGGCACAGGGGCAGGATCACCCCAGATGTGCCCCCAGGGCTGGGCACAGGGGCAGGATCACCCCAGATGTGCCCCCAGGGCTGGGCAGAGGGCAGGAGGTGCCCAGCCCTGGGGCCACATCTGGAATAATCCCCTCAGAGGTGTCCCCAGGGCTGAGGGGCAGGAACATGCAGTGGATGGAGGGTCTTCTCTCTGGGACATGTCTTCTCAAAAAAAAAGGAACAGCCCATGGGAGCAGAGCTGAGGCCCCCCAGCAAGATGGTTCCTGCCCCCATCCCAACACCCCTGCAGCTCCACGTGCTGGATCCCAAAGCCTTTGGGACACAGAGCAGCACCACAAGCCCCTCAGAAGGGACCAGCCCCTGCTCCAGGGTCGTAGGCACTGCTCTTCCCTGCCACCCTGGGATGGCAGTGATGATGTCCCATCTGACATCCTGGGGACGTCCCCAGGAGGCCATTCCCCCTTCTCCAGCAGCCAGGGGTGCAGCTCACCCCACACCCCTGGCACACGGGGCAGGGGAGGCTCTGCTCGTGCCCACAGAGCCCCTGGTGTCCATTCCCTGTGCCCTGGCCCTCCATCCCTTGTCCCCAGTCCCTCTCCAGCTCTGCTGGAGCCCCTTCAGGCCCTGGAAAGGGCTCTGAGCTCTCCCTGGAGCCTTCTCTTCTCCAGGCTGGACAGCCCCAGTTCTCTCAGCCTGTGGTACCTGAGCAGGAAATGCAGATGGGATGTGTCAGGGAGATTGGGCCCTTATAGCTGAGACTCTTCCAAAAGCTTGTGTCCACAATTCAGAGCTGCAAAGCCCTGAAGTTATTTTTCTTTTCTGCTCTGGGTAAAGCACCTGGGAGCTGCCAGCTTGGTGACACTGTTTCTGTGGTGACACTCTGCCCAGGGTGGCTCCTGGGGACCCCGGAGCCCCACGTGTGTCACAGGACGTGGTGGCAGTGCAGCTTCCAGCCCTGGAGCAGGGGGGCACAGCCAGGCAAGGCCAAAAGCCGCCGGGGCTGTGGGGAACTTGTGTGGAATTCATTTTTTCTTTCACAAAAACATAGTGTTTTCATCTTTATAATGAAGTGTTCCTGTTTGCATGGGAATGCAGCGAGGGCTGTTTATTTATTTGCTTCTAATAACTGAGAACTGTTTACTTCTCAAGTGTTCTCCTGGTTTTCTTCCCCGAAAATCCTCCCAGGAGGTCAAGGGAAGCAGGATGAGGTGTTTGTTTTTTCATTAAAATTTCTACTTTGGCAAAAACACCTCCCTCCAGTAAGGAAGCAAATCAGTGCTCAGAGCTGGGGGTCGGTGCTGTGTGACAGATCTCTGCAGTGCCCAGAGGAGCTGCAGGCGTTTGCAAATGAGCAGCAATTCCCAGGTTGGGGCACTGGGACCAGCATGTCGAGGTTGTTCGTGTTCTGAGCCGCTCCAGGAAACCTCCCTCGGATTCTTGGCTCTGTGATCTGGCATTGACCCCCTGAAAGGCACAGGGAGGCTCATTAGCATTTGCTGACCCAACTCCTGTTTTCATTCCTCATGACAGAAATCTGCACAGTGTTTAATGCAAACAGAGGAAACACATTTATTGCCCTTTCTAAAAAATTCTGATGTTTCAAAGCCACGGTCAGAAAGCTGGAGTGACTGAATTCTTCTGTCTCTGCACACCCAGCTCTGAATACTTTGTGCTCTCTGCTTAGGAAAAACATCTTACAAAATTCTGCCCAGGAGATATTTCTTTTACACGTACTGGACCTTCGCTGAGGGGCTGCAGGGCTCAGTTTAAGGTCAGCTGTACTGGCTGCTCGCAGGAACAGCCAGTTCTGTGCAGGAAACTCGATTTCTGCTGTAACCCTCCCCTACAGGAACCAGATTGGGCAGTACCTTGATTTTCTCATGGGCTCAGCCACACGTGTGGGTCTCAGCTTAGGGCCGTGCTCAGCCACAAAATGTGCTTTGCCATCCTTGCAAAGGGTAAATAATCATCAGAGCACAAGTGAAGAGGACCGAGCAGGGCACCAAAGCTGGCCCTGGGGACAGGCTGGTGGTGAAGCACGGGCTGTGGGCTTGGGCAGGCTTCAGGAGGAGATCTGGGACCGAGTGGGGCTGAGTGTGTCTGGAGCGTGGCTGACACCGGGCTGAGAGTGTGGCTGACGCTGCAGAGGGAAGGGAGGCCCTCCTGAGGGACCCTGGCAGGCTGAGGTGGAACCTCGTGGAGTTCAGCAAGGCGCAGTGCTGCACCCGGGGAGGGTCAGTGCCAAGCCTGAGCACAGCCTGGGCACACCACAGATGGAGCAGCCCTGCGAGAAGGACTTGGGGGTGTTGGTGGGTGAGGGCTGGGACCCAGGAGCTCCCCCTGCCCTGGGCTGAGCCCCAGCGTGGGCAGCAGGGAGGGGAGGGGGGTTCTGCCCCTCTGCCCCTGTGCTCAGGTGAGAGCTCACCTGCAGAGCTGGGGCCCAGCACAGGCAGGAGCTGGAGCTGCTGCAGAGCCCAGAGGAGGCCATGGAGCTGCTCCAGGGCTGGAACCCCTCTGGAGCCAGGCTGGGAGAGCTGGGGGTGCTCACCTGGAGAGAAGAACGCTCCAGGGAAACCTCAGAGCCCCTTGCAGGGCCTGAAGGAGCTCCAGGAGAGCTGGAGAGGGACTGGGGACAAGGGATGGAGGGACAGGACACAGGGAATGGCTTCCTACAGAGGAAGGTTGAGGGATAGTGTAGGCACAGTTTGTGTCACTGGCACTGGGGCTGTGTGTGGCACACAGTTGGTGGCACTGGGGCTGTGTGTGGCACAGTTTGTGGCACTGGGGCTGTGTGTGGCACAGTTTGTGGCACTGGGGCTGTGTGTGGCACACAGTTGGTGTCACTGGCACTGGGGCTGTGTGTGGCACACAGTTGGTGGCACTGGGGCTGTGTGTGGCACACAGTTGGTGGCACTGGGGCTGTGTGTGACACACAGTTGGTGGCACTGGGGCTGTGTGTGGCACACAGTTGCTGTCACTGGCACTGGGGCTGTGGCCCAGCCTCATCCCCAGTGGTTCCAGCTGTGAAAAGCAGGTGAGCAGCACTGACAGCAATGAGCCATGGAGTGCCCAGGTGTGCTGAGCCACCAGCCCAGGGCACAGAGGGCACACAGGTGCAGGGCATGGACATTGGGGGTGTGAAAGGCTGGGTAAAGAACAGCAGGGGCAGATGCTTGCAGCCTTCTGCAGTGATGTTACTCTGTGTGGGTTTGCATGGAATTGCATGGTGACGCTCTGTATTGTGGCTGTCTCAACTGTGACATGTGCTGTCACATTTGCTGTGACAGGATATTAGGAAGAAATTCCTGTTTGGGAGGGTGGGAAGCCCTGGCACAGGTGCCCGGATCAGCTGTGGCTGCTCCTGGATCCCTGGCAGTGCCCAAGGCCAGGTTGGATGAGGCTTGGACTACCCTGGGACAGTGGGAGGTGTCCCTGCCATGGCAAGGGTGAAACAAGATGAGCTTTAACATCCCTTAAGGGGGAGGGTGCTGTTCCAGAGTGTCAAAATTTCCAAAATAAGACTTCTCTTGTTTTTCAACACTAACAAAGTGGATTTGGCTCTAATTTTATACCAATTTTACTCTGATTGAATGCCACTCACCGATGTGGAGTTAGACTTCATAGGCTCAGGTGAGATCAGGATGTGATCCAGCCAGCACAGACTGTGGGACAAGCTCTGCCCTGGCAGGAGTTCAGCCAAAGGGGACCTTAGCCATGGTGTCATTTACCTTGCCCTGTGCTGGCACAGAGCTTGGCACCTGCCCCACTGCATTGCAGTCTGAGCAGATGTGAAAGGAAAAGTCCATTATTTTAATCAAATTAGAGCTCTGTGCACTGCTGCTGAGAGCAGCCTGAAGGATAACACATTGTTCTGAGGGCACTTCACTGCCACGAGTGCTGTGACCTGGTAAATCACGTCAGGAAAGCCATTCTGAGCAGCTTCAAACACATCTGCCATCTTTGGGGGTTTGTAAATTCCAGCTGATCACAGCAGAGTGCTTTACACTTGCACCTTTCCAGAAACTGAGAGGGTGTTTATGAGAGCATGGAGTGACAGGGCTAACTGACAGAAAGTAGGTGCAAATTAGGTATTGGGAAGGAATTGTTCCCTGGCAGGGTGGGAAGCCCTGGCACAGGTGCCCAGAGCAGCTGGGGCTGCCCCTGGATCCCTGGCAGTGCCCAAGGCCAGGCTGGAAGGGGCTTGGAGCAGCCTGGGGCAGTGGGAGGTGTCCCTGATATGGCAGGGGGGATGAGTGAGATGATCTTTAAGGTCTCTTGATGTGGCATTCACATACCCTCTGAACAGAGAGAGACTTGGCTTTCTCAGGATTTCTCCTGAGAGAAACAGAGAAAAGAGAATCAAAATAATTCTTATCTCACTCACTGCTCCCTGTTTGTGCCCATGTAGAATGTAGTATAGAAATTATTTATCCAAGGTGATTGCTTGATTGGATTCTAGTGATGGTGTTTTAAATTCATTGACTAATTAGATCCACGTGTGTGTCAGGGCTCTCAGAAGAGAGTCACGGGTTTTCCAGCTAGTTAATAAGTAATTGTTCTTATCAGTGTAATGTAGTTATAGTATAATATAGCATAATAAATTAATTAATTAGCCTTCTGTAATCATCGGAGTCCTGCACATCATTCCTCCCGCCGGTCGGACACCACATTTCACTCTGTCTTCCCAGCCAAACTCTTCCATGGTTCTATAAACCACTGTTTCAATATCCAGCACGTCAGTACACCTCACGTTTGCTGGAGCCCTCAGGGGCACTCAGCCACTTCCCTGAGTGCTGCAGGAACTGGGAACTTGGGCTGGGAGTTGGTGTCCCTGATAAATCCAGACTGACACAGCTCTGCTTTTTCTGGTGCAAATGAAACTCTAGAAGAAAACAAGTTATAAGCCAGGTGAACCACGACTTTCTGTAGCTCTGAGTTGTTTGCAGGACAGGGTGGAAGCAAAAATTTCCAATGGATAGAGAGAGGTGTGTGCTGCTCAGGGCTCTGCCTTTTCACCAGGCCACCCCAATGCTCCTGGATGTCTGCAGGATCCCTGGGTGTTTGTAGGAACTTTAAAGGCTCCTGTCTCCCTAGCTCAGGGCTATTTTCCCTCTCCAAGGGGCAGTCTGACAGTGATGGGCAGCACATCTAGGCTGTGTTGCTTACAGAGCACACAAAATCCCTGCTCTTCAGTTAAGTGAATTGTGTATCTTACCAGGACTGCAGCTGAAATAAAGTGCTGTCATGCTGAGAATGGCTTCACAGTCTTACCCTGTCCTCAACGTAAAGATTAAGGGAAGTAGTTCTGGTTCAAGTGTTTGAGTGCCTGTATAATTGAATTTCATGCTCGTTCACTCCCTCTGAAGTGGTGTACACAGGCAGTCACTTGAAAGGGGGAAAATCTTGTTCAAATCCTCTGTGAACTTTCCTACATTCAGTGAGGTTTTTAATAGTGGGTAAATCCTGTTCAGACGCCTTTGACCATGGGAAGTTGATGAGGAAGAGCTTTGTTTCATAAATGTTTCTGGGGGCAATCCTTATATCCAAATGACCTGAAATGTTTTCATAAACCAGTTTGGTGAGTTGGAAGGAGGTGTGCAAGGACAGATCTCCAGCCTGTCCTGTCTGCATGCAATCACAGAATGTCCTGAGCTGGGAGGGACACACAGGGATCCCCAGCCCACTCCTGTCCCAGCCCAGACACCCCAACAATCCCACCCTGGGCATGTCCAAACACTCCTGGAGCTCTGGCAGCCTCGGGGCTCTGCCCATTCCCTGGGGAGCCTGGGCAGTGCCAGCACCCTCTGGGGGAAGAAACTTTCCCTGCTCTCCAGCCTAAACCTCTCGTGACAGAGCTGCATGCACAGATCAAAAATTATGAAGGTATATAAATGAATTGCAGTTGTTTCCTGTGGCTGAGTGACAGAATCAGACCCATGCACAGGCATGCTCTGCTTGCCTGGCCCTCGTGAGAAGCCCCAGTGTGTTCCAATCAAAGCTCCTCATCAATATTCCCGTTATTTTCAGCTGCTGTGCACCAAAGCCTCTGAGACCTGCCCCTGGATCCCTGTTGAGGTGCTGCTGTAGACGCGCCCCATGCCCCAAGCACACAGTTTGTGCAGGGGCCCATCAGTTACAGCCAGTGTTTTAGTCCTTCTTTTAGTGCCTGAGGGTGTGAATTTGGTTTCTTTAACAATGTTGAGATGAGCATGGGCCACGTGTGGGCTTTGTGACATAACACTGCTTTGGGGACATCGGGGTTCCATGGTTGCCAGGTGTCCCCCTGCTGCAGCCCAGTGTCTGCTCCGTATCAGGCACTAGCAAGCTGCAGGGGCAGGTTTTTGTACATCAGGAGCTCCAGAAGAACCACCAGGTCAGTGGGGGACATGCTCACACACTAATTAATCACCTTCCTTGTCAGTTGTAAGGACCACTGACACTCTTGGCCACGGTGGCCAGTGGGATGAGGTTCATCCCCTGTTCTGAGTGTCTGCAGCCTCAGAGCAGGTGACCTGAGCCCCACTGGTTGCACCTGCAGTGGGTTTGACAGCTTGTTGTTGCCTCCACTCTGTGGGAATTGAGCCAGTAAAACCAGAGAGCAGGAGTGCCCTTCTCCCTCGTCCCTGTCACCAACAGGACAAGCTGCAGCCCCAGGGCATCTCCCTGAGGCAAACTCTGCCTCCACAGTGCCCAGCTGACTCTCCTCACTCCGGGATATCTCAGCAGTGCCCACTGGGGAGCCTGGCAGGAAACTGCCAGCTGAAGCCCACCCCTGCACCCTGGCCACCCTAAGAGCCCATTCCTGCACGGAGGGCCCTGCCTGGGCAGCACTCCCGGGTGGAGCTGGCATTCCCTGGAGCAAGGCGGCGATTTCGAGCTGCGTTGCTGCCAGCAGACGTTTGAGCAGCACCCCTGCACATGACATCTGTTTTTTCAGATGTAACACGATTCACGGGCTCTTGGGGAGCGTGCTGATGCTGTGACATTAAGCATCACTCCTGTGCTTGGCAGCAGCTCAGCCCTGCTGAGATATGGCTCGTG
The DNA here is from genome assembly GCF_026979565.1 of Vidua chalybeata. Lineage (NCBI taxonomy): Eukaryota > Metazoa > Chordata > Aves > Passeriformes > Viduidae > Vidua > Vidua chalybeata. The sequence goes on from NC_071548.1 coordinate 1,637,447, forward strand.
CCCAGCACCTTCCCCAGCAAAGTGTGTTGGCATAAATATGTGAGTAATGCAGGTGACGGGCTCTGTGGCTCTGGCTGATTATCCCTCGCTTTTATGTAATTTATGCTCCGAAAGTAACCGTGCTCAGTCTTGTCCATGGATTTGATTCCTTTCATGTGGTTTTCTGTGCTAACGAGATTAAATCAGTTTCAATAGGCACCGTTTTAATGGAGATGATAAACTTTTATTGAACTCAAGCACATTAAAATGAAATGTAAGCAATAGGTGACTTTAGCATTAGCCTAGAGTCCTTTCCAATCTGGATCAAGGCAGCATACCTTCCCTGTTAAGCAACAGCCAGCACCCCAGCACGTTTTATGAGCTTCTAAAAGAGCTGAAAATCCTTCCCCCACGGCGCTTCCCTGCTTCAGTGCTGCTGGAGGCTGAGGTGGAGCATTAATTGGAGCAGCTCCATGACCTGGTGGTGCAGCCACGGAATGAGGCATAAACACAACTAAGTACAGGACTTCACATCTCCTGAAAACAGGAAAGCAGGGGATGGGTAATTTGGTGTTTTACAGCAGCTTTGTCTGCTAATCTGTGATCTGTTTGGTCTGCCAGTAGGATTATTATGGTGGGTTTACTGAAGAAGTGCCAAAAATGATGTTAAATAAACTGTTTACACAATGTAACTAGAGGCTGAAAAGCTAAACAGAGAGTCCCAAACTCGGCCCCATCGCAGGTTTGAAGAAAAATAAACTCCTCAACACTTTCAACTGGACGCTGCTGCTCTGCAGAGGCTGCTCTGTTTGTTGAATATTAAAACATAAAATTAATGCGTTTCCCCCTCTTTCTGGGGCTCTTTCCAAAGGTCTCATGGTTGGAAACATGATCGGATCATTTTGAGCTCCTTGGCCGTCCTTGGAATTTGCTGTGATCATTTCAGTCGTTATAAAATATTCGGGTTTCAGAATGACTACAAGAAAAGCCATCGTTCTTTAGAAGTGGGTTGTGTAATATTGTTCCTGAGAGGACAGGAAGAGCCAGTGCTGCTCCTGTGTTCTCCAAGGAATTGTAAGGGACACAGAGGGGGCAGAAGTCCATGGTGGTCTCCAGTGCAGCACATGTGGAGGGGGATCATAAAAAAAATGTCATCTGCACCAGTGGGTGGGTGATGTGGGAGAGCCCTCCACCAATTAAAAGGAAAGTTTGGAGGCACACAAGAACTTTCTTCCCTTTCCTCCACTTTTGCCTGCCTTCTTCAAGGGTGTTTCATTGCTGAGGAAGGAACTTGAGTGGAATTTGGAAATATCAGTGGTGTCAGCTTTTTGGCTAGGGAATTGCATGGAAATCTCTCATGAATTCTGAGTATTTCTGTTAGCCATAGCCTCCCCCCAGCAATCCAGACAGTTTCTGCAGCACATGGGATAAGCACGCAGTTTGTGCAGGGGCCCATCAGTTACTGCCAGTGTTTTAGTCCTTCTTTTAGTGCCTGAGGGTGTGAATTTGGGTTTTTTCCACTATGTTGAGGTGAACAGGGCATAACTGGCATTGACAACAACTTCAGGGCCCCATCCAGGATGGGCCTTTGTTGCTTGTGTGGGGTTTGTGAGTAACAAAATTCCGTCGAGATCAAGGAACCCCACGTGTGCTGGCCATGGAGGACAGAGGGGTAGGACAGCGTGTGCCTGGCACTGCTTGCACAGAGCTTGTGTTGATGTTCTCTGAGCATTTCAAAACACTGGGCAAAGAGGGATCACTGACAGATCCTGCATGGCTCAGAATTCCTTTGTCAGAGGTGGCTGGAGTAGCTGGATCGTCCACGGCACAGCCAGGGCTCAAAACTTAGAGGCAGGATGGAAAATCAGACCTCTTTGTCCTGGTGGCAGACCCACAACGGGGCTGCCAGGTTTCCTGCTGGGTTCTGTGCTGTCAGCTCTCTTCGTGGATTTTGTACAAAAACGAGGGAGATGCTGTGAAGGTGCAGTGTAAAAATGCCAGTTGAACGTGCCTGTGTGGTTTGGCTCAGTCTGACGTGTGTATGCTCTGCGAGAGAGCTTTGGGCATATGGAAACACAATTTATTTATTTTTTCTATAGGAACCAGCTTTACTAATTGCACAATCTTGCTTTGTTCGCTGAGATCCTGTGCTCAGATAAGGCAAAGCTGTGGTGACATTGCACACACAATCACGTAGACACTGCAACACATGTTCAATATGTTTAAAAGTGAGGGGGGGGAAAAAACTCAGTAACTAGATGCTATTTTTTTTTTTTTCCCAAAAAAGACTGTAAAACCAGCAGGCCTGCCTTAGAGTGGTGCACAAAAGGTCACTACAGAGTCAGTGTCCCAAACAAGGTGTGGGCAAGGGCATCTCCTGCTGCCACCTCGGCCACTTGCTGGCAGCAGAGGAATGTGGTGAGCCGTGAGCCAGGCACTGCAGCATCCCAGCACCAACCAGGAGGGACAGTGTCCCTGCTCCCCACCCCAGGGACAAAGTGACAGCCTGGCACAGTGGGTCTGGGGCGAGGTGGCCTCTGCCGTGCGGGCAGTGGGGGAGTGCCAGGGGCTGGCCCCACTGGTGTGGGTGTGAGCTGAGGGAGAGGGGCAGTCACTGGCCGCAGTCACAGCACTCACAGGGGACACAGCCCTGGCACATCAGGGGGGCTCAGGAAAATCTGCTTTTGAGACCTTTCTGTACCTGGGTGGATTTGCCACAAGACACGCAGGAACGCAGACATAGAGCTGACACCACAGACCCCTCCCCAATTTGTCCTGCGAACTCTGAAGGAGAGGCTTCCCAGCAAAGCCTCAATAAGAAATCAAGTGTTTCCCCCTCGTTTTCCTTTTCAAAAAGGACTGGGCTTGCTGAAGATGTCCCGAGTTATTCAGCTCAAAGGGTTAAAGTTTGGCAGTGTTGCAAGCAACTGAACAATGGGTCATATCATGGAAACTGTCAGGCAACCTTAAATATAGCTGTTATGATCTGCATAGTCTGCAATGCTCTGGAAACCAGCATGAGCAGCAAGGGGAAAAAATTCATAAAGTCCATGGAGTTGTTTAGGTTAGTCAGGAACAGAGAGCACTGCAGGGAGTGCGGAAAGCCAAAGGGCGCCCAGGGAAAGGGGCGGGCAGTGGGAGGGCAGGGACAGGGAAAGGAGCCCACCAGGAGGAAAACTGGGATGAGCCAGACTGGAATGATGCTGGGGAGGGGTAATGCTCGGTGTCTGGCTGGTTTTGGAAGTTTGCTGGATTTATCTGACAGCAGCTGGTGACCCCTGTTCCCCCAGACCTTCTCCTTTGGCCACTCCAACGTGCCCAGACACCGGAGAACTGGTTTGGTGTTTGCACAAACCAATCTGACAAGGAGCCAGGACTCGGGGCCGGGCTCAGCAGTGATGTGGGGGTCCCACATCCTCACAGGGACCCTCACCACTCACCAGGAGGGGGCCGCAGCAGGCAGATGTCACCTCCTTCCCCTGCAGCATCCCAAGCATCCCTTCTGAGATCGCCAGCAAACGCGGCCTGAACTTGGAGCTTCAAAGTGAGTCGGAAACTATTTTATCACGGCAAGATCAGTGCAGGCTGCGGTGCTGGAAGCCAGTGGGGCTGGGGAGCTCTGTTACGGGAAGCACAGTTACATCTCACTGGGCTGTCTGGGCGCGAGCCTGGCACGGCGAGCGAGGCCTGAGGAGCGCTGAGCTATGCAGGAGGTCACACCCGCCATCCCTCCAGCTCTGCAGGCAGATGCTCAGCTGGAACAGCTGGAACTCAGGGAACCTGAGTGATTTATACCGCTAGAAGGGTTTTTTGTTTCCCCTTCTTCCTCCCCAGTGCCCTGGAGCCCCTCCTCATCCAGCAGCACCAACAGGCAGCTGAAGGGCTGTGGGTGCATCCGTGTCCCACCCACAGCGACGCCCCAGGCTCAGACGTGGCACAGGGAATGGCACCTCGTGGGACACCAGGGCCCTGCTGCCCCCTTGCAAGCACCAACACAGCGGTTTCCCTGCTGGCTCGTGACCTGCCCATTTGCTGGCCATGTCTTCAGAGCCCCCTGGGGACAAAATGCAGGTCTGGCTGGGCACGGAGTGATCTTGGGAGGGAGTTTTGGATCCTGTCAGTGCCCTTCCTGTAGAGAATCCCCACCCATCTCCCCATGGGCTGTGCTCGTTGCCCCACAGGCTCCTGTGACACGCCTGACACCCCGTGGCCCACGCAGCCTGCCCTGTAGCCATCTGCTCCCCCACCTCCAGCTGCCACCATGGCTGAGATCAGCATCCTGAATGCCAAGCAGGGACAGGAGCTGCTCTTGGACAGACCCTCAATCCTGAAATCATTGGAAAATTTGCAGGGACCATTTGGGGCAGGTCTGTGCCAGGGGAGGGCTCCAAGGCACGGAGGGACACCCCCTGTGCTACATGGCACAGCGCTGACCTGAGTATTTCCACTGGCCTTTTCTTGACCATTTTTGGTCCCTTTCATTTGTTTTTGAATCTGTTCCTCCTCTTTGCCCAAGTTCTTTTGCACTAATTGGGAACTGGCTCCTCTCGGGGTGGGAGGTCTGTCAGGACCGCCTTATGACAGATTTACTTTGTCTCTCTGTCTCTGCATCTTGGCAGTTTGGTTCTTCTGCAATGTTCTGGATTTGGATTTTGCTTCTCAACGCTGATATCCTCACAATAGGCAGCCTATGGATTGAATAAATTAAAACATAACGAGCTGGAATGCAACTGGCAGCTCTGCAAGATCCCCATCAGCACAGCGGGGCTCGTTAACGCACAGCTGAGCTGTGTCTCTGGGCAGGCACGAGCCCGTGGCCACAGCCTGGGTGGCTGGTGGGAGAGCCCAGGTGGGGTTTAGATGTGCTGGACACTGTCCTGAGCCACAGCAAAGGGGCTGACAGGTGGGAGGTGTCGGATTCAGAAGGAGGACAAGTCTAGAAGGTAGACTTCACTCTTGTTGATGCTTGCACCCTACATGCTCTGGGTTCATCAGTCCTCTTTGCTGTGTGACTGGAGCCTCTCCTCCGTCCCACTGCCGTGTTAATGAGTGCCGCCAAAACCCTCCTGCAGCACTGTGGTTCCGTGCTCATGCCACCCTTGTCCCCTGGAGAGGGGTGTCTGTACCGTATCTCCTGCTCACTTCAGCTGTAGAGGATCTGTCCAGGGGGGTGGATCTCTCTTTCCTGCTTCTGCTTTCCCTGAAAAATTTCTCCTTTCGTGAACCCAAGTTCACCCAGGCTCATTTTCAAGCCAAAGGGGCTTTTGCTAACCCATTGGTAACTTGGCTCAGCCTGGCTTGCCAGCAAATGCAACGGCCTCAGAGAGCCCCGTTCCTGTCCTGGGGTGGAGGTGACACACAGAACAGCCGGCTGTGACAAGCAGCCAGTGGAGGGAAGAGAAGGAAACCGCGGGTGGCGCTGAGCGTGGGAGTCCATGGCCAGCGTGGGATTGCAGGAATGTTCATCCCAGCTTGCAAGGCATCAGGAGGAGATCCAAACCCAGGGAAGGCCCTTGAGAGACGGATACCACACGGACCGGGGCCAGAGCTGTGATGGGAACTCAGGCAGGGAGCAAATGGGAAATAGGGAAGCGGGCTGGGAAAGCGGTTTGCTCTCCCTGCTGAGAACGCTGCCGCTCGCTGCAAGCCAAGACCCGCGAGCTGGGGGCAGCTCTGGCACCTCCCCTGCTGCCCTGGCCAGCCCCTGGCAGCTGCCAGTGGAAGTGCAGCGGAGAGCATGGCACAGGTGCTGTTTGCTTTGGGTCACAGGCGCCCGTCAGCAGCACAACAGGAAAGAGAATGTGACACGCACACGTGGCAGAGCTCGCTCACGTTTCCTCACCCAGCTCTGCCCAGCAGGGCTGGCCAGCACCTGCTTCTCATTAGGGCACACGCTCTCCCCTGTGCCTGTCTGCAGGCGGCCACGGGGGCAGGAGAAAGACCAGCACGTTAGAAAAATCTGGGGTGAACAGAGGGGTCTGGTTAGGGTCTGCCCAGGAACGGTGAGAGGAGCAGAAAAGCACTTTCGCCTGGAAGGAGAAGAGCAGGCTGAGGATAAGGGGCATCTTGCATGGACAAGCACTGGCAGGGTGAAGGGCAGGAGGGCTTCAGAGGAGTGAGATGAAGAAACCACAGCAGAATAGCTTCTCTGAGTACCCTGAGGTGTGTCAGGGCATTCTCCTTGTTTCTCCTGAGTGTCTCACAATCAGTGAGATTCTGTTGTTCTTGGAGACCTGGCCAAAATCTGTGCCCTCTCTCCCTGAGGTCTGGGTACTCACCTTGCTCTTGCGAAGAGAATTTCTGCAGAGAATCCAGTTCACCTCCAAAACCAACCGTGCTCCTCTTCCCAAGGTAGGACGATAGTAGGACCACAGCCAAAGTTTCCAAGATTGGTTTCTCATTTATTACTGTGGGATATATCTAAATCCTAACAGTGAGGCAGGGAACCATCAAACCTCACCAGTGCCCATATAATGCAAATTAAGAACTGAAATAGGTGATTAAGTAAAGCCAGAAGGATGGCTCAGAGATTCACTGCTGGTTAGTCCAAGAAGGGATGTCATCTGGCTTGTCTTCCTGCACAGAGCAGGCCTGAGCCTTTCCCCCAGTGAGTACTTGCAGAGCACGTATTTTGGTGCTTGTTTTGTATTGATTTTTGAGTTGGCAATAGGAGGAACCCCTCCCATGTTTGAGTTGTTCCAGTGCATTTCATTCTACATCAGATCTTCAAATTAACCTAATGATCAGCTTGATTAGATTATGGTAAATCAAGTAACATACCCATGTCATCTTTCTGGAAAGACATCAGTCTTGCTCAGCTCTGAAGCTCCCAAATCAGCTCTCATTTGAGTAGCTGTGTCTCTTCCAATCCAATGGGGATTTGGGACTAGACACCCTGCTGAAGTCCCTCCAACCAACATTTCTTCTATTAATAGCTTGTCCTAGGAGAGTCAACCCTTTGCGTGGGCTTCAGCTTTTTTGGGGACCCCTCAGCTCAGCTCTGCTGCCAGAGCAGCCCCCGGGATGGAACAGTCCAGCTCCTGCCTTAAACCCAGCATTGTGCACACCAACCCCAAAGAGCAGAGGATGCCACACTTCACAGTCCAACGACAGACCTGTGTGAAAAATTATTTCTTATATGTGTTAAAAATATAATTTATTGGCTACTATCTGTGTGAGGGAGACAGAAAAGCAGAGAGGGAGGATTTGCTTCAGAGGGCAAAGCTCACCTGTTCCAGCTTAGTCCCAGCTGGCCAGGCTAGCCCAGAGACCAGCACCCAGGGCTAAGGCTGAGGCAATGCTGTTGGATGATAGGGAGTAGGAAAAGAAGTGTGATCCTGAAGGTTGAATTCTGATTCTGCTCCTTGGAACCAAAAAGATTCCCAGTGCACAGGACTGTAATCCATGGAATCATACACTGACAGACAGGTTTGGGTTGGAAAGGACCTTAAAGTTCATCTTGTTCCAACCCCCTGCCATGGCAGGGACACCTTCCATGTCCCAGGGTGCTCCCAGCCCTGTCCAGCCTGGCCTTGGGCACTGCCAGGGATCCAGGGGCAGCCACAGCTGCTCTGGGCACCCTGTGCCAGGGCCTGCCCACCCTGCCAGGGAACAATTCCTTCCCATTAGTGAGACCTTTCAGGAAACGGGGCTCTCAGCCACCTTCATGAGCCACTTTCAAAAAATGATTAAGACATGCAAATTTTGCATCATTTTCTGATTTCATCTCAACCTTTCACAGCCACACCTGGGAAGCTTTTCCAAAGCAACACACTTACTGTATCCCAGGTCCTGAGAGCTCCCTGTTTGTTCTGTGCTTTGGCAGCTCAGCCCATGCACAAGCAGCATGTGAACCCACAGGTAGCACCCACTGAACCCTGGTGGCTTGGAGCTCCACCTCCAACAGCTCTCATGGCAGCCTGTTCAGCTGGAGTCACTGCCCCTGCTGCAGGCTTGAGAGGTTTTTCTGCCCCTCAGGGTGCCCAGAGCAGCTGTGGCTGCCCCTGGATCCCTGGCAGTGCCCAAGGCCAGGCTGGAAGGGGCTGGGAGCAGCCTGGGACAGTGGGAGGTGTCCCTGCCATGGCAGGGGGGATGAGTGAGATGATCTTTAAGGTCTCTTGATGTGGCATTCACATACCCTCTGAACAGAGAGAGACTTGGCTTTCTCAGGATTTCTCCTGAGAGAAACAGAGAAAAAAGAATCAAAACAATTCTTATCTCATTTGCTGCTCCTGTGTTTGTGCCCATGTAGAATGTAGTATAGAAATTATTTACCCAAGGTGATTGCTTGATTGGATTCTAGTGATGGTGTTTTAAATTCATTGACCAGTTAGATCCACGTGTGTGTCAGGGCTCTCAGGAGAAAGTCACAGGTTTTCTAGTTAGTTAATAAGTAATAGTTCTTATTAGTGTAATGTAGTTATAGTATAATATAGCATAATAAAATAATTAATTAGCCTTATGAAATCATTGGAGATCTGCGCATCATTCTTCCCGAGTCGGGGATCCCAACACCGCCATCAGCAGACACATTTACCCCAAGCACCCTCACCTTCCCCTCAAGGAGTGCCTGCCTGGGCACCAGGGGTTGTGCTGGTTCCTGTGCTCCTCCTCCCTGAGCCAGGTGTCCCCTGAGCCTTCAGCCAGAGAAGGGCTGGAAATCCTGCTGCTCTGAGAGAAAAGGGGCACCGCGCATCTCACAGGGTGGGAAATCGCCAGGGTGTCGGGGTTTGCCTGCTTGGAATGACCCCAAATTTGTAAAGGTCCTTGTTCCCCTAGCCTGGCAGCAAAAGAAGAGGTCTGGAATGTGTGAAGTCACGTTTTCAAGGTTGTTTAATTTTTCTTATCTAAAACTTTCTCTCTCTGACCTGCCGAGGTCTGCCTAGTACAGAAGCCATGGCAGTCTCTGCTCAGCCTTGGGCAACTCCCACATTATAAACTCAAAATTACGTGTTGCATATTTACAGATCTGTGCCAATGCCCACCACCTGTGTTAGACAGCAAATCTCTGCCTTCAACCAATAGAAAAGTGTCACCATCACAGCAGGACATGGAGGGCAAGAAGGAGAAAAAGGCTAGGACACGCCCAGATTCCTCCATCTTGTACCCCTGAATTACATTCTAAAAAACCCAAAATTCTACTTTTTCACCCTGTGTTAATTCAACTACCACACTACTCAAACCCTTGTGGCTTGTAATTCCTCACACAGAGTTGGCAGTGTCTCCCACAGGCTAAAATCAAAGCCACAGGTGTTTTTGACTTTGTGCCAAGGTTCCCAAGCCCCCTGCCAGGGTCTGGAGCCAGCCAGGGCAGCCAGAGGGATGTCCTGGACTCCGACACCAGGGTTTGAAGAGAAAGAAGTCGAGAAGAGCCTTGGTTTCACGTGGCAATGTTTGCCTGACACCTCCTGGCCCAGCCCACCCCGGCAGGCTGCTCTGGAGGACACTCCAGCTTCCAGGAGTTACTCACACCAGCCTGATGAGCCCCCGGGGAACGGCGGTGGCCGGAGGGACCGAGGTGGGGCCGTGACCCGGTGCTTATGGAGAAAGGCAGCAGGAATTAGATCTGTTCCATAAAATAAACAGCACGAGTGTCTGATTTCCAAACAAGCCCCAATGGCCCCTTTCCCTGAGCTGTTCTGCTGTGACTAATCGTACTGGTAGGTGTTGGGTCATAATCAACAATGGTTCTCCACGAAGGTCACTCACTTTCTCTGTTTACACTGCTAATTTTATCACTGCTCAGAGTGGCTAATGGTATTATTTATACGTTTAGCAGTGATAAATGCTGATGCTAAATAAAGGCTCCCTGGCACGGGCAGGTTAAGGGCTGATATGGCACATCCAGAGCTTTATCATCAAAGGAATGAGCACTGTGGGTAAGAGCTTTCCTGGTTTTCTGCAAAGCTGAACATTTATGAATGGGGGAATGGTGACAGCAATTAGCAATGGTGGTGGTAATAGCAATTATTAGCCACGGTGAGCTTTTAGAGCCTGGATTTTACACATCGCCCCAGGAGGGCAAAGGGAAACACCCCCCAGCCTCCTTTTCGTGGTGAAAAGCTGCTCATAGCTGCAGGTGTGTAAAACAGGGGCTGTGGGAGAGCAGAGACACAGCTGCAGCCCAGCAAACACCCAGCCCTGCATCTGAAAGCTGCTGGGAGCAGGGATGGGCAGCCCCGGGAGCAGCACTGGGTTGTTGCAGTGCTCTGAGAAGGCTTCTCATTCCTCTGGAAAAATGTTTACTTTCTAGTGAAAACCCACAGCCCACGTTACTCCAGGGCAAGCTGGCTAAAATCCAGGCAGTTTGACCCAGGGATGCCACTGAGGTGACTCAGTGGACTTGCAGTTTTGGAAACTCCTGTCACTCATCCTGTCTGCGTGAGTGCTTGGACTACATCACCCAGGATGCTCCATGAGGTCTTCCCTAGGAGCTGATGCATGGTGAAAGCCCTTGGCTGCAGCCCAGCCTGTCTCAAACAACCATGAGGCCCTGATGTGTCTCTTCTAATTAGAAAACTCACCCTTTTCCAGTGAGAGATGGTATTTTAAGAAACTTTTTTGTGATATTTGATTCCGTCTTGAGAGAAAACTCTTGGCCTTTTTTCATCTTGGAAAAGGCACATGGGAGCATGAAAGGGGTCTCAGGGCCAGGGAATTGGGAAGATCTGTTCTGGAGACATCATGGCCATGGGCAGCAGAGGAGGGACAGCAGTTAATGTGGATTTTGGAGAGGGAATTGCTGCATGGCTGGAAAACAAGCAGGGAAAGACATGCAAGGAAAATGGGCAGGACTTGGAACTTCACATCAAGCCAGAGTCCACAGCTGTGCTGGGAAGGCTGCTGGATGTGCTCTCAGGTCCTCACTCCTTGTGCTGTCCATAACTAACGTGCTGTGATGCCCACAGCATCCCAAATCCAAATCTTAATCACTCTAAGAATTCCTGGATCCTGATCTTCATTCAAACTAAACCCACCTTATATAGGCACCACTGTCCCAGGTTAAATAAGCGTGAGCCCATGCCAGTTTTAGGCCCTGCTTGGAGCCCCTGTGTTCTCTGCACATCTGCTTTCATTCCCTCACATCCCTGCACATCCCACTCCCGGTGTCCCCTCTGTGGGAGGATGGTGACAGTGATTCTGCAGGAGCACGGAAAGGAGACAGGCAGCAGAGCCTCCTTTTGTTGAAGTGTGTTTTCCTAGGAATGTCTGCTGGGGTTAGGGTGTGGTTCTGGGTGTGTTGAAGGCTCAGGACTGGGGTGATTGCACAGACTGGGGGTGTCTCGTGGTGGATAATCACAGAATCACAGAATTCACAGAATTCACAGAATCCCAGAATGACTGGGTTGGAAGAGACCTTCAAGATCATCAAGTCCAACCCAGCCCCTGGCACCCAGTGCCACATCCAGGCTTTGTTAAACACACCCAGGGATGGTGATTCCACCACCTCCCCAGGCAGCCATTCCAGAACTTTATCACCTTCCTGTGAAAAACTTCTTCCTAATGTCCAAGCTGTATTTCCCTTGCCTCGGGGGAAGCTGGCCCATGTGCAGTAACCACTGTGGCTGCAATGGGTACAGCTCAGAGCTGCTTCCAAATTCACTGCAGGGCAGGAGAGGGCCAGGGGAGCTGATGTGGTGCCCAGGTGAGGTGTGGCTCTCCTGTGTGCATGAAGTCACCAAACCCAGCCCAGTCCACCACGAAAGGGTGGTGAGCCTGCTGCTCTGGCCCCCCTATGGATCATTCTGGATGTATCCTCATCCCCACAGATTGATTTATACCAGTCTCACTGAGACCAGGATTAAACTGACAAAGCTCTGGATTTAGTTGCAGGGATCCCCTGGGCTTGCATTTCCTCTACACAGGTTTTCTGCTGCTCCCAGCAGGGTCTAGGACCAGAACCACATGTTTGCCACAGCCAGGGTGTGTGGGGACATTTATCATCTACATCCTGTCTACATCCAGTGCTCCCGTCTGGCATGACAGATTTTGGATTAACTGAGAACCAGCCAATAGTTTTGGCACTGGACAGCTGAGCACACCCACTTGCTATCAGCCTTTGGGAAGACAGGATTTACATATTCTCTGGAAGTTTTTCTCTCTCAGAGCACTCCACAGCTCTCACAGATGATTCCATCTCTGTTGTCTTGATTTTTAAAAAAAATTTAAAGTTTTTTTGAGTTTACATTCTTGTAACAAACTTTCTCACACACTTTCTGTAAATAACTTCTTGTTTTTGCATTCCTTCATAGAAGCAGAGAAATTTGATAGACTAGTAGTTGGTCCAGTGTCCTTGGAGAGGTGGCACTTTCACCCTCCAATCCACTGTCACCTTTAGAAAACTATAAATACTGGAGTCAGAAAATAAACTGAGCCTTTGTTACCTTCACAATAGCAGCAGCACACGTCCTGTTTTCTCGTGTCCCGTAGTGACACATCTCTTGCCCTGCTGATGTGAAAAGCCAGGGACAGCATCCCCCACTATTTGCCACCCCACATGTGCTTAGGGGCCACTCTCAGCTGCAATTTCAGACAAACTGATTTCCAGTGGTGAGAGGGGCACCAGAGTTGCATTTGTGTGTTTTGAGCAGGCAGCTGACGTCACTTTCTGAGCATCTTTTCCTCTCTTAGCACCACTGGAATCCTGCAGAGGATCACTGTTTGTTTTCAAAACAGTGGATGCTTTGTGCCATTGAGCCTAGATAAGAGTTTTTGGGGTGAACAGGGGTACTTGTGAGGAGGGAATTAGAGCTGTAAACCCAGGTGAAGAGACACCTGGCTTGGATGGGGGTGCTGGGTGCTCCTTCCCTGGAGTGATGAGCAGGGTGCTGCTGGGCCAGGCAGCCATGGGACACAGAGGGGGGCTAGGTTCAGCTGGGAGGTATTTTCTTGTATTCACAGGTGTCAGAACCCAAGGTGTCCCTCAGACACTCTTGGATGTTCCGGGCCCAGGGCAGAAGCCTCTGAGACCCTGGCAGGCAGCAGGAAACCCCTGTGGCTTTGAATTTAACCCATGGAACAATTTACCAACCTTGCAGGAAGAACAAGAAATCACAAAAGTTTAGATATTATAATAGAAGTAGTCACAAAGTGAAAGGTAGGATTTTTGAGTGCTGTACAGGGGGGGGTTTAGGCCTTGTACAGAGGGGTCTGAGTTTTGTACACGGGGGTCAGAAGTTCTAAGATGGAGGGATTTGGGCGTGCCCTGTCCTCCTTCTTTCTCCTTCCTATCCCCCATGTTCTTGGTGATGTTGGCACTCACAGATTGGTTTAGAGTAGAAAGCCACTGTTCAATATAGGTGATAGGCATTGGGGAAAAACTATAAACATTTAATAGGTAATGTGTGATATAAAAGATGGCACCAGCCCTTGGGTGGGAGAGACGCAGAGGGAGAAGGAGTCAGGGACAATGTCAGGGAGTGTGTGTGCCTTGAGATTATTGCAATAAACTGCCTTGAGACCGGACGACTGAAGACTAGTGAGTCTTTCTTTGAAGGCACGGGTTGGAGGAGAGACTTTACCACCACCCGGGGTCACCCCAATCTGGGGGAGACTCCGACACACAGGCTCTAATAACTGCTTTGGGTCACGTAGAGATGATTCCACTGTGGTGGTAACAGAGCTTTCAGAGAGGATTGCTCAGTGCTGTGCGTGGAGCCCCTTCCCCTCGGGAAGGGTGACCACATCCTTGCTCTCCAGGCAGTCTGGCACGGAGCTGGCTCAGCCCTTGTCTTGGGGCTTCATCCCAGTCAGGAGGGGGAGGTGAAGAGCTGGAGGAAGGTCAGTGCTGTGGAACAGGAGGTCCTGCTCCGTCCAGCCCCCTCAAGCAGGGCCACTGTGGGCTCATCCTCTGTCACCCAGCACCTGAGGAAGTGCTCTGCCAGGTGGTGCTGCAGCCACAGGGCAGCCCAAGCACCTTTCCTGCTGAACTCTTCCCCCGGGTAAACACGGCCTGGCTGAGCTGGGGTCCTGTCCTCAGGGCTGGAGTCAGGAGCTATACATTGTGTTCTGTGAGCCAGCACATGAATGTAAACAGCAGGCTCCAAAACAGTGGCAGGAGAATTAACTGATGCTATATGCTGCTGCTTCATGTTTTCTTTGGAGTTGAGGAATAGGTTTTGGAGAGATTTTCCTCCCCATTTTCTTCTCGTGCCCTTGGACACAGCTTTGTTATCCCCAGCTGACTTGCCTAAGCCTATAATCCCTGGTGCTCAAGAGAGTGAGAAGAAAATAGGATTCAGAGTCCAAATGCCTCATGTGTTGGCCTCTAGAAGATTCCTACCATCTGCTCTGGCCACCAAGCAAAGGGCCTGAGCTCATTTTGTATCCTGTCATGTAGTGCTGTTGTGCACGAGGAGCTGGAAGGGCCGTGGAGGGATCTGCCTGTCACAAGTTTGGCCCGAGGAGTGCTGCACACCCCCAGGGAGAGCTGCCCCCATGCACTGCAGAGCCTGAAAAGCACCTGTGCCTCCCCCCCCCAGAGCAACCTGAGAGGCAGATCCCGAGTCCCCACCTCCAGGAGAGACCTTGCAGTTTGAGAGCATTTATCCTGCGTGCTTGGAGCTGAAAAGGTGCCAGCGATCTTTCTGCTGCTTGAGGTCAAGATAACAAATCTCCCAGCACATTTACTCAGAGCAGCCACTGACGTGCAAAGGAAGGGCCTCCAAGATCGTACCCAGCTCTCTGCTTCTGGCCAGGCAGAGCTCAGAAGCATCCTGCTCTGCCAGGGGCACCCTGCTTGCTCCTCTGTGCAATGCCAGCTGCTGTCATTCCCTAGGAATGCCCAGCAAGGAAAATCCAGCTGCTTTCCTACCCTGTGTATTTCCACATCGCTCAAAAGCTGTCAGGCTGCAGCAGTAAGGGTGGATCCCGATTATTTCTGACAATCTGTGTTGGTTTCCATGCTTGGGTACAACCTGTAAGCAGCTGTTGGCATGGAAGAAATGCTTATTTATTGTTAACTGAGATGAAATCCTCTTGCCAGTGAAGTCAGTTGCTGCCTTTTACAGCAGCAAAAGATGAATTCACACCCTTCATTTGAGATGCTGTCACATACCTGAACTCAGAGCAGCTAGGACTTCCCACAGCCTGCAAGCCCAGCCATCCCTGCTGGGGTCTAATCATCAGGGCTATGACTCCTCCAGATGCTTTCCAGCATCACAGCACAGTTCCAGGGAACAGGCAGCACGACAAGCCTTTGCTTTTCAGGCCACGTTCACCAATCCCTGGCTGCAAGGCAGGGGCAGCCAGGGGCAGGGATCATGCCCAGGGATGTCCCTGTGCTGCTCCCCGGGGGGAAAAGGAGCAGCCATCCTATGCCTGGGCTGAGGTGCTGGTTTTGTGAGCTGGACACTTCTGCTACAGCTGGCATCCTCTCACTTCCAGCAGCAGCCATAAGCCCTGTTCTTTATTTTTTCCCCTAAATCAAAGATTCTGCTTGTAGAAATGCGGCCTTATAAACACTGTTCAGTCACTTCATCATATTTCCTTGGATAAGTTAAATTAATTGACCTACTTTAATCTCTCACCAAAACATGCCCTTTAGACACGATGTTTTTCTGTAGCTCGTTTCAGAACCCTTTCATTTTTTCATTTTTCAGGATCTTAAAAGAAACTCATAAGGCTAAAAATGGGAAGGCTCTTCCAGTGCAGTCTTATCAATGTCATAAACAGACAGCTTTGACACCATTCTCAGAGTCAGTGTTGCCCAGTCTCTGCAGGCAAGGCTGCATTCCCACATGGGGACGGAGCATCACTCGGGCAGCATTTGCTGATGTTGTCAGCAGTGACCCCAAAGTCACTTTTAAGGTCATGGCTTTGCAGGGTACAGCTGCCCACAACATCATCATCGTCCTTCTTGAAAGCATAAAATTTATCTGGCTTCAGTCCAGGGAGGGGAACGGAGCTGGGGAAGGGGCTGGAGAGTCAATCATAGGAGGAGCAGCTGAGGGAGATGGGAAGGGGCTCAGCCTGGAGAAAAGGAGGCTCAGGGGGGACCTTGTGGCTCTGCACAGTTCCTGCCAGGAGGGGACAGCTGGGGGGGTCGGGCTCTGCTCCCAGGGAACAGGGACAGGAGGAGAGGGAACGGCCTCAGGCTGGGCCAGGGCAGGCTCAGGGTGGGCACCAGCAGGAATTTCCCCATGGAAAGGGAGCTCAGGGATTGGAACTGCCCAGGGAGGTTTGGAGTGCCCATCCTGGAGGTGTCCCAGGAATGGCTGGAGGTGGCACTCAGAGCTCTGGGCTGGGGACAGGGTGGGGATGGGGCACAGGTTGCCCTCCGTGGTCTTGGAGGGCTCTTCCAACCTCGGTGATTCTGTGACTCTGTTTCAAAATGCACTCTCTGTAATGCCCAGCTAGCCAAACCCACAATCACCTCCACCTTTCGAATGCTGTGGAATAGAGCACTAAATACTGCTGCTTTCCTACTACAGCACGTTGAAAATGATAAAAAGGATAGGGGGAGCATTTCAGCTTTGAAAAACCACAGCAGCAAATATTTTTCCCCAACAGGAACAGTTTTTCCCAGCTCAGCAGTAAAGAGCTGGTGTTGTGTGGGGTTTGGAGCAGGGCAGCAGTGTTCCTCTCCCCAGAAACTCCCACAGCAGCATCCGAGGATGCCTATTAGCAGACACATTGCAGGGTCTGACCGTGCCAATGTCATTTTTGGTCAGTGAGACTTTCAAGAACAAAATATCGCTAAGTTTCAGCCTTTAGAGGAGGCCAGGGTGTTTACAGGCCAAACTCCATAAAATTATCTATTGAATTCATGCTTTGAGAGCAGAAACAGCTTTTGATTGTCTCTGAGTAGTCTTGTATCAGCTTGCCACAATTTCAGCTGGGACTGATGTCAAGTTAAGAGGCTGACAGTTTATTCTATGCTCTGTAAATATTTGTACACTGTTGGCCTCTTCCAGTCCTTTGGAACAATATTCCAACTTTTATTAAAAATAAACACGAATGGGGCGGAGCTCCATTCTTTATAAACTCTTGTGTGCTGGTTTTCAGGTCCCAGCCATTTATAAAGGAGACTCTGTTTCCCACATCTCAGCTTCCCAGCCTGTGACAAGGGACAGTGGTTGCATGAGTGGCTGCTGTTCCCAGCGTGCAGATGCCACCTCGGGGTGGGGGCAGTAGTAAGGACATGAACCCCTGCTGCAGCTGAGAATCCTGACCCAAGAGACCTCTGCACACTCCCAGGTTACTTTTCAAGTCTCATCTTCCACGAAGAGGCTGACAAGAGCTGAGAGCTGCAGCCTGGGTCAGCACCAGACAAGGGAGAGGATAGGTGGGAACACCCTGAAGGTTGGCCAGAACATAGACAGGGTAGGAGGAACATCATCAGGGATGGGGTTGAGGATGTGAGAGCCCTGGGGCATCAAATATGCAGGCAGGAGGAAAGCTTGGCCTCCAAAGCTGTCAGAGTTCAGGGCTGAGCTTTTCCCAACTTCGTCATTACTGGTTAGGATTTCATGCCAAAATGCAGAACTCCAGCTCTGCACAAAGGCTGAGTGAGCCTGGGAAGTGAAGGCAGCATTCCCTCTGTCTTCCTCAAGACTAAGTGCTGAGTTTGCCAGGCTAACCAGAACAACGTGGGAATTCACATCCCCTTCTTCCCCACAGCTTGTTCATGGACACTGCAATCTCCCCAGACAGTCAAGCTTGCTCCAAATCTCTTTGAGCAACCCAAGGATGCAGAAGGGCAAGTGGAATGCTGTGTTCTGTGAGAGTCCTCCTCTGCCCTGGACGCCAGGACAGCAATCCCAGCTGAGGAGGCTGCGAGCTGGTCCAGGAGGCCAGTGCCTCCCTGCAGAGGGCTTGCTGCAGCCGGTGGCTAGTGGGTCAAGGTGCTCGCTGGCCACGCCTTGTGAGGCACAAGCCCGGGGCACAAGGGAGCCTGGGGGAGCACGGACACCTGGCAGAGACCCGTGAGGAGGGACTGCCTTGGATGTGGGAGACTCCTCTTGGCTCTTCCTTGGCTGTCACTGCAGAGCAAAGCCAGGAGAGCCGCCAC
Organism: Vidua chalybeata; assembly: GCF_026979565.1. Classification (NCBI taxonomy): domain Eukaryota; kingdom Metazoa; phylum Chordata; class Aves; order Passeriformes; family Viduidae; genus Vidua; species Vidua chalybeata. The sequence continues at coordinate 1,655,436 of NC_071548.1, forward strand.
TGTGTCCTCTGGCCTCATCTCTGTGTTTGGCACCTCTGACCTTGCAGGGTGAATGTGAGCACTGTGAGCTGCAGTGGGGATGTCCTTCCAGCCCAGGCACGGAGCATTCCCAGCGCTGGCACACATCACAGGCTCTGCCAGGCTGGAAAAGACTGCCAGGGAGAGAGGATAGGGAGGCAGGCATGTGCCAAACCCCAGGGAAACACTGAGCAAATAGCTGAAGAGCCTGGCACTGCTATTCATTGTGTTTCTGGTATTATTTAGTGGCATGAGGTTAAAATAACACACTCAAGTAAAGAAAAAAATGACCGAGGAGATAGCAAAGCAAAACACACAGAGAGAACAAGCATCTTTGGCTCTAAAGCATCCACAAGAAGCTTGATGGGGGGAACCCTCCTCAGCTGCATCTCCCCAGGGGCTTCATGCAGTCCTGCTGTGCCTTTAACACATGCAAAGCCAGATGCAGGCATAAAACCGTGCAGGTTTTCCAGGTGTGGGCAGGAATGCAGGCAGGCAGGTGGGCTTGGAGGAGAGGAGGGAACCAAGCACAGACCCAGACACTGAGGAAGGAGATGTTTCAGGAGAGCTGATTTTTGGTGCCCTGCACAGCCACAATCATCCCACTCGCTGGGTCTTGTCTTGGGCTGTGTCTGGGACTTGGGGTGTCTCTTTGCTCTGAGAGTGTGAGCCAGAGACCCAGTGCCATGGGGGCAGTGCTGCTGGGAGAGGCAGCTCCTTCTGGGGAGGATTTATGGGATGTCTGAGGCCTCAACAGCCCCCCACCCTTGGCACTGCAAGGCATGGGCCACTCAGCTTGTGCCATAAATGTGGGCTGTCTGCCCAGCCCAGTACAGCTGGATCAGGTCTTTGAGGGGTGTGATCCACATTTCAGCAAGAGGCAGAGGGGAGAGCAGGGCAGCAAACACGCTGGGCATGACTGCAGCAGTGGCCAGCCCACGCGGGGACCGTGGTCACGGGATGTGCTCTGTGCCTGGCAGTGCCAGGGAGGCTTTCCCAGGGACACATTCCAGTCTCCTGGGTCATGGCAGCTCCCTGGGATGTTGTTTTGAAAAGCGGATCTATGACAAAGTGCAACCCAAAAGTGCAAGTGAAACCCTTGCTCCCTTGAGGCCAATGGCATTTCTGCCTCCCAGTGTCATGGGGTGAGGGCTTCTCCCAGCCTCCCCCATTTCCCCCTTGGCTGAGGGGTCAGTGGGCACAGCACGGTGTGTGCACAGTAATTTGGGGTGCATGCAGGCCCCACAGAGGCGGGACTGGATGGAAAAACTGCAAGCAGCAATTCTCCAGATGCTCCCTTCCAGAGCCAAGAGGCAGTGGCACGGTGGCAGAGCTGGGAAATGCCAGGGGGCAGAAAGGCACCGGTGGTGGGAAGGTTCCCGTGGCCACTGGAGAAGCCAGCCCAGAAGGCCTGGGGGGTCCAGGATGGGAAATCAGCCTCTCAGGCTGGCCAGCAGCTGCCATGCCCTGTGCTGCTCACTCCTGCAGACGCGTCCCTGTGCTCCTGGTGCCGGGGATGCTGTGGCCATAGCAGGGGTGGGTGGCTGTGCTGTGGCCCCTCCTTGGCTCCCTGCAGCAGCTGAGCCCAGCACAGAGCACAGCTCAGCTCTCAGAAGGGGATGGGCACTGGTGTCCCCTCACTGACCTCAGCTCACTCCAGAGAAAAATAACTCTGCCCAGGACCCGAGTGCTCCCTGCCAGCTCCGTCACGGGTCTGCTCCCAGTGTCACAGCTCCCCGTGTCACGTGCATTACAGTGCTGTCTGCAGAGCTGAAATGCTCCCCCTATCCTTTTTATCCTTTTCCCCAAGGTAGGCAACAATTTCCTTGCCTCATTCCTGGATGGAAAGTCTTCTCCTGATGTATAAGATGAGGTGTAACTTCCACAAGCCCTCCTTTCTTTAGCAGGAAATATCTCCCTGTCTCAAAATCTCCTTAGCTGGATGATCATTTATCTTTGGGTTTCCACTGGGTTCATGTTTCCTGTTTTCTTCTTCCAGATTGTGATCCCTAACTGGAGATATTTTACAGCTCTGCTTTGCTTTCCACATATCACTGCAGAGATAATCTCTGAGCAGACAGTTTCTTTTTCCTTGGAAGTTATTGAGGAAAAAAACCGTAACTGAGCTATCAAAACACGAGTGTGTCTTTGAAACCAAAAAAGCTCCTCTCTGACCGTGCATCCTCCTGGCCCCAGCACATCACCCAGTAATTGAGATTTCTGCCTTTCCAAGTCTTTGCTTTCTATCTGCTTCTCCTTTAAATTCCCAGGAGCCTTCTGGCAGTGCAGGCAGTGCTGATCCCGTTTTACCAGCAGAGAATGCCTTACACTTGGTTTTGTTGATTCCTTTAATCTAAACTAAGTCATTCACCCAGAAAGTTCAAGGCTCTGGAAAGGTGACGCTTTGGGCCCCATCCCAGGTGAATGTTCCCATTCCCTGCCAGCTCCCAGACGGGTAACGACTTCCCAGCTCCACAGGCCCAGCTCTGCTGGAGTCAACTGTTATAAACCTGCCACGGGGGCTGAGAGCTCATGAAAGGAAAAGGAGCCTCTTTATTGTCTGTCTGCCTTTGGTGCTGCTTCCCGTCAGCACCGTTACCCGGGACTCCCACACGAGATGTGCAACGGCAGCAGCAGCAGAGAAGCGCACAGAAGAGCACAGAAATGCTCTTCCAGAAGCACAGAAATGCTCCTGGGGCAGCACAGAAATGCTCTTCCAGCAGCTGGGCCCAGCCCATGAGACTCAGCCCTGTCACTGTCCCATCACACCCAGTCCCAGGGACCTCCTTCCCCTCTCTTTTGCGCTCTCAGACATCAAGTGGTGACAAATTTCCTGGTGGCACCTCTGCAGAAGGCAAGTCATGAGACACAGAAAGTTGTAGTGAATGCACTGAGGAAAGCAGTGAAGTACAGCTGGTGGCATTTTCTAGAAGCTGAACTCAGCTGCTATGGCACGGAGGTCTTTCCACTGTTTTTCCATCTGCTGCTACAGAGAACACACCCGAGTAGGAGGTTGCTTCAGATTTCCATATTTTTTCCCCAGAATGTACCAGGGTGGCTGGCAGGGAAGTAGGGCACGTAGGGGGGAAAGGGAGTGGGAGAAATCTGGTGGCAGATTATCTTCCCAAAATAAAAAATAAAACAGTGGCTCTTTTCTTTAGATAGCTGTGCTCCAGCCCCAACTCCTGGTCATGTTTACATCTCTGCTCTTGGACACTGAGAACCAGGATCCTGGTGCTGAGAACCAGTTCAGGGTACTTGGGATGCTGGATTCACATTTCCAAAAGGAACTAGAGACCTTCCCAGGGTGTGAAAGTCTCCTCAGGGAGCAGCCTGAGATGTTCTACAGACCAGGAATGGCTTTCATGGACACCTGTGGTGCAGTCCAGCCCTTGCTCTGTGGAGCAGTCCAGAGATCCATCACCCTCTTCAGAGGCTGTGAAAGGACACACTGACAGCCACACTCTGCATGTTGTGTATATCCTCCCTCTCCCTGCTGATCCTTCTCCTTGCTGCATTCACAGCTTTGATTTGGAAACATCCCTTCAGGATTTTGGTTCTCCCTGGGGTTTGGGAAGAGAGGCTGTGACGCATGAGTGGGGTGTGTATAGGATCCCCAAAATGCTCGTCCAGATTTTTATTGCAAACAATTTTCGTGCCTGTCAGTCATGTCACGCCTGGCACCTCCCCTTGCTGCACACAGATTTATTTTCCCAGCTCATTAAAAGGGCCCTTCACAGGGCAGGTTTGGCAGCAAAGCACTGGCTGCAGCCTTGGGAGTGTAGGTGAGGATGAGCTGCAACTTGGCCCTTTCCTGAGTTAGACTCTGTCCCTCCTGCAGGGAAAACTCAGCGCTGCTCAGGGCTCTGACACGTGCTGAAACCCCTCTGACTTGAGACCCCTCTGTTGCTATAATTAACTAATTTATCCTATTAATACATTAGATATATTTGTCTAATTTTGTTTAATAGCACCTGTTTGTACAACCTCTCATGGCAGCCCGTGCTCAGACATTCATCAGTGGTTGTATAAAGAAGTGATTTCATATGCTGCTGGTTGGTCCCCTGGCAGGATCATCCCTTGCCCTGCTGATAGCACAGCAGGGCTGGGGGAACAAGAGCATTTGGTGTTCACATCTGTAGCAGTGAGGGTGGGTAGGATGGTCGGGATGGACGGAGACGAGAGATCTCTGAAGATCTTCCAGGGCTTGGAAGGTTTATTGCAAAGGACGTGGGTGCAGGGCCCTGCTTGGGGCTGCCAGCCACAGCTCAGAGCAGGCCTGAAAGAGAGACCCCAAAGAGAGACCTGAAAGAGCAAAAGGGCAAGAGGAGAGCAAGAGAGGGAAGTTCCCATTACAATACAATAAATCTTGTTCTGTGCTGAATATTCTAATTTTCACTAACCAATCTAGTACAAGATACAAATCCTACAGCCTATAAGAATCATGACATTACCATCCTGTGTTACATTTTCAACCCTAAAAACGACTCTTTGGACCCCTTCTGCCAAGCTGGCAGGGTCTGCTCTGAGGCTCGGAGCTGTCTGCAAGCAGAGGGTGTTGTTTCATCAGGAGGGGATTACCTTCAGCCGGCCATGCCATTGTTTTCCACTTGTTCACTGACCAAGGTTTGGTGTCTCAAAGCTTGCTTTCATTTCAATCTTGCTTATAGCTTCCATATTCTCAAAATCTTTTGCCAGGCAATCATATTTATAAGGCTTTCCTGTTTCATCTTTCCCGACACCCATCAGCCCTGAAAGTCTGTCAACCCTGCTGGCTCCTGCCTGTCCTGTACCTCACACAGCAGCAGCTGCATCCCTTCTCCATTTCCATCGCTGCTCTCCAGACCTTCTCTCATTCCATTATGTGCTGAGGAGAACATTCCATGGGTTCTGGTCACCTTCTGCCCTGTTCTCTGTGCTCCCAGAGCTGCCCCAGGTTGGGGTGTGTGCTTTGGAGCTCCCTACATGTGCAGGACCTGGGCTGGGACATCTCCAAGCTCTAAACCCTTCCCATGCCAGCCCCAATGCCAGCACACCGCCTGTCCCAATGTGCCACCAGGCTGTTCCCAGGCTCTGTGGCCCCAGTGGCTCTTGCAGGCATTGGATGGAACCAGTGTTCCCCAGTGACCCCCCCCCCACCTCCTGAACTGCTGCTGGACCCCACAATAATCTGTGTTTCTCCTCTGTCCTGCTGCATGGAGGCTGCAGGAGGGACGGGGCTGCCGGGTGGCTGCTCCTCCCCAGTTCCAGCAGAGGTGCAACCCCCATGTCCCCCTCCAGTTCCATCTCCCCAGTGCCCTGGACCAGAGCAGGACATGCAACGAGCACATCAGCGCTCCACAACAGAGCCGGGAGCACCCCTGGCCCGTGGGCACCCTCAGGGTGCACCCCTGAGCCGAGGGCAGCTCTGGCAGAGGGCACAGCACGTGCAGACAGCGCCGTGGAGCAGAGCCCCAAATTCTTGGCAGGGCTGGCTTCCAGCTCCTCCATGGTCATAGCCCCGCTGCAGAGCCGGAGCTGAAATTTCCACACATGGTCCTTGTCGGCCTTGGGGAGCGTCTCTGCCGCCCGTCACGTAACTGCCTGCCTGGAGGAATGTGCTGGTGTTTCTTTCGGGGGATTACTTGGTCTTTCCTGTCCTGTTTTTCCCTTGGAAAAGCCCTTTCAGTCTGCAGGGCCAGGCAGGATCTCTGGGCTGTGTAAAGCTCGGCGCCACACGGCACAGGCAGTGCCCGTCCTGCTGCCTGGACGGCTGTGGTGGCAGAGGGGACGAGCACCTTGGCCCTGCAGAGGGGCTCCAGTGGCTGCTGCTGCTGCTGGCAAAGCCTCCTGCTCACGGTGTGTGACCTGTCCAGGAGGGCAGCTCGCCCTGGCTGACCACAGAGCAGCACCTGGCATTCAGGTGTGGGACAGGGAAGCACAGGGAAGCTGTCACCCATGCCCTGAGCTCCTCTTTGAGCCCAAGAGGTGGCTCTTGGCTCTCACAGAGCAGAGCCCTGTGCCCACCACAGCTCCCCTCCTCCAGGAGCCCAGCGCCTTGGCTTGGTGGTTGAGCTGGACACTGCTCATGGTGGGATGTCCCCACACCTCGTGTGCATTGAAATATAGCTGGGAATGTACTCCTGGCATGCTGCAGAGGGATGGCCTGGAAATTCAGAGTTTGGCCATCCTACAGTGGCTTTAGGCTTAATGTTTAAGCTCGTCTTCTAGAGAATTTCTTTTCTAACGCAAATAGCAGGAAGCACAGGACCTGCCTTCTTATCTGGCAGTAAGAGATGTTTCCATGGTCCCCTGATCTGGCTGTGTGTCTGGAGCTCCACTGGCTCAGCTGTGTGGCACTGCTGTGTCCACTGGGGAGGAGCAGGAGGGGCCAGCAATTCAAAGTTCTGGAGCAAATCAGAGCATGCACAGGGAGCAGAGCCTGCCTGGGACACTGCGGGTGCTGCTGCAGACCAGAAGGTCTGAGAGACACAAACATTTTCTGAAAACAGCATTTCCTCTCATTGATTTCCTCCAGTCACCAGGCATGACTCTTCCCAGAAGCAAACCATTCATCTAAGCTATCTCTGCATAAAATCCCCTGGAGGGGCAGCTGCTAAGGCTCCATTTATCCAGGCTGCTCCCTCCCAGCCCATTTGTGAGTGGATCTGCTTGCTGAGACCAGCACAGAGCTCCTGGCCCTGCAAATCCCCCGCACGCGGCTGTGGTCAGACAGACTGCAGGACAGCACAGCCCTGGCAGCAGTGGAGACTCTCACTGAAGAGGTTAAAGAGTTACCTTGAGCTGGGATCTGTATTTTGTTAAGTTATTTGAAAGAACAGCATCTCTGCTGTTTCCTTCTCCAACATGCAGAAGAAAAATGACTGTATTATGGTTGTGTCTAGCGTAGTGCTTGGCACCAGGCCAGCAGGATTTACAATGGCTGGGTGAAAAGTCTGCAGGGAAGGCAGTTTGTTTTGCTGTGGACAGTACTTACAGGGTCTGCAAGGACCAATCTCACAGCACAGCAGGGGCCAGGAGGAGGCCTGCCAGCAGAGAGCTGCTGGAGAAGCCATTTGTTCTGTCCATGAAACATGAGGTCGGCAGGACCCACCACCTCCTGCCAGGGGTGATAAGAGGGGGAAGGCAACACAGTAAGACAGGCTTTGTCTATTCTGGATGAAAGATCAATTTAGCATAAGATTTTTCGTGCTGGAATTTTCTGGCTGGAAAAGCACGTGTCTGATTGAGAACCATTTTCAGAAAGAAACACCTGGCCTCAGTCCCTGGAGGGGAGGAAGCAGCTGAATATTGATTTCTAATATTCTGTATTAAATTCACGTGCATTCCTGAATGAGATTTTACTCTGGAGGCAAGTACAGCTGGCAGGACAGGCAGGTCTCTGTTCTGCTGTGCTCCCCACCACAGCAGGTACTGAGCATTCCTGCTCTGTGTCCTGCTGTCCTCTCCTCACCAGACAGAGATGCTCAGGCAAGGAAGGCTCTCAGCCTGAGGGCATGAAGCCCTCTCCACAGCAGCTCCTTTTGTGGTTGCAGCAGTACTGGGTGGGACTGGAGACACAGAGAGTTTGCAGAGGAAACGAGGCACAGTCTGGAGGTGGAAGTGATCATTGGTCTGCTCTGATTTGCTGCCTTCCCCTGGAACCTTTCCCTGAAATCCAGGGATTTATTGGTTTGCTCTGATCAGGTTGGACCATGGCTGGGGCTGGAGGAGGGCTGTGTGCTCAGGTGGGTTTCAGAAGGGACAGGTGAATTTCTCCTCTAAGGAAGGGCCTGGGTTTTGGGTCAGACTGGCTCTGGGTGTTCATAACCTTAGCTGGTAACTGCAGGCAGAGGCCTCAGGTGGATATCACGGACATTCCCAGACATCCATGGATATCACTGTCCTTACAGCAATAGGTCAGACCTCACACTCAACACAGCCAAGTGCTCTGCACCCTGAGCAGCAGCACTGGACCTCTGCTCAAGGGCAGGGTCCCAGCTCAAGCTGAGCACATCATCTCTTTGGCCAGGGTCAGATCTGGCTGCCCACATCCCCAGCTGAACCGGCCAAACCATCACTGAGGTCCGTTCAAATCTGGCCAAAGTCTTCCCCTCTGGTGAGGTAAGGCCTTTAGCTGGACACCTGGGCGTTGGGACACACGTGCCTCACGTCCTAGCCAGCAGGTTTGACATCTTGGAGGATCACTACAGCTGAGAGGTGTCCCTTCAGGAGGCAGTGTGGGCTCGCCTTCCCGGGACAGGCTGTAGCAGATCCGTACCTGACAGTGGCAGCACATCCACAGGTTTCCTGTGACGAGAGGCTGAAGCAGACTGACCAGGGACAGCCACATCCTCAGAAAGGTTTTGAGCAGTAGCTAGGTGCATAATAAACTGCTTTTCTGGTTAGCAAGGAGATACATTTTAAAAACTGAAAGAGAGAATTATTCTGGGAAACTGCTCTGGAAAATGTGCAGGAAAGATGAATCTCCATGGACTGAGTTACAATGCTGCTGCTCCCCCTTGCAGGCCAATGTCAGAGGAGCTGTCCTAAACCCACAGGCCAGACCCTTGCAGTGTTGTCCCCGTGCAGCCTGAACAACTCAGACTTTGTGTCAAGTCTTGGGAAATGAGCTAAAGTAATCCTGTTTTTGTTGCATCATCTTGGATTCTGGTAACATCCCGACTGGGTGTGAACCCCACGCCGACGGCACCAGTTGGACTCCTCTGACACCAGCTGATGGGTCAGGGATGGTCAGGGTGGATTTTGGGAAAGGTTCCTCCCCCAGAGGGTGCTGGCACTGCCCAGGCTCCCCAGGGACTGGCACAGCCCCGAGGCTGCCAGAGCTCCAGGAGCCTTTGGACAAGCAGGGATGCCCAGGGTGGGATTGTTGGGGGTCTGGGCAGGGCCAGAGGCTGGATTTGATGATCCTGGGGGTCCCTCCAGCTCAGGAGACTGTGATACATGCAGGCAAGACAGGCTGGTGATCTCTCCTAGCACACAGGGTCTTACCTTCCCTGGTGCTCCCCATCCCCGAGTGCAGGAGGAGGGAATGGTGGAAGCCAGCTCTGCTGGGGCTTAGCAGAGGAGAAGGGAGCAGGCATCGGGGCTCAGCTGTGTTGCTGAGTGTCTGCCTGAGCATGCAGCTGCCTAAATCCCAGAGATTACTCACAGCAACCTCAGCACAAGAGTTACTGCTGAAGGAAAAACTTCAATGTCAAGAGCATGAGTAATAACCAAGCTGGCACTTAACGGTTCAAACAGAAGATAAGAGCTAAGGCTGGATTCTCAGAGGGCCCGTTTTATCTCTTTTATATATGTCACAACTGAAGAAATGAAGAATATAAAAGTTATTTATTAGCGTTTCGTTCCTGCAGTACTTTTATCATGTTGAGTGTGCATTGACCCCACGGTACCACAGAACTGGAGAAGGGATTAACAGATTAAGGGAATCCTCTATCTCAGTAGGACCAGATTTGGGGGTGATCTTCACCCTCTGACCCCTTCACAGCTCTTCCCTGTTCGCTGGGGAAGCTGCTGTGCTGCTCCTGCCCAGCTCCGAGCCTTCCCTCAGGGTGAAGAGCACGTTTTGACCCTCTGGGCAGGAGGCTGGAGGTGATCTGGTGCAGGCACTTGCACTGGCCCAGGGGCCAGCTCTGCTTGTTGGGGGAGCCCATCTCCAGGCTGCTCTTTCCCCACCCCTGCAACACCAGCTGAAGTGCTCGGAGGTCCTGCTGAGTGGACATGGTGCAAGAACCAGCTGGAGCAGCCTGCTGCTAACAGCAAGGTGAGAGAACCGAAAGGGCTGGAGAGAAGAAATTTAGGCAGAAAAATGTGAGATCTCTGTGAAAGTACTTAAGGTAGGAAAGAAAACAGGAGAAAGGAGGAGGGAAGCAACAAACTTCAGTAAGTACAAAATATATCTTAAGTTTCCTTGATTGTGTGATACGGATCTTGGCAATGCTGTGCGTGCTGTCCTTGGCTGAAAAAATATCCTCCTGTCCTAGCTGTGAATGAGGTGGCTCCAAAGTGGCAGTTCCTGCTGCTGGGAATTATTGAGCTGAACAACAGAGTTGGCTGGGGAGAGCAGAGCCCGGTGCAGGGCTCAGCAGTGCCTGGGACTGTGGGGCAGGGAGCACCGTGGCTGGCCGTGTGCAGCAGGAAAAGCTGAGCTTTACTCAAACTCCTTTGGATTGGTGCAGAAACGCAAAGCCTGGAGCGGTTTGAAGCATGGCATGTCGGGCTGAGCTAAACAGCAGTGAAAGGTGCAGTCTACACAGACCATCAGGGTGTTTACGTGGCACAGGCAGAGGGATTGCTCCGGGGCTTCAGGCACAGGAAAGGTCAATCATTAATTATTGAACAGATGGGACAGTTTCGCCTGCATCTTCCTATAATTTGGCCGTGGCCAGGTGGTGACTGTCTTGAATCTGTCTGTGATCTGCAGTGAGTGTCTGTCACTGAATAATTCTTGACCCTTGAAACATTTGCTTGCTGTAGATGTATGAGAAATCCAAGCCTGTGCCCTTTGACAGAGCTCCAGGTAGGTCCTCGCACTCCGTCTGCTCTCACAGGCTGGGAGGGAAGCAGAGGATTTCAGGTCTCAGACAGGATGTGTGGGATATACCCTCACAGAGAGAATTTTAAATATTATAGTTCAGTCCACCAGCTGCAGTGGGGATGTTTAAGCTCAGAGATCACCTTTCTTAATTATTCCTGTTAGTGGTGTCCCTGGTCTGGCTCATTTAAGGAAACCAAGTGAGAAATGGACAGGAGCAGGGTACTGGGGTAGATGTGGATCTGCTTGAACATCTCAGTGGGCATCAGGGAGTGCTTAGAAGAACCTTCATGCGCCAAGAACAATCCCAGTACTGTGGTGTTCCTGGTCAAAATCACATGTGTTTGTTATTCTGACTATCAGGATAAACTCCAGCTGGAAGATGGAAGAGCTTTCCAGGAAAGAAGGATCATCACAGGATGGGCAAAAGGGCTGGCAAACACAGCTCTGGGTGCAGCCTCTCTGGGCTGATCTGGGCAGACCAAGTGTGCTCTCAATGGCACTTTAGAGAACTGTGTTTTGACAGCTTTAATTCCTCTGATCTCATCTTACACAAAACGTCCTGGATTTTGGCATCAGCATCACCCTTTTCAAAATGACTGGTACCTCTGAAGTAAACCAACTGTGAGTCTAGGGCAATTATAGCTTAAATTTAACGTTCAAGATTGAAGTGTGGCTTGTTGTTAATGACAAGCAAGTGAGAAATAATCTTTGTGGTTCAGGTCACTCAGCACTTCTCATCTCAAGGGCCTCTTTCCATTTGTCAATAACTTTGATGAACGCCCAGGACCAGGAGCCCTCATGCCATGGATCTGTCTTGTCCTGGATTTGTTTATAACATCATGCTGAAAACAGTGAAGTTACATCAGAGAAGGAGATTAGAGAAAACCAGTTGGTTTTTCCCATTTTTCCCGAAATTCTTACGACTTTCATGTTGAGAAGCTCCAGCACATGCAGGCTGTGGAGCAGCACATGACATTTGGCAGAGGTGGTGGTGTGTATGTCAAGATGTGCCTCCTGCTATCCTAGAGAAGAGATGCCCAAATTTGGGAACATTAAAAGTGTTTGAAAAGCCCTGGTTCACACAGACTCAATGGGAGCTAGCTGGAGTTTAGCACCTAAAACCTTGCAAGCATTCGTGTGCACAGGCCATGCTGCAGCTCTGCTCTGTGGCTGGTTCTCTGCGAGCCCTGCTGGGGACAGGCTCGGGGGAGGACCAGAATATGGATGTGGGAGTCCTGGAAAACAGTCCAGATTCTGGAGGGCAGAGGAAGAACACAGGAGAAGGATCCTGGGGTGGAAATGGCCTCAGGAGCCCAGGTGGGGACAACAGTAAAACAATATGGGCATCCAGGTGGGAAACAGGTAGGGTTGGCCTGAGAACAAGTGATGCTGGTGGAGAGGTAGAAAGGGAAAAAGGTGACATGAGGCCACGTGGGACGTCAGAGCTGGAGGAGCTGGAGGATGAGTGAAAAACTGCCCAGAAAAAAAGGCAATAGGTCAATAACTAACATAACACTGGGGGTCACTGGGGATGGGCAGGCCAGGGGATGATGTCCAGTGTCTCTGGTCATGCCTGATGCTCTGGCTCTGTGCTGAAGGCACACAAGGCACCACTGCTCAGTTCTCTGCCATGGAACAAATCTCCTGCTGGGCCCCTTGGATGTAGCCAGTGCTTTGGCTACTGCTTGGCTAACTGCAGGCTTGTTCCCAAAATTAGAGGAGAGGAATTAGCAGGCTTAGGAGCAGCTGGATCTCTCTATTCACTGACATAATCTCTGTACCCCGTGAGATGTAAGTGGCTCCAAAAGCTGAACATTCACAATAAAACTGACAGCAGTGTCACAGCAGTGACAGGGACCCTCATGTTTCACCAGCAGTGCAGAGCATGAGAGGAAGAAAAAGGCCAAAAGGCCACAGATAAGTCCTGGAGCTCACTTTTTGTGGGTCATCACCCTCAATCTCCCTTGCACCTCTGTGTCCCAGTGAACACAGAAGGAGGTTGCACTTGAAATTTGGAGCCTCCATCCCTCCCTGCCCACAGAGACCCCCCCCCCCCCCCCATACCCCAGAACAGCCCTGGAGGTCTCCAAGTTGGCTTTGCCCCCCTGCCATGGCAGCTTCACTGTGTCAAGCCTGAGAGGACAGTTTTGTGTCCTGGAGTGCTGTGAAGCCATCCATGGCAGCATGGGGAGGGGGAAGCACTCCTGTCTGTGCAGGTTTCCACCAGAGAGGCTGTACCTCACTGCCTTTTTCTGTCTTTGGGACACAAAACCCCCACTCTTGTCCACATGGTCATTCCTCAAATGCCACCAGTCCTTTAGCAGCTGCAGGATCAGCCTCACTGCCACAATGGGAATCAGGAGCAAGGCTCCGGGCAGTGGCTTTATGTTGTTGTAGGCTTTTAGCTGGGTAATAATTAGTATTGATTTTATTATTGTGCAGGGTTGATTAATTGTTTTATTATATTATTTTATCCTATATTATTCTATACTTATTAAGAAACTCAGTAACCCTTGCTGCTAGTCCCATACAGCTTTGACCTAACTGGTCAATCAATCCAAACACCAGCCAGTGTCCAATTAAGAAATCACGCTTTGGTAAACGACTCCCCATGGCACATTCCACACGTGCACAACAGCAGGTGCAGCAAGTGGAGGTAAGAGTTGTTTCTCGTTCTTTTCTCTGATCTTCTCAAGCCTTCCCTGGGAATGTTGTGCCTGCTCTCTGTGGCCAGGGAGCTGCTGCCACAGCTTTATGAAGTCACAGGGCTGTTGCTCCGAGCCACCTCCTCCCCTGTGAAGGAGCCAGGAACCCTGCCAGGATGATGCTCTTCAAACACAAGCAGGCAGGAACTGCTCCATGCCTGCAGCTCTGGAACACCTCTCTGCAGGCACCGAGGGGGTGAAAGGACCCAGCAGCCTCCTGAGTGCTGCGTGGTGCTGTCGTTTCTGGGAAAGGCAGCTCCAGGCCTGTGCTGAGCAGCAGATTGCATTGGGAACATCCCTGGCCGTGCTGTGCTGCAGTCCTGCACACCCTGCAGGCTCTGCGAGGGCTCAGCCCTGGGCACAGCTCCTGGCACAGCTGCTGGGGCTCAGAAAAAAACTCTGTGTGCTGCAGAGGGCCCTGCTGCAGGCACAGGGGCCCGTGCCATGGCAGGAGGTGTGTGACACTCACCCTCTCAGCACGGAGGTCAGCATGAGGTCTGGAGAGCAGGAATGCACAGAATGCACTGGAGTCTGCAAGAGTGCTGCAGCTGGTGTCACCCATACCCCGAGCACAGAGTGGGACTCAGTTACAGCATTGTGAGAATAGTGGGAGAGGAGAGGAGAGGAGAGGAGAGGAGAGGAGAGGAGAGGAGAGGAGAGGAGAGGAGAGGAGAGGAGAGGAGAGGAGAGGAGAGGAGAGGAGAGGAGAGGAGAGGAGAGGAGAGGAGAGGAGAGGAGAGGAGAGGAGAGGAGAGGAGAGGAGAGGAGAGGAGAGGAGAGGAGAGGAGAGGAGAGGAGAGGAGAGGAGAGGAGAGGAGAGGAGAGGAGAGGAGAGGAGAGGAGAGGAGAGGAGAGGAGAGGAGAGGAGAGGAGAGGAGAGGAGAGGAGAGGAGAGGAGAGGAGAGGAGAGGAGAGGAGAGGAGAGGAGAGGAGAGGAGAGGATGTCCCTTCCCTTCCGTGGGATGAACTGTCTGCAGAGATCTGTCAGCAGAAGGTGGCAGCCACCCAGCAGGAAAAGGGCTGAGGTGGCAGCCAGCACATGGCTGTACAATCCTTGGGGCCTTCCCTGGCTGTGTCAGGGCTTGCTCTACCTCTGCACACCACTCTGACAGGAGAGGTGGGACAGGCAGGAGTCCTCATGAATAGCAGTCAGGTCAAACAGACAAAGCAGAGGACGTGAAGGGCTGGGGAGTGGCTGCATGAGGGTGGCTGTCCCCTCAGGTAAGGATGGGAAGAGAAACTGCTGCCCCTTGGCATCTCCAGAGCTCCCTGGCACAGCCAGGGCTCTCTTGTGCCATCAGCTGCCCACAAGGCCAGCCCTGATGGCGCTGGCAGAGGGGAGAAGGAGCTGCTCTGTCCCCACAGCTTGTGCCCGGGGCAGTCCCAGTGACGCTGGCAGGAAAGGGCAGCACAGGTTGCACTTTGCTCAGAGCAGCAAGCAGCAGCAGCATATTCCCAACTCCCCCCAGAGCAGCTTCTGCACAAAGGTTTTCACATGCTTGGCGATTTTCAGCTTGCAGCTCACCCAGATGTGGGTGGCATTTAGGTGACCTGCAGGAGGCCCTTTGTTCCCCAGGCTCACAGACAAACACCAGTTTCCTCCTCCAGCTTCTAGAGGTGAACAGGTGAGAGGTGTCAGCTGTTCTCTCCTTCTGTTTAGAAGTAGCTGAGCTGATTTTGCTGAGATATTAGCAATTCTAGGAAAACTTAACCCTGACATTTGATTCCTGGCTAAGCTGATAGCTTGCTTAAAAAAAAAAAAAAAAAAAAAAAAAAAAAAAAGCAACACTAATAAAAAAATTGTATTTGCTTCTAAACACCGAAACTACACTATTAGCAGATGTTTGTTTTCTGCTTCTGTTTTTTATTTTCACAGAAATATTTGCAGAAAATCTTGTTAGGATATTTTCTTAGCATTTCAGCCAGTGCTATCATTGCTCCAGTGCTCCCTTCCCAGGGAGGGCTCTCACGGGAGGCGCAGGGCAGCACTAATGAGGGGCTCGCTGTGCTCCACTGCCCACAGCAGTCATGCTGAATCTTCCCTTATATGTCAGCCTTCCCAGTGTCTCAACCTTTCCCACCACTTCCACGATCTCCAGTCTGCCCCTCAAGGCCACCACACCCAGCTTGGACAGTCCTGTGTGATGCCTGTAGCGATGGAAATGCTGCAGTTCTGCACCAAAATGTTACACAGCGTCTGTTTCCCACCCTCCTGACACTCATCTAACCTCTCTGCTGGGTGGATTCCATCTCCAGCTTTAGTGGGGCCCATCTTTAGTGGGTCCAAGCAGGGAGCAGATGCTCCTGATTCCTGTTGTCCCCAAGGGATGGGACAGCCCCGTGCACATCAGGATGTCACAGCCTTCCTGGGGAGGCAGCCTGGCTGTACCAGCCCACTCAGCCACAGGGTGGGAGAGGCTGAGAACACCTTGCCTTGGTAAATCCTCGCCAGCTGCAGGACCCAAGAGCATTTCAGAGTGAGGGAGCCAGCAGGGAGCACCCCCACCCCAAAGCTTTGGACAGCAGGTGGTCCTGGGAGAAGGCAGGAGGGTCAGGAGCTCTGAGGAGCCTCCTGAGAAGCAGTTCCACATCTACCTCAGATGGAGAGAAGCTCCTGGGAGAAGGGAGCACCACCCTCACTCCTGCTGGCCTTGTTTGGTTTTTGTTTTGGTGTTATTGAAGGGAAAGGGCACTGAAGAGCTCCTGGTAAAGGTAGTGCAGGGCACGGTGAGGGTGTGCAGCTGCCCCACGGGCAGGCTGGCTCTGCAAAGCCTGGGGACAGCCTGTGAGGGTGGGACTGTGCTCACACTGCCCAGGCTGTCGTGTGGTTACAGGCTGGGAGTCAGGGAAGTGAGGATACAGAGGGGGAAAACAAACCTGGAAGAGCTGCGGGCTCAGATTCTGGGGACCTTTTACAACTTCCAGCGCTCTGCAATCCAGTGAGGGTGAGCAGAGCCACAGGAGCAGCACCCAGACCTTGGGGTGGTGGGGAAGAGGTGCATGAGGACCACAGTCCTTCCCTCACCTCAGGCACTCACTGCACTTGGCCAGGGCTTTTCCCTGCTTTCTCCAGGTCAGGTGCAAGGTTGCCCAGCTGCAGCTTCCTCTTAATTAAAAAAAAGATGCTGGGCAAGTCAACAAAAGCAAGTGCTGCTCAGTAGAGAAGGAAAAGCGACAACAGAGGGAACGGTGGGGCTGAAGAATTTGCTGCTTTCTCTGCTTCAGCTGCTCCTAGAGTGATTAACTTTAATGAAGTGATTAATGCAATTAACTAACTACAAAGGGGGAAAAATGTGGATTGAATAAGAGAAGAATCAGTTTGAGAGTGCTTACATAAATGAAATCCACTTATTTTCACCTCAGCTGGGTCTGCTGAAATTCTGCTGAATTTGTCTAGATCATTTAAGGAACTGGTGCCATCTCAACAGCTCCTGGCAGCTCTCCCTGAGAACGAGGCAGGGATGAGATTTTATCTGTCCTCAGGCAGGGAGAAAGGATCCAGATGTGAGGGATAATCCAGATCGTGGCAATAGCACTGTGACATGCTGGAGCAGGTAACCAGACGTGCTGTTTGCAGGCAGGCCACGATGAGGTGGAGCAGCCAGCTGACATGGATTTGTCAAGAACAATGCCATGTTGAAGTGTCTCCTTTCCTTCCTGCTAACGTGGGTTTTAGGGGCAAGGAAAAGCAGTAGCTCTCAAATAAGTGGATGTGCAGAAACGCTGACATCCTTGAGGGCATGCTGACAGGAGGAAGTCCGGGTGGGATTGCTGAAGGCTGGTACAAAGGGAGGCAGCAGGAATGGCGTGGTCATTTCCATTCAGTGACAGGACCACATGATCCTCTGCAACATCCCAAATCCTCCTGAGCCTGAACCTGTGATGGAGCTTTGAAGTCCCCAGCCTCTAGCTCTCACCTGGACGGTGCTGGGGAAGGAGGAGACAGCCAAGCTCTGTCTGGGTACCCCAGAGACTTCCACCAGCTAGCAGGGGGTGCCCTCTGCTGCAGGGCTGACCGCAGGCTGGGAGAAGAGGACATTCCCATTCCCGGCAGCACAGGATTAGTGTCCAGGCTGGTTCAGAGCAACGGGAGAAGCGGGATCCAGCCCTGTGCTGGTGGTGGCTCCCCTGGGACAGGTGGGACACACCTGTCCTTGCCTCAGGGAGCCACAGGATGGGCGTTCCTGCCGTGTGCCGAGCCCTGCCGGGAGGGGGGCTGCTTTCTCCAGCCAGCTGCTGCCTCCTGCAGACCGGCCAAGGGGAGGAGAGCTCCGGGACTGTCCCTGCAGAGCTCCCACACCGCTGCCCACGGCAGCCGAGCCTCCAGGGCACACGCTGCTCTGCCGACAGTCATAAATTTTCCCTCAGAATCATTTTCCAGTGGAAAAGTGCCCTTGTTTTACCAGCTCAGTAGATTTTTGTTGGGCAATCCGAAATACCTTCTGTCTGGCACTTCCAGCTTTGCCTGCAGGAGGAAAGCCCAGCTGACCAGAGCCTTTCAGAGAAAAACCAGGAGCCACCGAGCACTTCAGGCACCCAAATTCCACTGAGGAACACTCGTGGGAGGACAAGGAAGGAACTGAAGACCTGAGGGCTTTGGAGCCAGCAGCCTTCTGGAGGAAAGTGAAGTGGCAGGGTCTTTGAGGGCAGGGATGAGGCTCCCAGTGATCTCCTCATTTTTCCTCCTCCCTCCTGCACTTAGGAACAGAGGATTCCCAAGGGAGCTGACAGGAGTCTCAACTGACTTCCTGTGTGGTGTCTCATCATCAGAGGTGTTCAGGACCCCTCTGATGGGGTCTGGACAAAGCTGTGACCTGATTTCACGTTGTCATTAGTGGGCAGGAGTTTGGTCCTCTCCTGATGTCCCTTCCACCAGCTCCCCTGTGACTGCACAAGAGAGGGGAAGCCCTCACTGGGACAGTCCCTTCCCGTGCAATCCTCCCAGGCAGGAATTCTCCTGCTGCCTGCAAGGACTCCCCTGAGCTCACCTGGCCCTCTTCCCCTCTCCCACAGCAGTGTTTGCACCTCCTGGAGCCCACGTGGACACAGGGGTGTCAGCACTGACAGTCAGAGGCCAAGATAACCAGCAGTGAAGGTGTTTTCCTCTCTGCCCTGGCCCGTGCTGTGGTGGCAAGGTCAGATTTTCACAGCCTCTCATCCAAGTGGGGTGACTTGGGACAGCCCATTCCTTCCTGCACCCCACAGAGTCATACACTCAATGTGCTGAGCTGGGAGAGGCACACAGGGATCATCCACTCCAGCTCCTGGCCCTGCACAGGACACCCCAAGAACCCCACCCTGTCCCTGAGAGCATTGTGCAGGCACTCCTTCAGCTCTGGCAGGTTCTGTGCTGTGACCACTGCACTGGGCAGCCTGTTCAGTGCCCCACCACCCTGTGGGGGAGGGACCTTTGTCCTCTAAGATCAGCCCAGCTTTTGAAAATGAGCAGGAGAAAGATGCCAAGCCTATTTGTAGGTATTTGGTTGTAGGTTGGCTGGGAGAGGAAGGTGTATTTGAGAAACAAATGCAGTTCTTGCCTTTGTCAGGGATGATCTTATCTGGGAAAGAGAGGAATGGTGGAGCTGTTGTAGCAGGTCCTTACCTGGAAAGTCAATGTAATTCATGTCATTCACTGCAATAAAAGCTGAACTCAGAAGGAACTGGGTGGAGGAACTGGCACATGGGATGAGCTGCTTTGGCTATGCCTGTGTCCATGTGTAGTGTGGAAGGAACCTGAACTCTTCCTTGGTGGAGAGCAGTGCTTGGTTCAGGGCCCTGTGTGGGGAGAGAAGCTGGGAGAGACAGGAGCTGGGAGTAGGCACCTCTTCACCCCATCCTGTGAGGGGATTCCCATGTCTCTTTACTCCTTGCCTGCCAGCAAGGACCTAACAAAATCCCTGGCAGAGTCCCAGTGCCAGCTGAGGAGGTGGCACCAGGCTAGGGGCACACAGCTGCTCCAGCATGGGCTTTAGGGCACCAAACAGTTCCTGAAGCAGGGACACGCAACCAGGGGGACACCACAGCTGGGCAGGAGCTGGTTCACATGTCAGAGCAGCCAGCTGGATAGAGAAAGGGGCTGTGAGCCCTTAGCTCACAGAGTGGCACTGCCCACCTTGGTGTTTCAGCAGGATTTGGGGGTGTCTGAGCCTTTTTGTGCACACCCAGGCATCCCGATGTCCCCCAAGGCTGGGAGCAGGCAGGCAGAGCCTGCTGCTGCTGGTCCACAGGATGCTGTAAATCTTGGGGAGCTGCTGCTGTGAAGCCCTTCAGAGCACCCAGGCTGCTGTCTATTGAGAAAAGCCAATACCCTTCTGTCTGTCAGATGGCACTTAACCACCGCTGTTATTCTAGATGAGTGAACACTTGTGTTATATTTTCCAATAGCAAAAACTGGGGTCAGCAGGGTGTCTGCTGTTTTAGCCAAATCCAGATGGGGTTTTCCTATAAACAAGTGCACACAGAATATTTATACAGGCGATGGCACCTGACGCCTTAACACTTAGGCCATCCTATTGAGTAGCCACTCATACTATAAGTCACTTCAGTGCATTAAGTAAATATTTTAATATAGCCATGTCACTGTTTATTATATAATGGCGGGGGCCCAAATCTTGCCTAATGCTTGGTTAAAAAGTCAGTTTACACCATCCTTTACAGTGAATCAAAGAATGCATAAACGGGGCTCTTTTGTTACTCAGAGCTCTGTTTACTTTACTTTTCTGTAAACCTTTCGAAACACTTGCTTATAAGAGCTGATAGAACCCAGATTTTCCCCAGGGGCTGAGGTGTTCATGATGTCGGGAAGGTACCGGGCAGAGTAATCAATGGAGTTTCCACTGAGCAGCCCCGAGCTCATCCCTCAATATCTGTCCCTAGTTCTGGTTGAAAACCAGCTCGGGGTGGCACAGAGGCTGCTCAGCAGCTCCTGCTCCAGCACAGGTAGCTCTGGCACACCTGGGGCCAGGTGCAGGTGGCAGCCACACAGAGCAGCATCCCTGGAGGCAGAGGTTCAGCCTGCATCAGGAAAGGGTGTCTGGCTTCTTCTCCAGCTGAGGGACCGTGTGAGGTGGTGACCAGAGGGATGGATTCATCTCTTTTCTTTATTGCCTTCTTCCTTCACTTGCCTTTCCAGCCTCCCACTGCCTCTCCCAGTGTACACCATTCTCTGCTTCACTCTGCAGCATGCTGCTGAGTTCCCTGGGGCCAGGAGCCATCTGTGGATCTTACCTAAGATCAGGGGTCACAGAAATCCGTGACAACGTGAGCTAAAGGCTGGGGACTTCAAAGCTCCATCACAGGTTCTGGCTCAGAAGGATTTGGGATGTTGCAGAGCATCATGTGGTCCTCTCAGCTGTGCTCACTCTTCAGTTCTCTGCATCCAACCCACTTCTGGCAGGAAGAAACTTCCCTGAGTGGGACATGCGTGATTCTTGGGAGGCACTAAATAATGCAAGAGTCCCCCAGGACAGTGCCCACCAGTCCCAGCTTGCCCTCAGCACTTCTTGTACCTCTCCCAGGACCCTGGGCTCCAGAACAGCCGCCAAAACCTCTGCAGACAGGAGCTGGGGTGAGGTCAGGACACGGGAAAAGCCCATCTGTACCAGCCTGGCTTTGCCCTGCAGTGACATGCAGATCGTCCCAGGGGAAGAAAGGCTGCACAGGAAGGCGACAGGGATATTTGGGAAGGTTGTGCCTCCCTGTCCCTAACTCACCAGCTGTCCATGTGCTTGGAAGGGGCTGTGGGTGCTCTGAGCCAGTGCAGAACTGGCACAGAGGGGTTTGGGATGACAGATTTTCCTGTAGAGGTTTCCAGCTGGCTAAGGGGGTTCAGCTGCACAGGGAGTGGGACGAGCCATGTGCACACCCCTGGAGCTGATGGCAGCAAAAGAGGACGTGGAGCTGCTTTGCAGGGCTTCCCCTGGCAGACAGACAGACAGACAGTGGGGTTTGCAAAATGATTGTGGGACAGTGCTGGGCTCAGCTCACCTGTGAAAGGCAGGTAGCTGCTGCCAGGGAGGAGATAGGGGCCTGGGGGAGAAAATGGGTGGTTTGGCAGCAAATAACAACTGAGCACACCTTGTGTCCCCCTCTGAGCTTGTTCCTGGGAGCCCCTGGCTGTGGAGCAGCTCTGTTCCCCACAGAGCTTCACCACGGCCAGGGGAGGAAAGGCCTGCAGAGCATCAGGGAGGATGCAGGATGTGCTGTCACCGGGTCAGAGCAAAGGGTTAAATGGACCCTGACAGAGGGCACAGGAGAGGGCCAGGCTGCAGGGTGCTTCAGGTAGGAAGGAAATCCCTCGTCAGGCCAGTTGTTTGTGTGGCTGGGCTGTGAGCACCCACGAGGAGTCCTGACACTTCTCTCTGGCTGCTCCATCCAGCATCTGCTTTTGGTCACTCTGCCAAAACAACAAGTAATTCTAAAGCACTGGTTCTGGGTCTGCTATGAATCAGCAAATCACCCCTCTGTGAGTTTCTGAGGTAAGCACTGTCCACATCCTCCCCGATGCCACAGTGCCAGGGGTTACAGCACTTAGCACCTCGGCTCCCTGGAAGGTGAGGTGGGAGCTTTGGGGGTACACAAACCTGGGGCCTGAGGCTGCAGGGAGGTCACTGAGCCCTTTAGGATGGGCAAGGGGATGGCAGGCAGGAAGGGTCTCAGCACCCCTGGAGCAGCACAGGGCACTGAGCTGCCCTCTCAGCTCAGAGTGGGCTCTGCTCCCCTCCCCAGGGCTCAGCCTGCCCTGTGCTGCCACGGCAGGGACACAGCTTCCCGGGAAACAGCTCAGCTTTGTGCTCCCATGCACTCACCTGCCTGTGCATCCTGGCTGTGGAGAGCACAGAAACCCACCGTTCCCTCACAGACCAGCTCAGATTTTATAGTTCAGCTAGCCCGAGGTGGTGAAGGACTAAATTAGATCTTTGAAGACAAAATGCTGCAAGTGGTGCTGCGTTAGTGAGGGCCAAAGTACAGGAAAGCACAGCCTGCTGTGAGCCATCCCAGGATGCTGCTCAAGGCACAGCAGCCAGGGCACAAACAGCACCTGTGTGCCCTCCTGCTGTGGGTACCCCACCCTGGTCCAAGGCAGCAAGGTGAGCATCACACCTGGAGCACCTGCACCAGCACCTGCCACGGCCCCAGGCAGCTTGCTGAGGTCTGGGACAGAGATCACCGTGTCCTGCAGCTGTGCTGGGGGGGACAGCAGTGCCAGCCCTGACACCCTGCAGCCAGCCACTGGCCCTGAGCCCACCCTCAGCTTCCTTGTCAGCAGAAGCTTCAACACCCTCACTGACCCTCTTGTCCCCCTGCCAGAAATCCAGTCCCACCAGCAGCACGTGGGGATGGGTGAGGATGGGCTCTCACCCTGCTGCCTCCCTCCCCTGCCATGTGTGGACCACAGCAGGAGCAGTGGAGTGTGACTCCTGAATCCCCTGGGACTCTGGCCCCTGGAATATATTGTTCTCCATCTCCCCCAGGGCAGCCTTGTTCCACTGAATAATTGGAAAGTATTTATCTGTGTCATATTAAGACCCATTTGGGATAATTGTGAAATTGGCAGCCCTGGCCCTCCTTTGTTTAGACCAGGGTATAATTTGGTTAATGTTATTGGTTTTTTTAACTTTGCCACAAGAAGGCGGAAATTTAGATTCTATTATTTAGCAAGTAGCCCTGAGGAATGTCCTTTGGCAGCAGGGACCTGCAGTGGGGCCACAGAGCTCCTCGCAGCCTTGGAGCATTTGGTGGGCACGCTGAGTCCCAGCCAGGCCTCAAGAGCCCTTGCCACAAACCTCCATCCTTTCCTGACCCGTGTTCCTCCTCCCTGCCTTCTCTCCACGGTGCCACAGCCCAGACTGGCAAAACCAGCAGTGGAGACACCTCACCACACCCTGCCCCGTGTGCCCTTTCCAGGCTCAGCTCCTCCAGAAAGGATATTCCAGCAGGACTCTGGATGCTGGGTATCTGTCCTTGTACATCTGTGGCACAGTGATGATTTTCTCTTTCTGTCACCAATGCTACTCAGGAAGGAGGAGATTTGTAACTCCTGTGCAGCTTTACTCTGTCCCCTGGTCCTTGCCCACACAGCCAGGGCAATGATTTCTTGGGTGTTGTGGCTCATGGTCAGTGAAATAAGGGGGACCAGTCCTGAGATTTGCAACTGGACCTGGAGCCCCAGTTAATGCCAAGCCTTGCCTCTTGCACAAACCCCACCTGTACTCACCTAAACATGGCCCGTTTTGGTCACAGGCCTGGTGCTTTGGATCTGGGTGATTTTGGAGATAAATTTGGGCTGCAGGATATATTAAAAGTTCTAGCCAGTAGGAGAGCAACGTTTTTGAAGAGCCTTCCAAACCGGAAAGTAGGGGCAAGGAGCCTAGGCTGTTTGTAGATGGAACTTGATAAGTTAATGGAGGGGATTTCATGACATGACAGAAATGATCCTAGAGTGAAAAATTAAGTCATGGGATAATGGGCCTTGAATGTTTCATTTGTTTGTATCTCTGGAAGCATGTTGTAAAAAAAAGCAGTTCTTTAGTTCTTGATACTCTTTATTGCTCTATGGTTTATCATCCCAAGCTCTGAGTTGCCTAAAGGAACCACACATTTTCTTTCCTCCTGGTGCAGCCTTGGATTTTGGGATGGAGAGAGGAGCTTGCTTGCTTTCATAGCACTTTGGCTGGAGATGGGATCTGGGTCTGCTGCGCTGCTGCTGTGGTGTCAGAGCACTCCTGTGTGAGGCACCTTGCCCACAGCCAGATCTCTCCTGGGCTTGGAGCCTTTTGCTCTTGGCTGGACTGTCAGGGCCACGTGCCTTTTTCCTTCTTTTATGGGATGAAGTGGGTGTTCAGCTGGGTGCACCCAGGAGTTTCACTTTCAACAGTCCTGTGGGTGCAGGGAGAACAGGGGGGTGTTTAACTACAGACTGACACTATTGGGGTTGCTCGGCCAGGAGAAGTTTTGGGGTGACCTAATTGTGGCCTTTCAGTGCCTGAGGAGCTGCAAGGGAGATGGAGGGAAACTGTTTACACAGGCCTGGAGCGACAGGACAAGGAGATATGTCCTTAAACTGACAAACAGCAGATTTAGATTGGCTATTAGGAAGAAATTCTTCCCTGTGAGGATGGTGAGGGTAGTGGCAACAATGCATTTTTCAGGAAATGGACTGCTCTGGAGAATTCTGTAGGGCTCAGTGCTGATCCATGGTAGCACAGACACTGGAGAGGGAATCCTCTCAGAGCACAGGTCCAGTCCAGGTGTGCCCTGCAGGCCAAGTCCTGCTCCCAGCACCACTGACCTCTGTGGGCTTAGTGGAGAATGAATGGCTCTGGAGCAAAGTGCTGTGGAGCAGATCTGAACTGTACATTCTCACTCCCTTTGGAGCTGCCATGCAGCTGTGGGCACTTTCTGTTCGATTTTCTCCAAATTAAAGTGTATTTTAACATCATCATTGGGCACAGGCAGACAGGCTGGGCACTGGTTTCTCTCAGGGGGTTTCCTATCAGAAGTCCTTACCTGGCAGCTCTGTTAAGGTGTGCTGTGGCAGTGGGTGGCACGGGATGCCACCAAACCTCTGCCTCGGTCTCTCCCACTTATCACCTGGGCTTTTTTGCCCTGTCCATCTGCTGCCTGTGTCAACAGTCGAGGGCAAGAGACAGAGGTCTGGCCAAGAGCAGTTACATTCTGAGCAAGGGGTGACAGGTTCTGCAGAGACCAGCAGCTGCTCTTCCTTTCTGGCTGCTTGCTTTCTGGAAAAAAAGGAAAGCAAAGGAAGAGAGGCTCTAGATTATTCACATGCCCTCTGAACAGAGAGATACTTAGCTTTCTCAGATTTTTCCCTGAGAGAAGGAGAGAAAAGTATGATCAAAACCAATTCTTATCTCATCTGCTGCTCCTGTGTTTGTGCCCATGTGGAATTGTGGTATGGAGGTGATTGCTTGATTGGATTCTGGTGGTGGTGTTTTGGATTCATTGACCAATTAATTAAGTCACAGCTGTGTCGGGATTCTCAGCAGAGATAAAAGGATTTTCTAGTTAGTTAGTTAGTGATAATTCTTGTTAGTGTAATATAGTTATAGTATAATAAAGTAATTAATTAGCCTTCTGACATCATGGAGTTCTGTGCATCATTTTTCCTGCCAGTTGGGCATCGTAGCACTGCTGCTCGGTCCCCACCTGAAGCACAGAGCTGGACATGTCCCCTGTCACCAGACACGTTTTTATTCAGGGCTCAGAGGCACAGGCACTGGGCTGGAGAGGCGTCAAGGCACCGCGCACCCAGCGCTCAGGACTGCTCCGTAGTCTGGCTCAGGTCAGTCCCTGCTGCAGCAGGAACACACCCCGTGGCCACGAGTCCTCTGCCAGCAGTCTGGGACCTTTCCCAAAGCCCTGCTGGGTCAGTCTGTGGCCTTTCCCACCCACTGAGTGCTCCCTCTGCCAACTGCAGCTGGCGAGGCCCCCGTGCTGGGCAGAGGGACCGTCCGAGGCCGGAGAGCTGGTCCTGCCTCCAGCTCCTCTCCCGTGTGAGAGCCACCCTCACCCCTTTATTAATAGTGTTTGTCCCTGTGCCGTTTGGTCCTTCTCCTCCTCTGGCATCTGAGGAAAAGGCCCGGGTCCAGTTTGTGCTCATTTTCCGTTTCAAATCTCTGCCATGTTTTCTCTCGTTCAGAAAGATTTTGTTTATTGCGTTTCTAAAATGTAACAAAATAAGGGAGACAAAGATCAGACATAACCACAAATGCTGCAAAATTAGGACACAGTTTAATGCTGCAGCCATAACCGAGGACATCAACATGACCTACAAGAGAAGCCAATGTTTTGCTGCAGAAATGTGGGCAGGCAGCTGCTGGTAGGGGAGCCAGAAGAACCTTTGGGGTGACCAGCAACAGCTCAACCTGTCTGGTGACCACAGAGCCATCATCCACATGCAGGAAGGACCCAAACGCAGAGCTGGGCTCCACAGGACTTCAGCAGAAGCTGAAAAACCCAGAGCTGTATCATTCTATGCGAGCAGGACAAGCAGACCTGGGGCTGGGACAGAAGCTGCCCTGCCCAGCACGGAGCTGGGGGGCTGCAGGGGCTGAGGGACCTCAGCTGGTGTCTCTTCTCAGGCCCCTCATAAGCAAAACAGCCTTGCAAGAGACACGACCACCTTTCTGTTGGAGGACCAGCTTGAGGAGTCCAGAAAAGCTCTCAAAAATTAGTAAATATTTTTCCTGAGTCCAATGCAGTGCTAAGAGAAAGCTCAGCCTGGATTTTTTGGGTACTTGTGCCCATGAACTCCGGTATCTCAGAGTAGGATGGGCAAGGCTGTGGTAGGGCCTGGCCTCAAGAATCCCCCACACTTCATTGGGATGAGAAACCTCGTTTTGTAGCTGCCAGAGCCATGGCTTGGTGGTAAGAGCAGCGCCAATGTTAATGGCAACAGTGATGCTGACAAAGTACCAGGGACATTTCCTGACACCAGGGATTCCCATTCCACTGGAAAAGCTGAAAACCACGAGTTTTTGGCTGGGGCTGGGTTTAAACCAAACCCTGAAAACAATACTGGTTTATCCTTTGTAACCAGCCCAGGCTGCACTGCCACCAGCAGAAACAGCTCATTGTTAAGGGTTTATAAATTAAACTGAATCAAATCAAATCATAGCTTAGGGAAAAAAAAAATGCAATTTCTCTCAGAAGCTTCATTCTTCCAAGGCTGCTGGAGCAGGGCTGTCCCCAGGTGTGCAGGACCCTGGACCTGGTGTGATCCAAGCCCCACCAACCCCAGCACTCATGAGTCAGACCTGGGAAATTCACAAGATTAGCCTGAGAGCAGTTCTGCAAACAGAACAAGCAGCAAGAACAAATCTGAGGCTGATAACTGCTTTTTGAGCCTTTTCAGCATACTTAGAACATTACTGCTTATTTTAAGATTTTTAAGTTTATTTTAAGATTACTTGAAAAACTACAAGTATGGGCCAGATTCATAAGATGTTTTATCTAACTCAGAACTATCTGCATGTGTTGTCCAGTAAAGTTCTAACAGTATTTTTAGCAGACTGTTTCACCATGGAAATAACCCTGTTTCACCATGGAAAAAACACCAGAGCAGGGCTAAGGACTGGTGGCAAGTGCCAGGTAGCCCATGAACTGCAATCCTTAAATGCTTCTAATCATAGAATAATATAATCACAGACTGGTTTGTGTTGGAAGGGACCTTAAAGCCCATCCATTTCCACTCCCTGCCATGGCAGGGACACCTTCCACTATCCCAGGTTGCTCCAAGTGTAGTGGTGTAGTGCCTCCCTTGCAAAACCACTACACCAAGCCCTGTCCAGCTTGGCTTTGGACATTTCCAAGGATCCAGGGGTAGCCAGAGCTAACCTGTGCCAGGGCCTCAACAGCCTCACACCACCTCACTTATTTGTCCTGTATCTAATCTGTATTTACTCTCCTTCAGCTTAAAGCCATTTCCCCTTGTCCTGTCCCTCCATCCCTTGTCCCAAATCCCTCTCTGGCTCTCCTGGAGCCCCTTCAGGCACTGGAAGGGGCTCTAAGGTGTCCCCAGAGCCCTCTCTTCTCCAAGAATTTTCTCTGTTCGTCTTCTCTCTCCATCACATGCACCACACCTGCAGTGCTGTACATGGCAGGAATTCCCCACATGATCTTCTGGGTGCTACCAGAACACAATAAATCACCTTGCAGAGCTCACACCAGCCTGCCCGTGCTCATGGTGCAGCATGAGGGAGTCCTTGTGCTGGGAAGGGCCAGCAGATGGATGCACAAGCAGGGCATCAGTTCTTGAGTAGTTTACCTGAAGATCAGTCATTTTAGAACCGCACAATTTGTCAGTCTGATTTTGTCCTGGATGTTTTCAGCCCATTTGAGTACTGTCAGAGAGGTAGGCCTTGGGAGGATCTGGAGTAATAACCGAGTTCCTGATCACTATTCCTCTACTATTTTCCACCACTTAAAACTTCTTCCTGTGAAAAAAGAAATGAAGGAGAAATCACTCCTTTTTGAAACAGCTCACTGGGAGGGGGCTGAGGCCAGAGCTGAGCTTTTCCCCTGAGAACAGCACTTTGTCCCTCATCACCCAGCCCAGGAGCTCTCCTGGATGAAGGCAGCTGCCACTTCCCATCGCTGGGCTCTTCACTGCTGTCTCGGGCCTGTGGGCAGCTTGGAGCAGACATCAGCGCTGAGACGTTGGAGGTTGGGCAGGAGATTCTATCCTAAAACTGCCTGGGGGGTGCAAAGAGCTGGCAAAGCTCGCCGAGCACGGGGGTCACACTGTGGCCAAAGGCTGGGCTTGCCTCGAGTGAAGATTTTCTGGTTCACACAGCTCTGCCGGCTGGCTCTTGGCCCTGCCCCACGGATGCACAAGGAGGAGCTGTCGGTGAAAGCTTGGGGAAGGTTTCCTTGGTCGGTTTCCCGTTCACTGGGCTTTCCCAGTGGGTCCAGGCGCTCCCGCTGCCCTGCGGCTCCTCTCTGGAGCTGAAGTGTGAGCAGGTCACTTCTCCAGGGCATGGCAGGAATGTGCAGCTCTGTGGGAAATGGCCCGCGGGCTCCGTGGCCCTCAGCGCCTCACGGGACGGGCCTTTCTGCGTCCCTGAGGAGGAGGAGGAGGGAGGTCAGGGAGGGGAATCGTCCCATAGGGACACGGTCTGCAAGGCAAGCCATGAGATAAAAGCAGTGGTGCGTGGCCTGGCAGCCTGGGAGCTCTCAGAGGAGAAAAGACCTCTTGTTCTGGGCGTAGGGGCGAGTGGTCAGAGCTGCCTCGTGCCTTGCCAAACCTGGCACGGCTCTCAGGAGGACCAGACAGGATTCCTGCAGAGCCTGTGCGCAGCAGGACTCGATCGGCGTTTGCAGCAAGGCAGTGCAAATGTTCACGGGGTGTTTGCCCCCAGGAATCCAGAGCTGCTCTTACTGCCTGAGCACTGTAAACACCAGCTGAAACACACCAAGTCCATGTTTAGTGAGATGGTTTTATCAGCCACATTCCTGCAAGCAGGAGCCCAGGAACACAAACACACCACAACAAACACGTGAAGAATTTGATAAGGCTGAACTGCATCTCTGAACATCTCTCTCCTGGTTTTTCTCTCTGTGTATTTAAAGTTTTATGGCGGGTCACCGTTGCTCAAGAGGCACTGCAGATGCATTAAAGCCAAATGTATTTGCTCCCAGTAGAGCAAACAGCAAAGCAGGGGCGGATTTGGTGGCTCAGGGACGAGGCAGTGCAAGCTGTGCCCATTCCCACCTCAGTGCATGCCAGAGTGGCACAGGGGAAAGGGGAGAAGGTGGAAGGTGAGATGCTGGGCAGGGAAGAACACTGCAGACCATCAAAGCTGCATCACCACAACCCAGGCAGGACCCAGCCTCATGGAAGTGTCATTCCTGAAGACGTTTCTACGTGTCAGAAGCCAAGTGCACCTCAAGGTGTTGTGTCCAATCCTGCACAGGCCACGGGCAGGAGCCAGAGCTCTCAGTCCTGCACAGATACCTCGGGTCCAGCTGCTGTAGCTGCTCCACCTCCTGTTTTCCTTTCCTTTCGGGGCTGCTAAGGTGCAGTTGTGGGACAGCAGTGGCACTGAGCAGAGGGAGCAGTGTCTGTCCCTGTGTTAGATCCCAGAGGAGGGCTCAGGAGATGCTGGTTTAGCTCCAGGGAGTGGCAGATCCTAGCTCGGGTATTTCTGGTACACACCTTGGCAGGAGGCTCACTCCTGGAAACTGAGAAAAAAAACGTGATCCAGGAACTTGCTTGACGTGTGGAGAGCAGAGGTGTGAAGGGGATTGCTAAGACCTGAACAGTGAATTTTTCAGTTCAGGACTTTTCCAGCCAAAAACTTAGTTTTCTGGAAGATGAGCTGCTGAAGCCAAAATTGTTTCTCAGGGAGATAAAGTTTTCCCCCACTTCTAAAAATAATTTTTCATTTCAATGGTTCAGTTCATTTTTCCCTAAGAAAAAGTTAAAAACGTTAAAAAATAAAAATATTTTCGACTTATCCAATTATCTGCCCTAGCAGGACAGGCTCCAAACAGTCTGTGGTGTCTGTGGGCACTGCACTGGCTGCCTGGGGGACAGGGGAGCAGGGTAAGGGACATGGGGAACAGGGTAGGGGACATGGGGAACAGAGTGAGGGACATGGGGAACAGGGTGAGGGGACAGGGGAACAGGGTAAGGGACATGGGGAACAGGGTGAGGGGACATGGGGAACAGGGTAAGGGGACAGGGGAGCAGGGTAAGGGGACATGGGGGGACATTTTGAGGGTTAGGGGCAGCCTGTCCATCTGTGCTGCTCCATTACTGGCTCAGAAGGGAGGGGTGGGAGGTAGGCAGCATCCAAGGGTGCCATTCCCTTGTGTCCTGTCCCTGTCCCTGTCCCTGCAGAGATCAGAGCTGCAGCCCCCAGGGAGGTCTGACCTCAGTGTCCTCTGCTCCAGCTGAAAAACCCCAGTGCCCTCAGGCACTGCTCGTGTGGCCCCTCAAGGTCCTTCACCACCTTCGTGTCCCTCATTCAGATGCTCTCCTAAAGCTTTAGGTCCTTCTTGGATTGTGGCACCCAAAACTGCCCCAGAATTGAGGTGAGGCCACCCCAGCCCAGAGCAGAGTGGGACAATCCCCTCCCTCCCCTGGCTGGCCATGCTGGCCCTGATGCCCCCAGGACGTGGATGTCCCTCCTGGCTCAGACCCAGCTGGCCACGGAGCAGCACTCCCAGTCCCTTTCCAGCCTCTCCTTCCCCAGCCTGTCCCTACATCCAGCATTGCCCACCCCAGTGCAGCCTGGCATTTGTCTTTGTTAAACTTCACCAGTTTGGCAGAATCAAAAAAAGCCCCACCTTTGCAAGGGGGCAGCAAGTCACAGAACTCACAGAATTACCAGGTTGGAAGAGACTTTCAAGATCATCAAATCCAGCCCAGCCCCAGCACCTCAACTAAACCCTGGCAGCCAGTGCCACATCCAGGCTGTGTTAAACACACCCAGGGCAGCCATTCCAGAACTCTACCACCTTTCTGTAAAACACTTTTTCCTAATATCCAACCTAAATTTCCCTTGGCGCAGCTCGAGGCTGTGTCTCTCAAGTCTGAACCTCATCCATGCTGCACTGCTTCCCAGGCAGAAATCAAGGAGGCTGCTCCCTCCAAACCAGGCATGTCCTCCAGAGGATCTCCAGTGTCTTGGAAGGAAGTACCCATGGTGAACCATGATAGTCCAGCTTGATGAATTTAAAATTTACAGGCAGGGAGAGATGGAACACGACCTGTAGCGTGTATAGCCTTGCAGTTGATGTGTTGGCAGCAGTGTTTGATGGGAGATGTGCTCTGAGGCTCAAAAGTGTGTCTAAGCTTTGTAAATACAATCAGTTCAGCCTAAACGAGGGAACAATGTGGAATGTTTTGAGGCCAAATTTCACTGCAGAAAAAAAAAAAAAAAAACCCACCGCTGAGCCAGCGGTGCTCGAGTGTGTTGTGAAGCCCGTGTCTGTGGGGTCACAGCGTGACCTCCTGGCTCAGACAGAAGGACCCCGGCACACTCACTGCAAATTAAAATGTTGCATATGCTCCGAGTGTAAAAAGAGATTGTGCACAGAGCCTGCAAGAAGCCTTCCTGAAAGACTTTCGCCTCGGCTGGTGGTCTTGCAGCTTCGACACTGGATGTCTGGCTCACGCTCTGTATTTTTGAAAAACATTAATAATCATAATCCATATAAAACTGTCATATTGGTTCAACATGTACGTCACCAAAGCCCTGACTAATTTATCAAAGATTTAGTGTTCGGTTGAACAAAGTCTCATTTTTGTAAGCAGATGCAGTTTGCTGGATTGTCCTGTCATCACCCTCTGTTCCCACTGGAAAGATGCATTGTATCAGCAACTTCAAGAAGTTAAAAAAAAATGTTCATTTTAAAACAGCAATGTAAACACTTATTGAATGTTCCACGCTAGTCGTGAATTAAATGAAGAGTTTAGGGGCTCATGCTGCTTGTGTCAAAGTGGGTGTGCAGCCCTGCAGCCAGCACTGGGTGGATCATCACAGTGGGGACGGGGCATTGCACAGCAGTCACACCGCTGGAGAGGAGACCTCGAGCTGCTCAGGGGAGCTAAAATGCTGAAGCAGACGTGGCAGATGGAATTGCCTGCTCAAGGAGGCAGCCTGGCCTGTCTGGGCTGTTGGCATGGCCAGTGGCAGCATGCCAGGCTTTGGCAGGAATCCTTGGGCTCAGGAGATGAGGAGAGGGCCGCAGTGAGGAGGGTGATGAGGAGCACACAGCAGAAGGGAAGGGCTGGGGGCAAGGGCTGGGGCTGCCCTGTGTTTCTGAGCCCTGGCTGCAGACACAGCCTGTCCCAGTGGTGCACTGGGCACAGCTCTGTGGTCCCTGCAAGGGGATAAAGTGACAAGGGCACCCCAGGGCCTCCCTCCTGGGCAGTGCAGCCACCCCCTGGACACCCCGTGTGAAAGGTGCCAGCAGTGAAACTCAGTGTGAGGCAGGACAGACGGACACAGGGGCAGCTGCTGGGACAGGAAAAGCTGGAGCAGGTGGGGCTGACAGCGAGGGGGATGAGAAAGCAGATGGCAAAATCCCTGCTGGTGCAGGGTGGGGAGAGGGGTGTGAGGGTCCTGGCTCACACAGTGGAGGAGATGGTATCATGTGCAATGCACTGCTCCTACTTCCTTATACAGTAAATTGGTAACTTTTTTTGTATTAAATCAGATTTTATCACTGAATCAATCTTACACTTTTCTATTCTTGCTCTCTACAAATGACCTTTTTTAGCTCTCCTCAGCTCTTTCCTGATGGGACTCATTAGGAGCTGGTGCTGATTCTTAGAGGCATTCACTTTCACTCAGCATCTGGAGATTTTTCA
Organism: Vidua chalybeata; assembly: GCF_026979565.1. NCBI lineage: Eukaryota > Metazoa > Chordata > Aves > Passeriformes > Viduidae > Vidua > Vidua chalybeata. The sequence continues at coordinate 1,688,542 of NC_071548.1, forward strand.
GACAATGCTGTTGAAATGGTCCCTGCAGCTTTCCTCTGATGTGCTCAGTATCACAGCCCCTCCTGGGCCATCTGCCTGCATCCCACAAACATGTTTGGTGTCAGCTGAATCCTTTCCACCCATCTTTCTGGTGAGATGAGGGTGTCACCTGCCCAAAGATCTGCAGAAGCACAACCTGAATTTGCAGAACTTTTAAGAGTTTTTGTGATGTATTTTGACCACAAACCCCACATAAACCTTGGCGTAGAACAATGTGGTAAAAAAAACCAACTCCTCTGTCCTTCAAAAACTCTCAACATTTTGTGCCTAATGTGGTTGAATTCTTCATAAAGCCTTTAGCTCTGGTGGGTGCTAATCATAAGTTTGATGTCAGAGAATAGGTTTTGCACATGTATTTTACTTTCCAGGGTGTTTGTACACTTCCTGGTGTAAAAGCTGACTGATGTTTGCTCTTTTCATTTGCTGGCTGTGTCACATAATTAGCAGCCTCCCCTGGGTTGTGTGGAATTATTCCTGTCATTTATTCCAGTTTTCTCAGCACACCAGAGTCGTGTAAAGGAAGACTGGATCTCTAACAGTTCAAGAGCTCTCTCGTGTGTTTTGAAGACAAACTTTCTGCAAATATTCTGCGCCCATGGGTGGAAATTCCTCCAAAAAAGTAGCCATGTGTCCAGCAGACAAGGAGAATCAAGCGGGCAATAGGGAATCCTACGGTTTTCCTGTGCAAACTGTCAGTAATTAGTTGTTTGTGGCCTGATCACTTCACAAATGCCAGCCTTCTTTCATTCTGTTTCCCAGGCTGCTTTGGCCATTTGTCCTTACCTGTTCCTCTTCTCTTCCAGAGCTCATTTGGCGCCCGCTCCTCTCCCTGAGCACCCAAAGTGGAGCAGCCAGAATCGGGCCCGGCCCCTCCAGGCACGGTGATGAATGGTGTGATCAAACAGGACCACAAAACTGCACCGGCTGGCAATGAGGAGGAAAAGGCACCCAAGGAAAAACCTGCCGGTGACGTGAGGGATGGCACCAAGCTCCAGCCGCCGCCCTTCGCCGAGCGCAAGAACGGTGAGTTCCTCACCTGGTGGTGGCAAGAATGAGCGTGGAGATGGGATCCCTGCTGGGCTGGCATCTCTTACAACGCGCTGGGGTTTTGGTTCACTGCTGGTTTTACGTGTGCTGCTTTCCAGGGTGTTTGCCACGGGACGTTTTGCCATCAGATGGCAACGGATTGAAGATTTAATGGCAGTGGGGCCTGATGGCAGCATTTCTGGGACAGACTTAAATGCCGTTGTCACCTTTGAGGCGTGTTCTTTGTGATCCAAGTGTTTGGTGTGATTTTGGCTGAAATGTGGGATTTCAAGCTCTTAGGAAGAGACCGGTGTTCTGATCACACCAATGGAATTTTTGGGGAATTAGGGTGATGTGGAGGAGAAATGGGAGGAGTATTTGGTTTGCAAAGGCTCCGATAGACTGCTCTGCTCTCACCAAGTACTTGGTGCTCCAGAAAACCTGCTCTTCACCAAAATTCCTTCAGATTCGTGTAACAGAGAGCAGAATTTGGCCCAGGGCTCTGCAAGGGTCATTTGTGGGGTCATGGGTCCAGCAGCTACTCTTGCTGGCGGATCCTGCTCTGAGTTTCAGTGGAGATCTGTTGGTAGAAAGCTGATGGACAGAAAAACCCCACAACTGAGCCTGTGCAAAGCATGCTTAGCCTGAGGAGTTGTTTGCCATTTCTTTCAGGCAACTGTATAATATATGAAATGAAGAAAATTCCTTTTGTGCACTCTAAGGCTTTCAACATTAAGTCCTCAAAACATCATGCAGTGTGAAAGTGCAGCCCAAAGGCACTATTTTTGCTTTGTGTCTTTGATTGTTTGCATTATTGTACGGAACCCAATTTTTCTCAATCGCTATAAATCAGAAATAATCCAAATGATGTCATCATGGCAATGTACTGGTGTCAGGCTGGAGTAAAACACAGAGAGTTAGATCAGTCCCACCAGAAGACTCCTCTTTGCTACAGCCCCAGATATCAAAGTGTACCTAAGATAATGCAGTAACAACTTGTAAAGAGACGAACTGTTCAGTGACGTAAAAGAAAATCGTATTTTCTCTGTAGCTTTTACACCTTTATTTTTTGTTCACGTTTTCCACGTTTTTGTTATGGGAAGGAAAAGAAAGAAACATCTCCAGGTGCTGACCTGCAGATGTGCAGGTAAGCCCTGCAGCAGTGCCAGCACCAGCCTGGCAGCTGGCCCCATGTACAGGGTTGGTGGCCCACCGGGACATGGCTCCACCCCTGCAGCCCCTCCACACTGGGCTGCTTGCCCTGTCTAAGTGAGAAGAGCCCCCCACAGTCTGGGCACCCCTCCAGGCCTTTGCTCTGCTCCGTTTCCCTTCCTTTAGCACGTTCAGCCAGCACAGGGGCTCGGCTCTTCCTGCCGTCCCCATGTGGGAGCAGCCGGCTCCCTTCATCTCACATCATCTCGGGAGCTGGCACGCCTGCCAAGTGTCACACACGTCATGTGGCACCCGGGCCTGCCTTTGATGTCACATTCCGTGGTGTGACAGCTCCCGCAGGGCTGGTGGAGCAGCCTGATGAGCTGGGGATGAAGAGGGAAGGGGACATCCCACAGCCCCCCAGGCTGCCCTCCACAGAGCCCTAAAGCAGGTTTGTCCCTGCCAAGGACAGAGCCTCCCAGTCCCCCTCAGTGCCACTTGTGGGGGTGTCACGACAAGGACCTTCCACCCATCCCTTGGTGGGGGGTCAGTAGCTGGGAGTGACTTGGGGAAAAAAACCAAGGCATCAGTGTCTCCTCATAGCCCACCCTGATGAGGGTCACCCCCACGGGTGCGTTCAGCACTCCCACCTTCATCCCACACACAGAGGGGACAGCAGGGACCCCCCAGCCACCATGATGCCGCTGGAGGACACAATGCCTGGGAATGAGATGGGTGAAATGGAAGAAGCTTCCATCTGTTGTCTTTAGGAATCTTCTACAGGGCATGTAAGGAGAAGCAAGTGCAAGGTGTGTCACCCCCCACTCCTCCTCCTGCCCTGTTGCATCCCATCTCTCAGGGGTTTAGGTGTGCACACCTCAACCAGGCAGGATCTTCCCTTTGGTGGCCAAGAAGGCCAATGGCTCCTGGCCTGGATCAGGAATGGTGTGGCCAGCAGGAGCAGGGAGCTCACTCTCCCCTGTGCTCAGCACTGGTGAGGGCACACCTCGAGGCTGTGCCCAGCTCTGGCCCCTCAGTTTGGGAAGGACGTTGAGATGCTCGAGCGCGTCCAGAGGAGGCAACGAGGCTGGAGAGGGGCTGGGAACACAAACCCTGTGAGGAACGTTTGGAGGAGCTGGGGTTGTTCAGCCTGGAGAAGAGGAGGCTCAGAGGTGACCTCGTTGCTCTCCACAACTCCCTGAAGGAGGCTGCAGACAGGTGGGGTCGGTCTCTTCCACCGGGCAGCGCTGACAGAACCAGAGGACACAGCCTCGAGCTACATCAGGGGAGGTACAGGTTGGATATTAGGAAAAATTCTTCACCAAAATAATAAAGTACTGGAATTGTCTTCCCAGGGAGGTGGTGGAATCACCATCTCTGGATGTGTTTAAAAAAAGACTGGACGTGGCACTCGGTGCTACAGTCTGGTTGACGTGTTGGGGCATGGGTTGGACTTGATGATCTTAGAGGTCTCTTCCAACCTCATTATTCTGTGATTCTGTGATTTGTTCCCTGCTCCTTCCACCCGTGGGCTGGTGCTCTGTGCTGGCCCAGTGGGCATCAGACAGACACCCATGTGTCAAGGGCACAGCTCCTCAGTGAGGACCAGCTCCTGCCCAAGCCTGAACTTTCAAACCGCCGTCTTTATTTGACTTAACTTTGATTTAATAAAAACAGTCTAGCCAGAATATTTTTAAATAGGAAAATAGTCTTTTTAACTCTAGTATTATTCAAAAATGGCAGAGGGGATTTCATTTAAATTTGTAAAAATAAATCACCTTTGAGCAAGCAGAAAGCCCATTTGGCAGGGCCTACAAAATCCCAGGATCTGCGTGCATGAGTCCTGGAAAATGGGGATTGTTCCCTCTACAACAAGCAGGAATTCTGACCTCTGCCAGCCCAGTGTACCCCCAGGCCCAGGGGTAATTTCATCAGCTGGTAGCAGCTTTCATCCCGTCCCAGCTCACCCCAGCTAACCCCACTCCATCCCATCTCACCCCATCCCATACCTTTGTGCTGCACACCTGATCTTTACCTGGGTAAGCTGTGTCATGGGAGCAGAAATAGAACATTTCTCTTGCCTTGCATCAGGACTGTCTCTACCTTGTCTTTACCATCATTCCCTGATGATGATTTCCCTGCACAGTGGGAAGGCAGTGAGGGTGCAAGCTTTGGCCACATGTCCCTCCCTGTGCCAGTGTGGCCAGATGGATTTCAGAACTGATTTTGTGATAACATTTGCAGTCACAAGGAAAGGGGCCAGAGGACACCCAGGGGCTCTGTAAAGCAGCTCCTCCAGAAGTGTCTTGGTGGGTGTGCTCAAAGGGAAGAGTGAGGTGTCCTTTGGTACAGCCCAGAGACAGCAAATTCCTTTCTTCCCTGTCCTGGGACTCTGAGACTGAGATGGATTTCACTCACGGGACTATGGAAGTGAGAGACATCCTGTCTGACCTGATGAGGTTTCTCTGCCTCAGAAACTGCTCAGTATGAGCTCAGCCCACTCTGGAGGGCTCCACTTCTCTACAGTGATTATCAGAGTTTAAATGCCTAGCTCTGACCCTGGCAACCTTTAAAGAAGAGATGGATTTCACCCATGGGCCTCCACCTGTGTGCCTCCGAGTGTGGGTGTCAGCTCTGGCTGCAGGTGAGGGCTCTGGTTCCCAGGCACGGGCTGCCTGCTGCAGGTGGGAGACATGAAGGGCTCCCCTGTGCCTGCACCACTCCAGTAGTGGGTTTGCAAACTGCTCATCACGTTTCCACACGGGTTTCCCATTGCTGATTTTGGAGAATGATGTAGTTGAACTCTTCAGTTTATTTGTGTAGTGAAACAGACCTTCTGACCACCAGCCCCTTTAGCCCACTGCAACAAAGGGGAGGATTTTCCAGTGCCCATCTGGTTTGTGTTTAATGTAATGTGCAGAAAGGTTGCACATTTTCAGGGCCTGTGTTCATAAGTAGTAGATTGTACAACAGTTTATTACACAAATGGAGCTTTATATTGCTGGGCTTTGTTGAGCTGCCAGTTGGGATAAAAAAAAAACCTAACGTGCTTCGTAGACCCTATCAAGGAAAATTAGAAAGCATTAAATTCTGCTCAGACTATCCATCACTGGTGAGCTGGTAATCAAATCCAGAGAGGCTGGTGGGAGGTCAAGACTTTCTTGTTCTTGGTGTTTCTGAATCAATAACTACTCTGAAAGACACGTAAGTGAAACCAAAAGAAGAGAGAGAGAGATGTGTGACCTAGAAGTCAACACAAGATCACAGTGCAGAGGCCAGAAGAGACCAGATACCTCGAGGTTTTGAGGAGAAAACCCCACAGTCTCAACTCAGTTCTTGTGGTGAGCATGTGTTTTAGTTTAATTCTATATTGGAATGGTTATTAAATTACTATCTAGTCCCAGGCAAAATCTAGCCCTTGTTCCACACAGCCAGGTAAGAGGTGTATCTACAGGAAGATTTTTCAAATTGGCTTTGGATCCAAATCAAATAAATATTGCAAACCCTGTATTGAACCCAGGTGATATCTAATCCACAGTGAAACATCAGCCTGCAGCCTCGGACTGCACAGCCCAGCTTTAATGCCACTTAAATCAGAATGTAAGAACTGAAGGAATTCCAGGAATCCAATGATATAAACTGTATTTTTAGAGCCGTGAGTGACTTGTGAGAGTGAAAGAGTGCAGTGACTAAAGATAGCCCAAGCAAGGTTTTCCATGATTTATCACAGGAACGCTCACAGTAAGTTAAAGTCACCGAATGTTGTGATAGCAGCACCTACATGCTGGCATGTTTTCAAGACAAGTCATTCATAACATATTTGTCACAGAGGAAAATTTCCATAACAGAGCTCTGAGTTGTGTCTCACTTGCACAAGCACCACACACATCACTTTCCTATTAAGACACTGAGAGGTCTATTTGTTTCCAAGGATCTATTTTTTTTTTTTCCTTTTAGCCAGCTGGAGGGAAGAACCCCACTTGCCTGCATGCCTCAAAGCTCTCCCAAGCTTTCAGTCTGGCTGAGCAATCAAAGCAGTGGTGGCAGAGGACAAAGACTCTCCCTTGGGCTCAGTTGTGGCCCCACTCCATTCCCTGTTGGCCATCTGGAGTTTAGTTATCACTTAACAGGAATTCATTGTCTGACCCATCATTCTTCCTCGGGGGTCCGTGCTCCTTTGTGCACCAAGGGGTTGGGTAGGACCTTTCTTTGCTGGGCAAAATGTCTACAGGGGTTATTTTAAGGATGAAGTCATGGCAAACATTTCCTGACACCTCATGATCGGCGCTGCTCTTGGCTCCTGGCCCTTGCTAGCTGCAGTTTGCAGGATAAAGGAACTGCCTTGTCAAGGGGGGGCTACACTGCAGAACTGTTTTCTCCCAGTTTCTGACACCCTGGGATGCGTTCAGACAGAAATGGCAGAGAACCTGCAGAGATCTCCTCTCATGGACAGATTGGTCTTTGCCTCCTGCAGCCACCTCCTGAGGAGCCTGACAGTCACCTGAAATCTTGTTTTCATGGAGTCACAGAATGCTTTGGGTTGGGAGAGACCTTAAAGCTCATCCAGTTCCACCCCCTGCCATGGCAGGGACACCTGCCACTATCCCAGGGTGCTCTGTCCAACCCGACCTTGGACACTGCCAGGGATGGAGCAGCCACAGCTGCTCTGGGCACCCTGTGCCAGGGCCTGCCCACCCTCACAGGGAGGAATTTTCTCATGTGTCAAGTCCCAAGTTCAGCTGCCAGCACAGAAGCCCACTGGCTGTGTGGGGCCCTGCCCACGCTCCCAGGCAGGGTCACATTCTCTGCTGGATGGGGACATCACCTGCAGGGTGAGGAGGGTGGCTGGGATACTGAGTCAGGTCCTCTCTCCCCATCCCTTGACTAGTTCTGCTCACTCCCCTGGTGTCCCTGCCCAGCTGCTGGGTCTCTACTCAAACCCAAGGCTGTGCCCATCTCTGTGTAATCACCTCCCATGGAGGGACATGTGTGAGTCACTCCCATTTCTTTTTCAGGTACGTTTGAGATGCTTCTAAAACTAATTTCCATCTCATTATGAGTCTAAGCTGCTATTTAGTGTCTTCCTTCAGAAATCAGATAGAGACAGGGATAATTGTTTGTCATGATCCTTCTTGTTCCATCTCCACGTGCTTTCAAGCAGGTCCTACAGCACTTCCACGAGTGACCCCATCCTGCTGCCTCCTGCAGCCTGGGCAGGGCAGAATGAGCAGCACAGAGGTACCATTGTCTGCTGTGAGTTTGTTCTTGGGCTGGGGCTGAGCCCCACTGCTCCAGAGCATTGCTCAGCACCCAGCAGGACTGAACCCCCAGGCTGGCTCTCCTCACCTCACTGCCCTTCCAGCCTTAGCACTCCATAGCCAGGCTCTGCCTGTTGTCCTTCCCTTGTAACCATGCCTGTGGTTAAACAGAGAGTGTCAGTGATTATAGAATTTCCTCTCCCTGCTGCACTGGGGAAAGAGCTCTGTGCACGCTTTGAGTTTTTATTTCATCTTGTTTATATTTGTGGTTATTTCTGTGTTGCTTCAATGATTCTTGAGGCCCTTGCTCAGAGCACCTGCAGTCAGGTTGTGCTCAGCATCCCCCTCTCTTTTGCAGCTGATTTTGAGAGGTAGCTAGTGAAGGGTAAGGTTCAGTCCAGGACACAGTCCTTAATTCATGACTGAGCCTGATGAACGGCATGTGAATGATAGCTGGACACGTGAAACTTGGGGCTGAAACTGTGATCTGTGGTGTGAAACCTGATAGCCCTGAAATGATAAAACATCCTCTTGCAAGAATAACACCGTGTTACCTCCATGGGCATTTAACCTGCGGGGCTTGGGAGCACGTTAGGCTCGATGGCACCAAAAAATCAGGAGGATTCTGGAAAGAAATTATTTCTGGAGGCTAAGGGGGTTATCCACCACATCACAGTGAGGAAGCATGCATGTATACAAGCAGAGATTCCAACAGGGAAAGACACCTATTGCAGGAACTCCCTAGGTAAGATAGCCTCATTGAAAAATGGACTAAGAAATGCAGCTTTAATAGTTCTTCAGGGTAATTTGTCTCTTAGGCCAGCTTATCTGGGGACTTTTTGCAATCTCCAGCACATCAAGTCTTTCAGGAGGGACGCACTTGTTCCTTCAAAAGATTCTTTCTTATATAAAAGAAAACCACACCTTTATGCAGAAACATCTAGGAAAGCTTCCCTGGCCCGTGGTTCATGCTCAGCTGCCTCAGTGCTCTCAGGTGCTGAGCAGCAAGCCCAGAGAGGTCACAGAAAGCTGTCTCAGAAGACACAAAGTACTGGAGGTTTCATTGCAACCCAATGGCAAGGCAGCCTTGCTCCACACCAGCAGGTTACACCCAGTGCCTCCCTGCTGACACTGATAGCCTTGAAACCTCTGCTCTGGTAGCGTTAGGAAGAGGGGAAGAGGTGATGATTTGACACAGCGTTTAGCTGGGTATCTCCAAGCTGTAAAGATTGGGAACACTGAAGAGATGATCATAAATGGAGCCTCCTGTTCCCGAACAGAACGAATCTATGAGCAGACTGGAACACAAGATGTTTCCAGTTAGTGCACCATCTGTGTTAGATCTGCCCATTCACAAAGAGGAAACATATTTTCACTCTGAATGACTTTTTGAATTAGGAGACGAGGAGGAAAGCGAGTACGTAAGATGTGTGTGCGTGTCTGCGTGCGCAAACGTTTGTGGGCTCAGCCCCGAGCTGCCCCTGCCCTGCACCCCTGGCAGAGCAACCACGTGGCACCACACGAATCCTCAAGACATTCCCCAAGCTCTTCTTTTAACTAACTTCATGGGAATTGTCACCAGTGCCTGGGGAGCGCCTCTGCTGTGGGGTGGGAGAGTGGACTCGGACCGGGGGCTCCCCACGTGGGCCAGGGGCAGGTTCTGGGTGTGAGGCTTGCTCGGGCAGCTGGGAGGGTGTCAGAGCCCAGCACATCCCTCTGGCTGCCCTGGCTGGCTCCAGACCCTGGCAGGGGGCTCGGAGATCTTGGCACAAAGTCAAAAACACCTGTGGCTTCCATTTTAGCCCGTGGGAAAAACTGCCAACTTTGTGTGAGGAATTACAAGCCACAAGGGTTTGAGTAGTGCAATAGGGGAATTGACACAGGGTGGAAAAGTAGAATTTTGGGGCTTTTTAGAATGTAATTCAGGGGCACAAGATGGAGGAATCTGGGTGTGTCCTAGCCTTTTTCTCCTTCTTCTTGCCCTCCAGGTCCTGCTGTGATGGTGACACTTTTCTATTGGTTGAAGGCAGAGATTTGCTGTCTAACACAGGTGGTGGGCATTGGCACAGATCTGTAAATATGCAACACGTAATTTTGAGTTTATAATGTGGGAGTTGCCCAAGGCTGAGCAGAGACTGCCATGGCTTCTGTACTAGGCAGACCTCGGCAGGTCAGAGAGAGAAAGTTTTAGATAAGAAAAATTAAACAACCTTGAAAACGCGACTTCACACATTCCAGACCTCTTCTTTGGCTGCCGGGCTAGGGGAACAAGGACTTTTACAAATTGGGGCCATTCCAAGCAGTTAAACCCCGACAGGAGGGCACTGCCACAGGTTCCAGGCTCCTTGTGGAGCCCTGTCCACCCTCCATGGTGAGCCAGGAACTGGGGAATTGTGTCTGGCCTCTGCCTTGCTGCAGAGGGAATGGAGCAGTGGTTCATGCGCCCTTCCACCACGGTGTTGGACTCGCTGGCAAAGCCCAGAGAAGTTTCAGCAGTCAGGGCAGGATCCTGAGTGCTCTGGGGCTGGGAGGAGACAGTGCAGGACCCCACGATCCATTCCACTGCTTGGTCCACACTTGTGTGCTGACAGTGCAGCCAGAGCCACTGACCTCATGGGGAGAGAGGGAGAACCAGAGAGGTGAGCCTGCACCCAGGGCTGACCAGCAGCCAGGCAGAGCTCTGTCTTGGCTAACCAGCAGCTAACCAGGGCTAACCAGCAGCTAACCAGCAGCCAGGAGACCTGCTGGTCATGTGGAGCTGGTTCCTCTCTTCCTGTGACATTCCTGCCCTCCCTCGTGTGCCCAGCTGCTCTGTTGGTGGCAAAATCTCCCCAAGGAGAGACAGGCTGCAGCCCTTGCACTCTGTTCCCATGTTTGTTGTACATCCTGCTTTCTCAGGGCTGGTTCTGGGCAGGCTCACTGGGGTGGCACGTCCAGGAATCCATTTCCTGCTGGATTACCTTCTGGTGACATCTGGCACAACGTGTCTGCACAGATGTTTACTGCTGTGGCTGCTTCCCAGTGCTTTGCTGGGGTGCTGTGTGGAGAAGAGCTCCGTGCATGAGAGAAGCTGCATCATACTGGGGTTCTGCAAACCAGCTCATATATTTTAAAACGAGAAGAGAAGAAATTCACAGCTGTGCTTTTATTAAATGTGCATTTAGGGCCAAATTGGGCCTGTTTCTGGCGTGAAACTCTGCAGGGAGAGGGCTGTTCCTTCAGAGGCTGCTGAGCAGCAGCAAAATCTCTCCAGAGCTACTGCTGCAACCCTGGCTCTGCACACCCCTTATTTTCCCTGCATTTCATCTCCTAGAAGATACAGGAAACCTCTCCTGCCTCATCCTCATTCCCCCATTAAGTCCTACTGCCCAGGGACAGGCAATGCTGGAGGCTGAGAAGTGGGGACACAAGAGATCCACATGGCTACAGCTTCCCTGGCCTTTTCCAGACCCTTGGGGCTGAGCCTGTGCTTTCCTTCCTACACTGCTGAGGCTCGTGCCCCACAAACCCTTCTGCCCCAGCTGGGAGCTCCAGGGAGGGGCTCAGCTCGCTGTGCCCCTCACCCATCATGCCAGCTGGAGAGCTCCTGGGCTTTCCAGGTGGGCACACACTCGGGAGGATGTTAATGGAAAACAGGAGGATAACTGAGACCAAAACTGCTCCCCTGGATGTGTCCTAAGCCCCAGCAGACAGGGCAGGACACAGGAGCTGGCTGAGCCTTGCACAGGGTGGTGATTCCTGTCTGGTGTGAACAATAGCCAAACACTTCATCTCGTGCCTAACCTCCATCACGGCCATGGCTGCAATTCCACACGGACCAGGCAGCCCCAGCACCTCTGAACACAAAGCCAGGCTCTCCCATCTTCTCTCTGTCCATCTTTCTGATGCTGCAGGGCTGGCTGGGAGCTTCCAAGCACTTGTTAAACCTTCTGGAGGTTCAGCAGCACCTACAGAGCTGCAGGGCTGACGGCTTCAGGGCTACAGCACACACTGCTGTGAGCAGTGAACGTTAAACACTGATCAGCTCAGGACACTGAGTTTTGCTTTGTTCCTTTTATGGGTGCTTCTCCCAGAAGCACAGCCCCAGGGGTGCTGCTCTGGGCAGCATGCAGCACAATAGACATTGTCCTTGGTGGCACAGGGTTTGGGCAAGGATGGCTGAACTGGCCAGGATGCGACAGAAATGTGACACAAACCCTGAGCAGCACTGCTGAGACCAAAGCACAGCTCCCAGCTGCCCAGGGCAGGGAAAGAGGAGAAGAAAAAGAAGGGCTGGGACATAAAGACCCTGTTAATTATGAAGTGGCATCAGGAGGGCTGTGCACACCGAGCAGGGGACCTCTGTGTTTGTGAGAGGGCGAGGAGCTCCTGGAGGAGCACAGAGCAGGGCTGGAACAGGCTCTGGGCTGCTCCCAACCAGAGGAGCTCTGCCCCAGCAGCTGGAGCTGGGCTGCCAGCGCTCCTGTCGCCTGCAGCTACGAGCAGCCATGGTTTGCTGCACAGTGACAGGCATGGAGACCAAGGTGGGGGTGGATTTGTCACAGTATTGGTGTCCAAATCGCTCACAGGAGAGACTAACGTGAAGCCAACAGGGGAAGCACTGCACGTTCTGTACTCAGGACTGCATCTGCAAACCACCAGAGCCGTGCTCAGGAGGAGGATGGTTGCTAGGAACGATGTGAGGAGCAGGAGAGGAATTGTAACATCAACATAAACAGGACAGGTCCCTTCCTGATGGATGCACGTAGTCCGTAAACATCATTGTCGCGCCAGAGATCTCGCCAGGGATTCTTGAAGATGCTTCCAAGCATGCTGCAGTCTCCTCCTTGGGGTTCTTGGGGTTTCAGAATTATGACCATCTGTTTGCAATTGAGGCCATTTGGAAGCAGAAGAGCGAGCTGCCAAGAGACTCTTTTTGAGCAAGGAGTGCCTTCAGTCTCACCAAGAAGTTCCCTCCAGCAGGTATCAGAATCACAGAGCCACAGAAAGGTTTGGGATGGAAGAGACCTTAAACTCATCTCGTTCCAACCCCTTGCCACGGGCAGGGACACCTTCCACTATCCCACATTGCTGCCAGCCCCATCCAATCTGAGCCTGAACTGTCCAAGGATCCAGGGGCAGCCACAGCTGCTCTGGGCACCCTGTGCCAGGGCCTCCCCACCCTCCCAGGGAACAATTTCTTCCCAGTATCCCATCTATTCCTGCCCTCTGGCAGTGGGAAGCCATTCCCCCTTATCCTGGCACCCCATGCCCTTGTCCAAAGTTCCTCTTCAGCTCTCCTGGATCTTCTTTACACCCTGGAAGGGGCTCTGAGGTTTCCCTGGAGCCTTCTCCTCTCCAGGTGAGCACCCCAGCCTGGCTCCAGAGCAGAGGGGCTCCAGCTCTCAGAGCATCTCCACAGCCTCCTCTGGACTTGTATGGCTCGGGAAGGAGCTCTGCATCATCCCAATAGGGATGAGGCAATAAATGTCAATTAGAATGTCTGTGATGGGAGTGACACCAGAATTTTTCACATTCAAGCCCAGCCCTGCAAACATCTCCTGTCTGCTGTCCTGGCAGCCACCTCTCAAAAGAAGAACTTCCAAGAGCGAGCTTACAGAATTTGCAACTGCAGCCCAGCTAACTGAAGCCTTGGCAGCTTAATGGAATTCTTACTTTGCATGAAGCTGGCCACGAGGCTCTGTGGGCATGGTTCAGGTCAGCTCAGCTTCCTAGAGCCCCTGCTGTGTGTTGGGAAGGGATAAGGGCTGGGCATCACCTTGGAAGTGCCACCCTGGTGAGCTCTGCACTCCAAGGAAAGGAGGGAAACACAGGCTCTTTCCAGCAGGGAAGGAGATCAGAAGGCAGCAGTGATGCTGAGAAGATGGGAAATTTTGCCATCCCTGGGATGCTTCCACTGAAGCCACAGAGGGGATGGCACAGAATCTGCCATGTGTGTGGTTTGTCCAAGCGTGGGCTGCGTCCCACAGATTGTGCAGCCTCTGCACTCAGAGGGGATGACCAGCAGTGGAGCTGTACACCCAAAAATCCCCCGAGGGAGGCTCTCTTCCTTAGCACTGCACCAGGGCGTGAAGCTGGCTTTAAATGTCAACCTGCCTTAAAAGCCCCAGGCATTCCCTGACATGTGTGGTGTGAACCTGTTCGCTCAGTAGAGATTTGCTCCACTGAAAACGAGCCTGAAAGTTGATAAGAGCCCCTGGTTAGGCCTGAAATAGCCCTTTGCAATGTGGGACTGGCTGGAGGAGGTATCAGATGAAGAGCAACAGTCACAGCACAGCAGAAAGGAGGCTGAGGTCATGCCTGCTCTTCGGTCCAGCCACAGGTGCACTGGCTGCTCAGAGGTGTTGCTGTGCTCGTGCTGTGCGTCACCCACAGCTCCCACCGAGCTCTGCTGCTCCCTCTTGCCCAGATGGAACACCAGGGGAAAATACAGAAAGAGTAGAGAGACACTGGAGGGGCAGCTGCACTGGGAAAGGTGCAGCGGTGCTGTCTGGAAAGGAAGGAAGCAGGATTCCCACCTCAAGCAGCTGCAGAGAAAGGCCAGAGGGTTTTGTTCACTTACCTGGCTGAAGTGCAGAGTTCCTGGCGTGCACGTGATTCGTTCCAATGCCCCAAAGAGGGAGGAGGGGCTGCGTTTTATTTTCAACCTCCGCTGGTACTGTGCGTGGGAAACGCTGCTGGCACTGGGATTTCGTTCTGTTGGGGTTTTGCTCTGTGCTGCAGATAAGGCTCCTCTTTCCTTGGTCACTTTGTAGGAATGGAAAACATGCCCGGGCCTTCAAGCACACTTTGAAGTCAATCAAAACTGTCTTAAAGTGTATTTCTCTGCTATAGAACATAAAAATATTATCCTTCTGGCATGCCTCCATGAGAATATTAAAAATAGCTTACTGAGTTACTCTGTGAAAATTGCTAATATAACAAGACTTTTGTGTCTTATTTCATTAATGAAGGAACTCTAATGCTGGGCTTGAATGTGATACTGCTGTAAATCAATAAAGAACATTTTTGGAAAAACACAATCCTATTATTCCGAGATATTTTTGTAGGGTGAAGTTAGAAAGAAACACTTCTTGCCATGACTTTTGTCCAACCCAATAAGCCGTTTGCATCTGAAAACTTTAGTGCTAGCTAAATAAAAGCGTGTTCTGTGCATGGGATGGCATTCGCCTTCCAGCTTTGTTTTACTGCTCTTTGTCCAGAACGGGGGGGGGAGAATCTGTTTGGCAGAGAAAGGCTTGGAGCTAAATTTTGTACTGACCCCTCACAGCAGAAACCCGTGGCTTGCTTAGGCAAGAGTCAGAGCAGGACAGGGCTCCTGGCTTTTCCTCAACAGCACCCAGGAGGCAGCGAGGCTGAGCTGTGGCCTGACTGGGAGGCTCGGGACTCTGTCCCGATTCCAGCTGCAATTATTTGTTAACAACCCCCTGGGGCTGTGGCCATCCCGGGTGGAAGAACCCAGGGATGCTCCTGGCTGGGTCAGAGCTGAGGCTCCTCCAGCTCCTCCCCTGATCTCCAGCACCGGGAGCCAAAAGAACGTGGAAAAGCAGGGTAATCATACAGTAGCAATTCTCCCACCCAGCTGCTGGTCTTCCCTTCAACAAGAGAAAGGTTTTAGATTTAATGGCCTCGACGGGTATTTCTTACATGGATTTGTCTAATTGCCTTTTGAACTCGTGCTAAAGAGGTGATTTGCTGCTTCCTCAGTGGCCTCCCTAGGGGTGTAAATCACAGCTCTGCTTCAAGAACCAGAGGAGCAGGCAGCATTCCTCCCTCCCACAGCACCACTGCTGCCTTTGGCAAGCAGAGACCCCTCTCATTTTCTGTTGTTCACAAAGGCTGCAGTGATGGGCAGCGATTTGGGGCTGGAGATGGGGTTCTCGGTGTGCCTGGGTTCCTGAGGTGCCTCTGGGTTGTCCCTGCCAGGGTTTCACAGTCCCTTGCCTTTAAGCATCCACACAGGGTGAGGAATGGCTGATGCAGCAGGAGCGCAGATGGGCTGAGGGAAAAGGCTCCTCTAAGCCAAGGAACAGAGTTCAGCTGCTGAAATGGAGCATGGCTCGGGGAGCAAATGACACAAACCACCAGAGTGTGTCATGAGCCTGGAACTAAGCATTACACACCCCTCCAAATCCACACAGCCACGTGGCATGCTGAGCACATCTGGGGGAAACCTCTGCTGCCCAAAACCAAGATCACCTTTCCCTCCCTCACTCCTGACAGAAATTTGCCCACCCTGTTCTTAAAAGCCTTCTTTGGCTGGAGAAGATCCCAACTCTTGCCCAAGCCATTTTCCTGAATGTGCTGGAAAATGGCTTGGGCAAGAAGCTCCTCCCTGAAGTGCACATCCCTGAAGTGCACATCCATAACTCCTTCTCAGTATGGATAGAAAGAACAAAACATTCTGTTTCTTTCCATGGTAGTCTTCCTTACATTTAAAACCTGATCAAGGTTCCCCTCAGACAATTTTTCATTAGACTGTCCCTCAGTCTTTATGCCTGCCCTTGAGTGCCTGATTTTCTAGACTTCTGGTGTCACTTTCTGTGCTCTGGGCTCTCTTCTGGTGCCTCTCACCTTCCTCAGCATGGCCAGGAGCAGTCAGCAATGCTGAGCAGAGCAGAGCAGAGCAGGGCCCGTGCTGCACTGAGCAGGCAGGTGAAGGGATGTGGTTTGCAGCCAGCCCTGCTCAGCCCCTGCTCCCCCTTCTCACCCTCACCATCACCAATGGTCCTGAGCTGGCTCGTGGTGCTGCTCTGTGTCACGGAGCAGCTGCAGAACATTCTGCTCTCTACTCTGTGTATGTGCAATGCCTGTCTAATTCTCACTGGGTTTGTTTCTGTAACTGTCCTCACATCATCACTTCTTTTTAAAACTATTATCTCGCTCTGACGCTGCTCTGCTGCATGCATGCGCCCTCTTCCAACTTCACCTCCTAGTAAATAAAGTGATTTTCTACTCCATTTTGTAGAGGGAACATAGAAGACAAAGGAACACAGTGACCCACTGGGAGCTTCTCTCTGAGTGTGCTTTGCTAAGTGTTTCACACCACCTTGGGCAATACACACCACATTTGCCCAAAAATCTTTAGACAATGTCATGTCAGGAGGTGTCAACAGCCTCGTTAAACACAAGATAGATGACATGTACAGCTTATTCCCTTTCCACAAGTGTCACAGAAGGATTAGATTTGACACATGCATAATGGCTGGGTTTTATTTCTTTTCCCTGATTTGTTTCAGTATTTGTTTGTTGGCTCCATTTGTTGTCCCAGTACTTTTCTGGAAATGGAAGTTAAAGTAGATGCTCCATAATTTCCCTTTTTCCAAACCAGATATTCTGTTTACCATTGTTGAAAGCCATAAGGAGTGTTACATCTCTACGCCTGCCTTGTGTCTCTAAAAATCTGTTTAAGCTGCCAGTACCTCCTAGAATTCTCCAGCAGATGCATATCTGCCAGTTATTGCATAGAAGGCAATTCTATGGCATAGAATTCTGTTAATTTGTACCTTGGCTGATTTTTCCAAGGCTTGCTCCCTTCTGGCTGGCCTGGTGGGCACATGCCAGCTGCTCAGGGACACGTCCTGCACAAAGGGGTGTCATCCTGAAATGAAACACACCCATGGGACACAGAGCTCTGGGGGATGCTGTGCCCACCATTAAACCACATCCACACAGCTTTTAAATCCCTCCAGGGACAGCAACTCCGCCGCTGCCCTGGGCAGCCTGTTCCAATGCTTTACAACCCTGTCAGTGAAGAAATATTCCCTAATTCCCAATTTAAAGCTCCCCTGACGCCACTTGGGACAATTCCTGTCATCCTGGCCCTGTTCCCAGGGAGCAGAGCCTCACTCCCACCTGGCTGCACCTCCTGTCAGGGAGCTGTGGGGAGTGAGAAGGTCCCCCCTGAGGCAGGAAGGATATGGATTTCACACACCCACACTCCACAAGGTCCCGCTGCCCCCTCCCAGGAAAAAGCAAGCGAGGAGCTCCAGGTTGTGTATCAATGGAAGAGAAGGAGCACGTGCCTAAATCACTTCTGAGAGCATGAGTATCACTAATGACTCAAGGAAATATGAGAACCAGGAATGACATCTCTTTCTCCATCTGACCCAGGAACACCATCCTGGTTTCTTTTCCTTCCCAGCTTTTCTTCTCTCTCTCTCTCTCTCATGCTGAGTTATATCTTGGGAAGCATCAAAAGCAATGTTTCAAGCCCTGCCTGAAACAGTTTTTGGAGAAGATCAAGGCAATGGAAAATAGAGGCTAGCACTGCTCCTTGCTGGCTGCCAAGACCCCTGGCAAAGCCAGAGCCAGCCTGGGCTCCTTTCAGAGTGTGAGCAGAAACACCACCAGCACCGAGAGCCCTTCCACCACCTCTGGTTCCCTTCACCCAGCCTCGGGCAGCACCCGTCCTGCTGGACAGAAAACAGGGGAAAGCCTGGAGACAGCACCCCAGTATCAGATGGAAAGCTTACACCTGCACAGCCTGCCCTCCCAGCACCAGGTGTAATCCCACCCCCATGGCATCCCCAGGCCAGAGCTGATACAATAATTACAGTACAAAAACACAATTCCCCAAGTTGTGGATGTAGGTCAGTTTGTTAACCATATATAGCATAACCCACCACAGCTGACTGAGAGCATATTCATTCCTTTGGGTTTGTTTCTGTAAAAATAGAAGAAATCTGCAGTTTAATCTTTAATTGTCTCAGGGAAAAAAAATACAAGCTTGCTCCTTTGTGCTTCTCCAGCCCTTCACAGTTCATGGGTTGCAATGTGTGCAAAACAAATGAATGTTACCTTGCTCAGAGGAAGTCTTGTTGTCAGGTCTGAATTTCTTTCTTTGTTTGTTTTGTTTCAGAAAGCTTCCCTCTCCCATCAGTTCAGGAATGCAGTCTTGGCAATAATCTCTCCTGCATCTCCTTATCACAGATGCTGTTTGGACATCTCCCCTATTTTGGTCCCCAAACTACCTGTGAAGAGCTCAGTTCTGCAAGATTTTTCCCTTTGCCTTTGTCCACAAAAAAGCCACCCAAGCTGTAGGTCAGGTAAAACTTTGTCCAGCTTCACTTTTCCTGGATGTCAGAGTGACCTGGGAGGTCTGGTGTGCTCTGCTTTTCAGAAAACAAGCCCTTTTCTGTACCTTGCACCTTCTCCAA
Organism: Vidua chalybeata; assembly: GCF_026979565.1. Lineage (NCBI taxonomy): Eukaryota > Metazoa > Chordata > Aves > Passeriformes > Viduidae > Vidua > Vidua chalybeata. Next base: position 1,707,176 of record NC_071548.1, read on the forward strand.
ACACTTGCTCTGAGCTGCTGTGACTCTGCTGGTTTATTTCCCAAATAAAATACTTTGTCTCTGCTCTGCAAGAAAAGCAGCAGCATTAAATGATCACCAGAGAAATGCAGCTGCATTTGTACTGACTTTCAGGGGAGCTTCTTCCCTCCAGGTCCTTCTTAGAGGGAAGGGGTTAGGGTAATTCATCCTCAGCTGTTGGCATAGCACTGGCTGCAAGAACAGGGCTGAAAGTCTGATTTATTTTCATTTTTTTCATATTTCCTCTTCCTCATTTTTGACTGACAGGTGGCATGTAGTAGCAAAGATTCACACCACTCTTCAGGGAGAAGGGACTTCCTGTACTCAGAGCAGGCAGGAGAGAGGGATTTCTTGGGGAAAAGTAGAATGTTCCCATGGCACCTCTCTTAGAGAGCAGAAGCCTCAACCAGCCCTGCCAGAGACACACCAAAGTGTCCTGTCCCACGGTAGGGCTGAAGTCAGTGAAGATTTCATTAATTTCATGTTACTTTCTACTCATTTACCACCCAAAATTGCTTGGACTTGGCACCATCAGTTCCCTTTCTGCCCACAGTCACAGAGAAGCCCTGTGGGGGTGCTTCAGAAGCCAGGGGGATTTCAGCCTTCAGAGGGGCAGGGAACAGGAGCAGCTGATTTCTTCATGGTGGAAGTTGTGTTTCACAAAGACACCCCTGGCTGGGCAGCAGGGCAGTGGCTGCTGTTTGCCACCTCCTGGCTCCTGTCCTTGGGGAGCACGAGGAGAGAAGGAGAGACCATGGGGATGGGAGAAGAGAGGTGGGACACAGGGGCTGGAGCAGACATGGGGAATTCCTGAGAGTAGACACAAGAGCAGGGTGATAGGAATAAAGGTTTTATCCTCTGGCCCCAGAGGATGCAGAGCTTGGTGCCACTGAGAGAGGCACCGAGGGACTGAGGGCCAGAGGATGCTGTGTCTGCAAAGATGCTGTGGACAGTGAACAGTGCATCAGGGGTTTTTCAGTCTTATTGTTTTTTTTTTTTTTCTTTGGAGACCTGAGGTTTTCTGCATCAAAGACATCTCAGCTGAAGTTCATGAAACTCCCTTCCAGGAGAAGGTAAAATTTGGGTCTTGTGGTCCGTGAAAATCACAGACCAAGCCAGACAGCAGCCATGGCAGTGGTCTAAAGGGAGATGATCACACTTCTCCATGCACCAAGGCCCCAGAATTGCACACAATAGAAAGAATTGCCAGAGATGGTCTCTGCTGGGGCAAAATCCCAGTGCAGCACTGCGAGGGTGACTGGGGTCCTGCAGCACAGGGGGGAGGGCTGCCAAGGACCAGGATCTTGGGACCTGGAGTCATTCTGGATAACCTTTGCTGGTGGATGGCCCCTGGCCAGCTCAGCTCGGGGTGGGGCAGTGAGCCAGAGGGTTGTGTCAGTGACTCTCAGCTGTCAGGAGCCCATGGTTCAGGGGAGCATGGAGGGAAGCTCCAGGTAGGACTGCTGGGCCAGGAAAATGCTGGAAAGCTGAAGGTCATTTGCCCATCCCATGCCAGGATACTTGGATTATTGTCACCTATAGAAAAAGAAAAAATCCATCTGTATTTCTGTAAAGAGACCAGATCTCTTGCCCTCCTTTCCAAGGAGGAGAAGCAGTGGCAGCCCACAGTCCCTGCTGCACCTCAGGAGCACAAAAACCCCCACAAAGAAAAAGAAGATATTTAGACACCTCTGTCTATGCTTTGAAAGAGCCAGGGTTTAATATTTCAAGAGTCATCAGTTCAGCACATTTCCCAGGAAGATTTCTGAACTGCTTTTGGATAGCAGCTGCCTGCTGCCATCCCAGTGGTGAACTGCAATCTTCGGGACAGCACTTGCTCCAGGGCAGTGATCTGTGCATGGAATTGCTGTCAAAAGCCAAAATTGCAGCTTTTCATACTGCTCTGCCTTTTCTTCAGCCTAACAATTTCCTGGCTCCTGGGACATGTCGCACTACGACATGAAATATCTCACACCTTCACAATAGATCAAAAGAGGGAAGAAAAGAGTAAAAAGAGGAAGTTTATTTTCTGACTCCGCAATATATAGAATTCCAAAAGTGACAGAGGATTGGAGGATGGAATTGCCACCTCTCCAACCACACTGGTCAAACCAACAATCCATCAATTCTCTCCTCCCACAAAGAAGGATGGAAAATAATAACTGTTTACATGAACAGTGTGAGAAAACTCTAGTAGAAATACGTAGACATCAGAAGGTATAGAAAACTTTTAGAAGAACTTTGAAACTTTTAAAAGAACAGGGTGACAGGGACACTCCATCCCAAGCCCTTGTGACACACCTGTGCTCCAGAGAGCCTCTGCCTCCCTCCTCTGATGCCCCCCCTCTTGGTCTCAGATGTAGACCCAATAAAAAGGACACCCTGTGAGTGTCATACCCTTGACTTTTCAGGGTGTAGCAGATCCAGCAGCATCTCCACACCAGGCCTGGGGAGAAATAACCCCCCCCCAGCCCATCTCCTGCTGGGGGTTAAGGGCTGCCAAGAGCTCAGTCAGAGCAGGGCCTTGGCAGAGCTCGGGCTCCTGTGTCTGGAGCAGCCCAGAGGACAGAGCTGTCCTGCAAGCAGACACATTCTGGAAGCCATGGGATACCCTGGCAGCCAACCAGTCACGAGAGCATCCAAATAATGTCTGGGTTTCCTTGTAAATTCAGAAAAACTGCTGCATTTCCATGAAACATTTTGATGTCTATGAATCAGCATTTTCCAATAAAACGTTTCATCTGAAAATTCCCAGCGAGATCCAGCCCTGATAAGGTCCGGAGCCTTGGCTGCAGTCCAGGCCAGCCTCGGGCATGGGGCAGTTGTGGAGAGTGATCTCTCTGGGAGATGACGATTCCTGCTGACCTTTCCTGCAGTGTGACTGTGTGGCCTGGCCATCTGAAATGTTATTTATAGGCAGGAGCAGCAAGCTCTGCTTCACAGAGACTGCTGCAGACAGTCTCCAGCAGGCCCTCGAAGCCCGGACATGCGAGAGCTGCTGGAAAGGAGCTCTTCCAGTGGAAAAGCCACTTTACAGAAACACAAACAGAAATAAACTCCCTTTTGGAGATAAATCACTCCTGCTGGGGGCTGGGTGCTGTGCATGGGGTTCTACAGGACCTGGGGACGCTGCTGGCTGTGTGAAACCTCTGGGAACAGCGGGATGATCTCCTTCCTCCTCTCCTTCCTCCTCTCCTTCCTCCTCTCCTTCCTCCTCTCCTTCCTCCTCTCCTTCCTCTCCTGCTGCCAGAGCAGGATTTGTCACAGCTCAGGGAGGCTCTGGTTTCACTGCATGTCTCCAGCTCTGTGCAAATGCAGTTTCCTACATCTCGAAGGATAAGGACTGCTGGGGACAGGCTGCTGCTCTGTGACTCTAGGGCCCATACTGAAGACAAATTGAGTATTTTGTCTTCACCTGGAGCAATGAAATGAAATTATTCCCTCTCAGAGCCATCTGCACAGGCTTTTTGGAGTTTCCTGGAGCTTCTGAGCTCTCTAAAGCCCATGGTCTATACTGGTTTAATGTGAAGGAGAGTGCTGCAGAGCTGAAGACAAAATCAGCAATGTCAGGACACTCAGTGTCTCCAGTTTGCCTCAGAAAAAAAAAAAAATTAAAAGTAGCCTAAATCAGTTTTTCCTCATCAAAACATTCAAATTGCCATCCCACTGAGAAGTTAGGGCTGGCATTCCCAGAGCTTCCACTTACAAAACCTGCCACATTCTCAAGATGTAATTTTCTGCTTCCGACCCTGCTTCTTTTCTTGTTAAATGAGATTGTTTCAATGTTCCTGTTGCCCCAAGTTCTAGACACTTACTGATGGGTTTCTCTCCTTGTGTACAATAAAGCAAACAAGATTAAAAGAAAGAAACCAAGGTGTAATTTCTGCTCAGGTCCCCTTCAGGCACCTGTTCAGAAGCCTCTGTGGCCTCGTGGGACAATATATTATAGCAAGCCAACTCCTGGTTTTGGCATCAGCCATTACCCAGCTGCTCTGCTGCTGTGAGGGATGAGGTGGTAATGGACCCTCCAAAGCTAAAGGAGAAGGGACTCTTCCAGAATCTCTTACTTTATCTGAGGAAGCAACCCAAGAGGCTGAAAATCTCTTTTTGAAGAGAAAAACCCTTCCCTGCAAGGGGGGTATCACCGCATCCACGGGAGAGAACATCAGAAGAGGTGCCTGGATCACATCCTCTGGGGAGCACAGCATGTGCAGGGCTTTCTCTCTCCCCAGGCCTGGTGTGGAGATGCTGCTGGATCTGCTACACCCTGAAAAGTCAAGGGTGTAACACTCACAGGGTTTCCTTTTTATTGGGTTTACATCTGAGACCAAGAGGGGGGATCAGAGGAGGGAGGCAGAGGCTGCAGTGGGATCCTCTCTGGAGCACAGGCGTGTCACAAGGGCTTGGGATGGAGTGGCCCAAGAGCCAGGAAATTGTTAGGCTGAAGAAAAGGCAGAGCAGTATGAAAAGCTGCAATTTTGGCTTTTGACAGCAATTCCAGGCACAGATCACAGCCCTGGAGCAAGTGCTGTCCCGAAGATTGCAGTTCACCACTGGGATGGCAGCAGGCAGCTGCTATCCAAAAGCAGTTCAGAAATCTTCCTGGGAAATGTGCTGAACTGATGACTCTTGAAATATTAAACCCTGGCTCTTTCAAAGCATAGACAGAGGTGTCTAAATATCTTCTTTTTCTTGTGGCTTCTCCCTGCACACTGAAAAGTAGCTCTGGGCAATTCACAAGTACAAGTATGCAGTGCATCAACTTGTGGGAACTTTGGGATCCCTGAGTTACCATATTCTTCTGCAAAGTTGCATTTCAGGTTTCATCAGAATATAGAACTGCTTTAAGGCTGTGTGTAATTGCTTCTCAGAAAATAATAGGAGTATATAATGGGATTTTATGTCCTTCATAGGAAATTCTGCTTGTTAACACACAGGGGGAAAGAATATTTATTCTGTGTTGTAATGTCAGGGACGGTGCAGAGACAGGTTTGTATCTGTGGTTTGATGCAGTGCTATAAACTGCACTGTATAATGTATAATAATACATAATAATGGATATAATATGGAGATATATATGGATATAATACATAATAATGTATAGTAATGGATTTACTCTGCAGAGACTTTGGTTTGAGTGTGTGCTCTGAGTCCCTTTGGTAAAGAGAAATGTTTATTCTGACAGCACATATTGTGTTAGCACGATGGACTGAATTGAGTTTTCATTCAGCAGTAGAAACTTGTGGCAAATTATTAGCACAAGCAGCACAAATAAACTTCCATTCCTCAAGTTGTACTTCTGCTCCTGCAAATCAGCAGTAAGGCTTGTAAAGCAACCCTGTCACAATTTTTTCCATTTTGCAGTGTTTTTGGTCTCATATCTGGAAGCCACTTTGAAATACAGTCATTGCAACAGTGCCTTCTGTCAGAGGTCTCAGAGAAATGAAAAAATAAAATGGTAGAAGTAGTTTGAAAATTATATCTTATTCAAGCAGTGAGCAAAATCTTCCAAGGGAGCAAGTGTACACTGAACAGAGATGGCTGGTGCAGTGACTCTTTGGCTTTTTTATTACCCCTAATATTTCTGCTGCTGTTTCTTGCTCTCCTCCTTCTTCCCAGCATTTGTTCTTTGTGAAGGAACAATAACTTGAATAACTCATATTCAAGTTCATAAGCTCCCTAATTCCAGAAGCATCACCCTCTGCAGTGTTGTCTCCACCCCACTGCAGTCAGAGATGGGCCCTAGCTATCTGATTCTAGCACAACAAAACAAATATGCTGGCCCAATGATCTTCTGACCATATATAGGCTGAAATAGCCTTTTGGAAGATATGGTTGATATCTGTGATCATCACAGGGCAATTAGGAACCATTATGAAACAAGCAACTTACCAGTAATTTATTGGGCAGCCTCAAACTATTTCCTTGGGTGGGGAGGGTGTCATCTTCAAGAACACCTCCTGCTCAGGAGAGGCCATGAATTAATTTTTATGGAAGATCTGATGGGGAGGGTGCAGAGCTCAGAGCATGAACCTGAGCACGGAGTTACATCTTGGAAATGCAATGTCCCAAAGGAAAGCAGACAGGAGAGATTCAGTGTTGATCTGGTTCTCGTGGCAGCTGCTTTCTGAGAGTTCCTTGACAGAGTAACCTCTGCCTTCCAATTGCCTCCCAAGAACTGTTTTTTCTCCTGTGCAGGAAACAAACAGCACTAACTGCATCAGGAGGAGCAGACAGGATCTAGCTGGGGTGTCAGAGCTGCTGCACCGTGGTGGGTGAGGTGGCTGAGCAGAGCTCAGCTCCAGGCTCCTGCTGCCTCTATTCAGAGAAGCTGCCTTGCCTTTAGGGCCAAAGCATGGCCAAAAGGGTTACTGGGCAGTGACCACTGCAGAGCATCCTTTGCACCCACCATAGATTCAAGATCTGGGTTGGGTTGGAGGGGACCTCAAAGCTCATCTTGCTTTACCCTCCTGCCATGCACAGGGACACCTTCCACCATCCCAGCTTGCTCCAAGACCCATCCAACCTGGCCTTGGACACTTCCAGAGATGGGACAGCCACAGCTTCTCTGTGCCAGCCTCACAGGGAAGAATTACACCAGTCCAGTTCTGTTGGATTTGTCAGGATCTTGCAGAGACGTGATTATTTTTTTTGCCACGGGTGTAGTGGAAAGAGGCAGAAAGGGAATTTCCAGGCCCAAACAAGCTGGGTTTGATGGTCTCATTGGCATTTTTTAGTAGCTGATGTAAAGCACAGTGGGCAGCTGATGGTGGCTCCTGGGTGGGAAGGGGCTGGAGGAGAGGTTGGGGGTCAGGTGTGACAGGAGCAGCGCAGGCAATAAAAGCAAATGCTGAACTGTACACCCGCCTTTTCTTTGTAAATTCATCTGTTGCTAAGAATAACCTGCCTGGACAGTGTCCTACAGCATGCTCCAACCTAAAGGGCATTTTGGTCTGACAAATGAAAACTAGGAGAGTGAAGTTATTACCATATGAACATGTGGATTGAAAACATGTGTTGAGTGATTAAAGGCGAAGGCTTGATGACAGGCCCGTACCGGAGACGGTGCATCTCGGAGAGGAGATTGCTGCTTGGGAAATGCCATATTTTACCATTGAGTTCATTAGTATTTGCCATAAGGAAAACAAGAAAGGTTGACTCCAGAAAAAAAAAAAAAAAAAAAAAAAGAAAAAAAAAAAAAAAACCCTCCCTCTCAGATCCTATCAGTGCACACACGATGTTTGCTTTGGAAACTCCTCGCCGGGGTTTCTGTCAGTCTGTTCTCCACGAATGCTGTCTCATGGACAGTTTAGGATTTCACTCTGCCTGGGCTTGGACCGTGTCCCAGGAGTGTGCTCGGTGTCAGGAATCCAAGCTGGAAGAAGTGTGCATTCTGGAAGATTAGGCACTGCAGGCTGTCCCCGCAGTGCCCAGAGGCTGGGCAGGTCAGAGAACACCGGGGCGGCTGCGGGGCAGAGCCCCAGGGTGGTAAATCTGCCACAGCACTGCAGGGAGACACAGCAGAGCTGACAGGAAGTTCTGGGTTGATGCATGTTCATTATAAATCATCTTCTGCTTGTCTGTTTACAGTAGTCTGTCTTTCCTTCATGTTTTTGAGGTAGTAACAGACCCTGTATTTTAACTCGACAACAATATTTTTATGTGAAAACATCACATCCTCTCTATTCATATTTTTGGATGAGATATGAACCAGAACTATGGGGCCAAGTGCCTCACCCCAAACACTGAAAGCTGAAGAACGAGAAAAAAAAAAATCAGTCACTTTCCAAAAACTTTGCTAAATTTTGTGACAGTAACCAGTGTATCTGTGGCTGGCTGTGAGGCACCTGTAGCAGAAAAACATTTGACACTCCTTGTTGACTTTCCATCAAGATACTGCATCAAAAACTGGTACTTAAAACCAAACTCAGTCAAACCTTTAGGCCCCCCAAAGCACATCAGTGGCTGGGCAGCACTGCAGAGCCCTGGGCACCAGAAGTAGGAGCAGAGGAGCCTGCAGAAGCTCTCCTGCCAGTCAGCTCTCAGGACATTTCACTGAGATGAAACAGTCTGCAGGAAACTTCCAGCCAGGATAAATTCCTGGTTCATCACAGATTTTGCCAGATGCTACATTGCTCCCACAATCCTGCCAGTGCTGTGTTGTGGCTGGGTTTGTGCTCTCCCATCATATTCACATCTCTAGAAATTGTAAAAGCTGGTTAAGGAGGGCTCATTCAGATGTGTGGGTCTATTAATTTCATCTTGTAAAGTGTATTAATTGCTGTTCATTTCTGTGGAGTGGCACCTGTCTTTCTTGCCTGTTGAGTCTCATCCCACTTCTCTCAGCAGTGCTTTTTGCAGTGAAGTTTAATTGTACAAAGTTTGATAAACCCAAAGGCTTGTGAATGCTGATGGGGAGGATTCATCTTCAGGCTTGAAGGAAATCATGTTCCAATATCTATTTGTCTTAGATTTTTACACAGATTTGGAGGTTAATATCAAACAAACAAACAAACAACAAACACACACAAAAACCTTTTTTTTTAAACCTGCACAATTCCCCTGACCTCTGTGTTTTCACTTCAGTGGTTCTGCCAGCAAAAAGGAAAGACAGGCAAAGGAACTGAAAATTGCTGTTGGAAATGCCTGTAATGGAACAAGAAGACCAAATTTCGTTTGGTTTTTTTTTTTTTTTTTTTTTTTTGGTTTTTTTTTTTTTTCTGGCAAACAGTGGCTGGAAATCCAGAGAAATGAGAAACCTTCCTGCTTCTTGCATTCACCACTGGGTGCTTTTTGGGTAAAACAGCTCATTTAGTTCAATTCCTTCATGCAGCCCCTCTGTTTCCTTTCCCCTTCCTTGGCAGCACAGATGGCAGCACAACGTGGACATTTCACACAGCTTTTGATGACTCCCATCTTTTTCACAGTCCCATTGATCTGTTGAGATTTCCCCCCGGGTTTCTGGCTGCTCCCACTGCGAGGCTCCAGTGGGGCTGGGCAGATGTGGTGTCCTGGGAGAAGGATGTGCCACATCTGGCAGAGCCACGGGAGGGTCGACGTGCCTGTGGGGACAGGGCCAGTCCCACAGTGTCACAATCCGTGGTGGCTGCAGGAACATCAGTGCAAGAGGGCATTTCCTTCAGCGTGCTGCCAAAAATCCAGGCTGTGCTGCTCGTGATGGGCAGGAAGGCAGTGGTGGAGGTACAAAAAGCTGAGAGGTTTCTCGGCTTCGGTGGGAGCTCTGCATGCCCTGCACAGCACTCTGCAGCACGGAACACAAACATGGGAAGCCATGCTCGTGCACGACTCTGCTCTCGTCTGTCCTGAGACACGGATAAAAAACAATCCATGAAGAAAATCTGCGTGTGGATGGATGTAAATGTACATGGCAGCTGGGGATGTAGATGGCAGCCGGAGAATCTGGGGCTCCAGGGAATGGTGGGAATGGGGTCAGACACAGCAAAGGCACGGCCAAAAAATCAGCGAAGTCTCTGCTGCCAAACTTCCCCTGCCCTTTGAGAAAGGGCAGAGGGCACGGGGTGGCTGCAGGGGCGAGGGCTGTCCCGGAGGATGCCAGCATGTGGCCAGGGGAGGGGGAACCACCACGCCCTTCCCAGCGGGCAGATGGGGCTGGGCACGGAGCAGGTGGCACTTCCAGGCGGGCAGGGAGTCTGTGCAGGCGGAGAGCACCAAGGGCAGGGGCAAACGCAGAGGAACTGCTGCTCACTGCCTCTCCCAGAGGAGAGGATCAGGGGCAGGGGGATCTAGAAAACACATCTCAAGCCCCTGTTTCACAGAATCACAGAATAATGAGGTTGGAAGAGACCTCTAAGATCATCAAGTCCAACCCATGCCCCAACACCTCAACTAGACTATAGCACCAAGTGCCACGTCCAGTCTCTTTTTAAACACATCCAGAGATAGTGATTCCACCACCTCCCTGGGAAGACAATTCCAGTACTTTATTATTCTTTTGGTGAATTTTTTTCCTAATATCCAACCTGTATTTCCCTTGGTGCAGCTCGAGGCTGTGTCCTCTTGTTCTGTCAGTGCTGCCTGGTGGAAGAGACCGACCCCACCTGTCTGCACCTCCCTTCAGGGAGTTGTGGAGAGCAACGAGGTCACCTCTGAGCCTCCTCTTCTCCAGGCTGAGCACCCCCAGCTCCTCCAAACGTTCCTCACAGGGTTT